>NC_080112.1:91174404-91538972 GCF_950005125.1 Chionomys nivalis
TCTTTCAAGAAATTGGGTCTCCTATTCTCCAAGTTTAATGGTCAGAGCTCTGAACCTACGTCAGAGCCAATGTACACCATCTCCGATGGCATTGCCCAGCAGCATTATATGTGGGACGACATCAGATATTCTCAGATGGAGAAAGGGAAGGCAGAGGCCTGTTCTAAAAGCGATTTGAACCTCGGTGAGATAGAGTTAGGTGAAATCCGGGGTGCTGCTAGGAGCAGTGAATGCCCCCTAGCCTGTTCCAGCTCTCTTCACTGTGTATCCAGCATCTGCTCCTCAAATTCTAAACTTTTAGACTCATCAGAGGATGTGTTTGAAACTTGGGGAGAGGCTTGTGACTTGCTCATGCACAAATGGGGTGATAAACAGGAAGAACAAGTTACAACTCGGCTCTAAGTCAAGCCCCCCCCCCCCCCGTCATCTGTTCTAAAATTCAAGAGAACATTTGTAATTCCTCATTCTCAGAGGTGACCGCAAAACGGTTCCCTCATGGTCCCCCGCCAAGGAGTGGAACTCTTATTATTTTCCGTCTTTTACAGCCACATTCTTCGTGTTCTGTTTTACTGTTATTATAATTTGCCTTTTTATATCTATAAATACTAGATCCATCTCGAAACCAACGGAAGCGGAATTGCCCCAGTCAGCAGAGATGCAGTTGGGTGCTTAATCCCTTTGCTTTGCTGTTCTTACCCTTGTCTCGTTGAAGCTCCTGGTGCCACTTTGCTACCAAGCTGCCGCACAGATTCCTGACTTTCCTCAGGATCTCACACCCATCTCCCCACAGAGCTGAGGGATATGGTCTGCAGTCCCTACCAGCTATCAGATAAGGCAAATCAACCTGCCTGTCTTTGTTGCTCTTCAGTGCTACACGCTGCCCATGCTGGTTCAATAAACACAATGAACAGCATGAAAGGGAGACTGGACTCCAAAGAATTGTCAGCTTGTGGTTTCTAGGTAGACCTGGCCTTTCTGTTTTAAGACACCATAACTTCTAATTGTGGGGACTGTTGAGGTTTTGTTTCCTAAAGATGTGTTAGTTTCTTAACGTGTGCCAATGAGATATTTACTCTACAGGGTGTGTCATAGCTAATAATTTAGCTGCTTTGCTTTCCCGTGTTTGTATATTTTGGTTAACTTATGTATTTTAAATTTTGAGAGTATCAAAGTTGGTATTTAGGATGTGTACTTTTTTCCAAAAATAAAATCTTCTACTGCATTCTAACCAATAATAGTTACTACAGCTCAAACATTGGCAAGAAAAAATATAATTAGCTGGTATATTTATAGGGTCCTATCTACTGTGGATAGTTTTAATCATCGTTGATATAAAGGCATTTCTAAGATTAAAGACAGGATTTGAAATATTTTTTATCAGAAAAATGACATTTTACCGAGGTGTTTAAATATAGGGGGGGAAAGAGCACCTCAATTTAATTAATTGCTTTCTGGAAAGAAAACCTAGCAGACAATTTTAGGTTCAGATAACCTAATTCAGGTTGCAGCTGCAATATCCACTGGGGAACAGTGGAATCTGCATGTGTGAACTGTTAGAGATATAATGTAAAAATCCTAGTGGATTCGTAGAATTCAATTCTGCCTTCAAAGAAAGCTACATTTACACATTCAAACTCTTTCCCATAGTCCAGGAGTACTTAATTACAACACAAGTTCAAATGAAGTTAGGATGAATATGGTAGCCATCTCAGGATTGATATCCACTAAACAATGACCTACTGAGCAAGCATAGTTTTACCATCATATGTGTTGCTTGTGGAGATTAACAATTTATATGGTAGAAAAGTAAACCTGCTCATTGGGCACCACCTGTTCTTTTTAAATGTCAACACCAACAAGAATCCGTCTACATTCTTGTGTAATGTCTGCTGGATGTGAAATGAGGAATTGTTAATGTAAATGTGTCTGTAGACTTGCTTTTGACAGTGTAGTTTATGTTAAACCGATTTTCCACCTCTATCCCTAGTATTGGTGAATGATGGTAAAACTGTTTTTTGTGGAAATGAGCCAAATCACGGACAAGGGAGGCAGGAAGTGGTGCTGAATACAACTCAGACACACAGAAAAAGGAATTATGAGAGCAAAATGAACCAACACACATTTGGCAAGGGTCTGTTCCAAAATAATCTTAGTCTTATCTGAAGTGCTCATATATTCAAATCCAACTGCTGCCCTACTTTACTGAGGGACTATCACAAATAGCTCCAATACTGAGACAGATTACTTTCTAAAAGGAAGAGTTCTAAAGTAATTTCAACTGTAAAATTTATTCTTAATGATAAACTAACCTACTACAACCGTAACTCACAAAACCACCAACAAAGCCAATATATAAGCATATAGTAAAAACATCTTTCTCACAAATATATGAACTGTTAACAGTCTATGTGGGTTGTTAGCAAGAAGGTCTAACAGGAAAGGCAAACAAACAACAAAAAGATAAACAAACAACAAAAAACTGCTTAAGATTCTACAGGAAGAAAATGAAAGGTAAAATTTTGGACTCAACATTCATAGCAGCAGATGTAGTGAGATGAGGCTAAAATAGAAATATGAAAGCAGCTAGCTGAATTCTCAGGTCATCTGAAAAATACAATGTCCAAAGTAGGAGCTTCCACACAAGATCTAATCATTTTATTTAAAATACAGCTTCATCAATCCCATAGCACTACACTTCCACAACCAAGGCACTTAGTTGCCTGGAGTCGAACAAGTGACAATGACATATTTAGGAAGGAGAAGCAGTCAGAATTTAAATGTTTTTCATCAATTCTACAAGCAATGGCACTAAAATCAATGCTAGTGTGGGTACACAAGGAGAGTTCTAAACCTAGGCCATCAACCTCATTAGTTTACTTAATGTTAAAGAGAATAGAATTTCCTAAAGTACTAAGTTTAGACTTGACTATTTGAATCCTGCCTCCCCCCTTTAAACACAGTATGACCATGGTCTCTTATTTCAGTGGTACAACAGTAACAGACCTTGTCCAGATTATTTCGATTCAGATAAGACTAAGTACAACCTTTCCAAGGAAAATAAATGAATGTTTTTATTGCTTTTCATGTGTATACTAGAGGTAATAATCAAGAAGAGAGAAATATTTTAACTGCTTACAGATTCTGTTTCTTCGGTAATTTACAAAATGGGGATAGAGAATTTCTTCCTAGTCAAAATAGTGAATGCAATTTGGAGCTACAGACTTAACAGTTGATATAGGAAAGAGAAAAACTAGAAAATAGAGGCTATGCTTGATAAATTTTCTCAGCTTAGTCAGTGATACCTTGCACATCATCATACAGAAAATGTTTGTGTCAAAAGTAAGGTTATATCTCCTGAGTTTAATTTATGAAAGAAAAATTTCAGTGTTTGTACAAATGGCATTTTGACTCTGCAGATTATTTTAAAAGATAAAACCTCTGAGTAATTACTTTATTTAAATATTTTCTGTAACAAGTACAAAATTAGTGTCAACCTGAAATGTGTGAAAAAGAATCTTGTATAATAATTTTGTGTGTTTTTAGCTCCAGTATAAAGAAAAATATAGCATTTACTTCCCCTCCCACAAAATGTATGGCTACTTAGAAATAAGATGTTTTGTTCCTCCTTTTCCAATGTAACCATTTATACCTATTAATAAATGTTGATGGACAGCATTGGGTTTTGCACTATAATTTAACCATCAGAAAACACTAACAGACTATAGAAGTACAAAATAATTTGAAAAATATGACTGAAAATCACTATTATTTTAATAGTTCTTATGTAAAAGGCCATTACTATTAAGGGTTGAAATAGTAAAACTGAAAATGGTCCACTCACCTCAATTAATTTCAACTACAAAGTTTGACCATGTACTTCACAAAAGTAGTCTTATACAGAGCTAGTGAATATCCTTGAGAAGTATAAAATTTTAGGAACTCAATTAACTATTGATAGGCTTCCCCAACCTCCTAGATGTCTTAGCAAGATGTCTGGACCTTATAACTACTCTAAAATCTTAGTTATTTTCAATATTTAAGACTTTTTAATTGATAGTCTTTTCATACAATATATTTTGATCATGGTTCCCCACCCCAATTCCTCCCAGATCCTTCACAGTACCCTACGCACCAACTTTGTTCTTTCTCTCTTCAAACCAAGCAACACAACAAAAATAGAAACATTAAAATTCTGAACTCTTACTAACTTCTGAAGTCACCAAAGCATTGTTTTATTATGAAACTTTTTGGGCACAAGGGGAAAGTAGAGAATAGTAAATACAGTGGACCTAAGCTTTAACTCAAAGGAGCTTTAGCAAACAGTAGTTACCTAAATTCAAGTGCATCTTTTCCTGAAACTACATTTTTCACATGTTCCTGACAAGTCCTTTGAGGAAAACTCTCTGATAGTTTAGCTAAAAGACATATATGTATTCTAAATCAAGTTGCTTCCATCAAAATCCAATATTCTATAAGCTGGGGGTGGGAGGAAACAGGAGATTGTCTTTCACTATATTAGTTCTCTTACATTCTTAAACTTTTATTGTTAAGAGGAAAAGAAAATGCTGCAAAGATGTATCATGTGCAATGGACTAAATCTGACCCACAGTTAGAAAAGCCTAGATTCAGTTCAAGCTCTACCACCCTTCCAAATACATCATTTTGTTATTCATATAGATTTACATCTGAATTAAGTTTTGAAAGTCTAGTATTCACATTAAAATATATTTATTACATTTGTATCCAAAGATAATTAAATGGTTATGCCTTAACTATAGACACATTAAAATATATTTATTACATTTTTATCCAAAGATAATTAAATGGTTATGCCTTAATTATAGACTCCAAGGAAATGAAACATTTGAAATTCACAATTCTTAAATTTCAACAGTAAAATAGAATATTTCATCTGCTCTTAATTAAGGAGAGAGACAATTAGTTTTGAGAATAAATACAGTTTAAAATGAATCCTTCTTGCTGTGGAAACTACTTAGATTTCTGCCTTTAGCATAACCAGATTAAATCAGAAAAGAAATCCCAAACCTTTGTTTCTCCTCCCAATAATTCAAAAATTGTTACTTGGTTAACAATAAAGAGAAGATCAGCTTTTGTAGTGTCAAGGAAAACTAAAGAGGTAAAATGTAAAAGTTAAGACTTGGGAAAGCTCCATCAGCCAAGTGTTTGCTAGAGAAGCTTGAGGATCTGACTTTGATTCTCAAAACACCCATGTAATGAGCCAGATATGGTAGTGTACATTTCTTTTTCCAAGAAGGTGGAGACAGACTGATCCCTGGCCAACCAGCCAGCCTAGCCTAATTATTGAGTCCCATGTCCCCAAGACTGTCTCAAAAGAAAGTAAGGCGATAGTTTCTGAAGAGTACTACCAGAAGTTGTATTTCAAGCCTCCACATGCATGCACAGACAGGGCTAAATATACCATAACTACCTAAAACTGTAGCCTGCCAACGTTTCTGCTGTTTTTGAGTTTTTAAATTACCAAGTTATCTGCTTCCTTTCTGGTAGTTATCTTCAGTAACTACTCCAGACTTGTGCAGCAATACAGGTTACTCTAACCCTACTGCAGCCTAACAAGAAAAAAAAATTGACTGGAATATGTTGCGTAATGTTTTCACTCTTTTAGCTTTTTGAGGGGCCCACCACCTCCCAAATAAATCATACACAGAGGCTTATTTCTTAATTATGAACACCCAGCCATATCTTGGCTTGTTTCTAGCCAGCTTTTCTTATCTCAAATTATCTTCACTACCTTTTTCTTCTGGGTTTTTAATCTTCTTACTTCTGTATATCTTATTTTCCTTCTTACTTTTGGCTGGCTCAGTGGCTGGCCGCTAGTTTCCTCCTTTCCTTGTTCTCTTGTTGCTCTTCTCTTCCTTTCTCCTTCTATTTATACTCTCTGCCTGCCAGTCCCGCCTATCCCTGCTTCTGCCTACCTATTGACCATTCAGCTCTTTATTAGGATCATCAGGTGTTTTAGACAGGCAAAGACTCACAGCTTCACAGTTAAAACAAATGCAGCATAAACAAGTCACACACCTTATAATAGTATTTCCAACATTTCCCTTTTTTCTTTCTAATCAAAAAAGAAGTTTTAACCTTAACATAGTAAGACTGTATGCAATAAGAACAATTATCAAGTAAAGATTACATGCATAATGTACTAAATCCAATTCATTTCTTTCTGGTAAATGTAAAGAAAATACTCCATAATCTATTCCATCTCAATAAGTCCAAAATTTTATACCTAACTAACTTGTTATCATAGGTATGAAAACTGAAACTATAACTATCTAGTCTTCAACTCCATCAAAGGCACCAGAAGAAAATAATATTACTTAAATAAATTTGCAGACAACTTCTAAAAAGTCTAGAAATGACATAGACATCTGACTGCCTGGACAGTCACCAAAGTTCCTTGGCATAGTTGGGGCCATCTTCAGCCTACAGGCCAATACGATCTCGCAGACTTTTCAATGTAGCAGGAAATTTGACAGACTGTCCCACTTATATTGGCAGTTTTTCAGTCACTTTCCTCTGTGACCTGCAAAATGTCTGACAGTTCTTCTGTGAGTCAGAAACCCTGAAGATCATTCCACCTTTTTCAGTCTGGCAAAGTTCACTAGTGGTCCCTTTCCTGTGGGTCCTGCATGTCCAGTTTATACAACATACTGTCAAGCAGTCCAAGCAAGAGCAGCTTCTTTCCAAAATGACTAATCTTGCCACAATGATAGCAAACTCCAAAAGGAATTTCTTCAATGTCCATCATCTCTGAAGTAAATTGGTGCTGTCAGGAGCAAATGTGTCTCATTATCATGTAAAAGCTTAAATAAAAAACATTTAAAATGCCATATACTGTAGATCTTTGAAAGGTTTGAAAGCCATCTATCTAAAATCAAACTATGTATGATCTGGAAAGCATACCTAGCACATATCTACACATTTGATTGTTATAGATGAATTAACTACTGACCTGTGTTTCTTTATTATCCTAAATAGTTCATAATGATAGCTTTCAAAAACTAGAATTTTACTTTACATTTTTAAATGAACTACCTAGATACAATACCTTAAACAAGAGCAGAAACATATACACAATATATTGTAACAAAAATAACCTTAAATATTTATCAACATATGAAAATCCTTTAAAGAGTAGAAATGATATGCTATAACAAAAATTACCTTAAATTTGTACCTATACAAAAGTCCTTTAAACAAGAGGAAAAACATATAGTGTAACAAATTTCAGCAGTGTAACAAAATCAACTGAGTTTATACTCATATACCAAAATCCATGCCAATGCAAAATATTTGAGATAGTTATTTTATCCTATATTTCTACAGTAGCCTAAATATAACAAACATCCATGACCCACAAAATAACCAAAGATCACCTATACCCCTTTTTCTCTGGGGAATGTGGATGTTGTGTTCTCTAGACTGCTTCCTGTGGAATGTGGGCAAAGTACTTTTAGGATCCCCAAAAGAAAATTTGAGATAATGGCCAAGTTGAAAAGACCAGTTATAACCTTTGTTGATAGCTATCATCTGTCAAGTTTCAGGAGCTCAATCAAACCAGATCCATATCAACCTGCAATGAATCCACAGCTTCTTGTTTAAAAACTTCAAAATCAACACAATAACATACAGGATCCAGACTCCCCATATTTCCCATCTTTACATGGCTTTTTTCATTTACACTACTTGTACTGTCTCTTTAAAGACTTTACTTTTTATTATTTTTAATCTATTTCTTCCTATGACTGCCTATACCCATTTTCTTTAGCCTAAGCACATTGTAAAACACACTGGAACCAGTTTAGAAGTTTTGTTTTGTCTCCCCCCCCCCAATCTTGACCTCTTTTGCTGTTTATCTTTCGCTATTTTTGACTGCACAAGCAAACTTTAGATTGCTAAGCTACACCTGGATCCTCTGCGTGCTCTAGCAACTGGCTCTGCCCACTCTCAGATCAGGTCATGAGAGACAAGCCCAAAGCTTGTGCCCTGTCTGAGGTTCCTGAGAACTTCTTTAAACCTTGCTAGCTATGGAAGCCAAAACTTGAGTTGTCACAAGCTTTTTTTTTTTTACTTGTTTCTAGTTTAGTGCTGCTAGCTGAACATTAGCACCTCTTAAAGTTCTTTTTATTTTCTTTTTCAGCTTTCACAGGCTCTAGATATATTTTTGAGCCCCACGATGGAATGCAAAAATAACTGTGTGATGTTTTACTCTTTTGGCTTTTTGAGGGGCCCACCACTCAACTCCCAAATAAATCATACAAAGAGGCTTATTTCTTAATTATGAATGCCCAGCCATACCTTGGCTTGTTTCTAGCCAGCTTTTCTTATCTCAAATTATCTTCACTACCTTTTCCTTCTGGGCTTTTATCTTTCTTACTTCTGTATATCTTATTTTCCTTCTTACTCCGTGACTGGCTCGGTGGCTGGCCCCTAGTTTTCTCCTCTTGTTGCTCTTCTTTCTCCTTTTATACTCTGCCTGCCAGCCCCACCTATCCTTGCTGCTGCCTAGCTATTGGCCATTCATCTCTTAATTAGGACCATTAGGTGTTTCAAACAGACCCCTTCCCCCAAAAAAAGAGCTTCAGTTAATCAAATGCCGCATAACCAAAAGTCTCACACCTGAAAATATTCCCCAACAGGAATACATAAACAACATAAGCAATGTGGTTTAAAGTAACAAATATTGTATACTTGATTTAATAACAAGTTCAACTCATTATACAATGGCTTAAATTTTTAAGGACAATTATCAAATTATGCTGCATCGACTGGTAATGAATGT
This sequence comes from Chionomys nivalis, assembly GCF_950005125.1. NCBI lineage: Eukaryota > Metazoa > Chordata > Mammalia > Rodentia > Cricetidae > Chionomys > Chionomys nivalis. Next base: position 91,183,226 of record NC_080112.1, read on the forward strand.
ACTTGGGACAAGGCAACATGTTGTGTAATGTTTCATACTCCTTTGGCTTTTTGGGGACCACCCAGCTCCCAAATAAATCACACACGGAGGCTTGCTATTAGTTATGAGTACCCAGCCTTAGCTTGGCTTGTTTCTTGCCAGCTTGTCTTAAATTATCCCCAACTACCTTTTGCCTCTGGACTTTTATCTCTATTTCTATATCCTTTTTTACTTCTTTCTCTGTGGCTTGCTGTGTAGCTGGGTGGCTGGCCTGATGTTTTCTTCCCCTTGTTCTTTCCCTCATTCACCTCCCAAATTTCTCCTTCTATTGATACTCTCTACCTGCTAGCCCCTCCCCACCTTTGCTCCTGTCTTGCTATTGGCCGTTCAGTTCTTTATTAGACCATCAGGTGTTTGAAACACAGTAACATAGCTTCAAAGTTAAACAAATGTAGTGTAAACATAAGTCACACACGTGAAAATATTCCCCAACTGCAACAACTTAAAGTTTGTAATAAAAGCATACAACAGAAAACTTATGGCAAAAGTGATCACTTCATAACCATATAAATCCCTGACCCATATATTTTCAAAATGCATCAATACATTCTAAAACACTCTTTAGAAGCTTAGTGAAACATTGACTTCCTGTATTAGTTTAGAAGTGTTGGGACACTCAAATCATCAGAGAATGGTTACTTTATGCTACATGAACCAGTGTTCCATCATTTGACTTGTTTCAGGGTCTTCCTTGGACCATCCACACTGGACTACAACTATGTGACTGAGTTCGGCCTATAAGCCACTGATTCTTTTCCAAGCACTTGACTGCTGAAATTGCAGGTGTATACAACCTTGCTTAGTTGTCATCCGATTTCCTTTATTGAAGGTTTCAGATGCCATTGTAGTTTTACCAAGAACGAGCAAAAACAAAAACTCTAACAAGAGACTAGCAAGAACTTAATAAATTTTTGTTTTCGGGGTTTTTTTATTTTTTAATTTATTTATTAAAAATTTCTGGCCGGGCGATGGTGGCGCACGCCTTTAATCCCAGCACTTGGGAGGCAGAAGCAGGTGGATCTCTCTGAGTTCGAGACCAGCTTGGTCTACAGAGCTAGTTCCAGGACAGGCTCCAAAGCCACAGAGAAACCCTGTCTCAAAAAACCAAAAAAAAAAAAAAAAAAAAAATTTCTACCTCCTCCTATTTCCCTCCCCCTCCCTCACTCCCCCTCCCTTTCCAGTCCAAAAGCAGTCAGAGTTCCCTGCCCTGTGGGAAGTCCAAGGTCCTCCCCCCTCCATCCAGGTCTAGGAAGGTGAGCATCCAAACAGACTAGATTCCCACAAAGCCCGTCCATGCAGGAGGATCAAAACCCAGTGCCATTATCATTGGCTTCTCAGTCAGTCCTCATTGTCAGCCACATTCAGAGTCCGGTCTGATCACAGGCTCATTCAGTCCCAGTCCAGCGTTTTATGTCAATAAAGTCTTTTATTCCCTAGCCAGCAGACTATACAGGAAACTTGCCCAAATCATATAGCCATATTTATTTTTGCTTTTTATGCACAAAAAAACATGTACTGAAGTCGACAAACTTCAATTAGCAAGAACAATAAACAGCTAAAGAAGCCAAAAAAGGAAAACTGGTAAACGTAGGGACTTCACCAGAACTATGATGGATTAGGTCTTTGTTCTCATTTTGGCAGGTGTTGGGGTCCATGTGCTGGGCTCTTAGGTCATAATGGTGCCTTGATGTTTCCAACATGGCATCAGTTGTGCTAATTAATGTCTGGGTGCCTGTTATATATTAAATATCTGAGAATACAAAAGTGAGAGAAATTTCTCACCCAATCATACAAGGATTAGGGACCAGTCTGAACCAGGCAAGTGTTTCTAAAATACAATTCCACAGAAAAGGATACCAGCATAGATAATAGGCAAAAAGGGGGCTGCTGTAATGATTTGGCATGAGATAGTAGTTCTTAAAATCCTAATTGCGAGAAATACTGGCCCATTTTCCCAAAGGCTGCTACTCCAGAATGGCAAGCTTTGCATTCTTCTCTATCATAATCCTCTTCCCACATTCCCCATCCTATTGGTTAAGAAAATAAAGCTTTATCTAATAAATATCCTGGGGCTTGAGATTAACCCCTTTTCTGATTGGAGGCTTGGACTCAATTGGCCTGCAATTTGCCAACTTTCAGAGTTCCAAGACAAGCAGGTGCAAGTTGCCAGCAAGGAGAGAAGAGCCTAATGTCTCCTGCTTATCTTTGACTCTATAATAAGCTCTAAGCACACTCCATAATGAAAATTGGCCATAATGATTTATTTCTTGTAGAACCTAAACCAAAAATCCCAACTAGTACTGTGTCCATTATGAAGTAGAATATACTGATTCATTTGGAACTCATTAGTTCAATCATCCTGAAAACAGCAGACTGAAGGATAGGTATCTTTCTTTGTAATGGATTCCATTCTAGCACAGTTTAAGCACCTCATGCCTTAATGTCCCAAATATTTTGCTGTTCTGTTTGGTTTGGCTCGGGTCTGGTACATAGCTCAAGAGTGAAAGCTACAATTTATTCAGAAGCAAAATTAACCTTTAAAACAAGTTATTTAGAGTCAATGCATGGACTCAGTGAATAAAAGCACTTGTTGCCAAATTTGACTCCATGAGTTCAATCCCTAGAACTCACAGATTAGAAAAAAGAACAGACTCCCACAAGTTATCCTCTAACCTACACATGTGTATAGATAACAACACTCACCCAAGACACATACACACCCCTTAAGAAAACTTAAAAATTAAAAGACACTATTTATAAACACGTTTTGTAGTAATCAAAGGATTTTTTTTGCCATGTTTCTGGTAAACAAAGTACTTGGAACAAATTAAGCTCCAAAGGGCTGGTCAATAGGAAACTTGTTTGGATACACAAAAGGCAGAGATTAAAAGGGATGATTATGTCTCATAGACAGCCATAGACAAGTATGCTTTGAGAGAGAGTGCATACCTTGAAACACAAAATGCCAAGGCATAACAAATGCTGACTTACAGAAAATAAAAGAAGAAACCAAAGTTTCTTTTTTTTTTTAAAATATTTATTTATTTATTATGTATACAATGTTCTGTCTGTGTGTATGCCTACAGGCCAGAAGAGGGCACCAGACCTCATTACAGATGGTTGTGAGCCACCATGTGGTTGCTGGGAATTGAACTCAGGACCTTTGGAAGAGCAGGCAATGCTCTTAACCGCTGAGCCATCTCTCCAGCCCGAAACCAAAGTTTCTTAAGGAGGCTAACAGAAATATGCTAACTCATATTCATGCTCTAGTGTGTCCATCATCCCTTTCTTAGACCATATGCTTAAAAATCTGTTTTAAAATATTTTTAATAAACCTTGACTGTGCCTTAAAAATATTAGTAGTGTTGAGGAAGAAAAGATAGATAAAAGAATGTATGTGCTGTGAAAGCAAAAAGCAGACAATTGGGGGTGGGAATGTATGAGGGGCCAGGGAGACAGGAGAGGACAGCAGAGAAGATGGGAATAGGAGGTCCAACAAAAACAAATTATGTTTTTAAATGTCATAAGGAAATCTAATACTTTCTTGGCTAACTAAATAATTTCAATTGGAAAAAAAATCTGAATAGAACATTATCAGCAGAAAAGAAAGATATGCTAGTATTTACTGCTATGGGGCTGAAATTAAATAATATTTTAAGTGGCCTTACAACTATTCCTCACCAATTCAAGCTATAAATTCATTCTTTGTAACCACAATGTCTGCAGAAATATGTTGAAACAATCAAACATCTGGTATCCTCTTTGTTGCAAAAAGAAAACTCCACTCATTTTGGCAATTTTAAATGCTAGTTTTATTTACTGCAAATTGTGCAAAGGACACTATAATACTGTGCAGTAGGACAGTTATGTAAATCCAGTATTAAAGAATACCATATGTGGCAAATGTAAAGCAGAACACCATGTGCTTTCAAAACTTATTAATATCAGACTACAATTCGGTTCTGACAATTCTTAAAGAAATCTCATTTAATATAAACAAATCCTTAGGAGCATAAGTTCTTGTTTTTTTTCTGTTTCTTAAATTTCTCGAAAAGTGGAAATCATTATCAATTTCAAATAGCTGATTAAGATGCACCATATCTTAAGAAAACAAGTTGTATGTTTTCTTTCTTTAAGCAATTGGCACCATCAGTTAATACAATGTTCACAAGCTGGCTAACAGAAAACTGCCTACAATGAAATTGCTCATTATAGGCACTAGAAGTACATTCATTTCAATTTTCTTATTCATAACATATTGATATTCCCTTGTTTTAAAGAAATATTTTACTTCAAAAGTAAAATAATTTTAAAGAGATACAATACTCAACATTTTTACCACCTACACCACTTAAGAACTAATAAGACATTTATCAACCATAAAAGTAAAAATGGCAGCAAAGAATATTTTATATTGCCAAATTTTAATTCTGAGGTGTATAATGAGGTGTGTTAGGTAGAAGCATATAGTTAACTGGTCCAGAATTTATAGCACCATGCATTTGGGCAGAACCACCATATGCTGCACCAACTGGATGCCACATGGCAACACTGGGATAATCTGATGCCACGGGAATGCAAGGATCAAAACCTGGCAAAGTTGACCCATAGGGATCTGCCATTACTGGATAATAGACTGCTCCATGAGGGACAGGTACGGCATCAGCAACGGGAAAAGTATCTGAAATGAAAAAGGTTTTATTTTTTTTTTACACACACACACACACACACACACACACACACAATCGTAAAAACTCACTAAATATAAATGAATACTCATACAAGAAAAATTAAATATATTATTAATTATAAGAAAGAACACAAGACCTGTCAGCAATGCTGCTCAATGGGTGGAGATGCTTGCTGAAAAGTCTGACGGTCTAGTGCGCAACATGGGAGGAAGCTGACTCCTTTCTTGGGCTGTCCCCTGAGCGCTGCATGTGAATCATGGCAAGCACACATACACAAAGGCAGACATACATTCATACTCACACAAATTAAATAAATAAATGTAATTCAAATATTTTTTAAAGATCACAGAGGCCAGAGAGATGGCTCAGTGCTTAAGAGCATTTGTTGCTCTTCCAAAGGGCTTGGGGTCCAATACCCAACACCCACCATGGTAGCTCATAACCACCTGTAACTCCGGTTCTAGAAAGATAATCCACAACACCCTCTTCTGAACTCTTCAGAAAAAATGCCCCTACATGAAAAGATCACAGCAACTACAAAGAGTAATGCTTTATTCTTGGTTTTGGTTTTTGTTGTTCTTTTGAGACAAGGTCTCTACGCAGTCTGCTTGTCCTGAACTTGCTACGTAGAACAGGCTAGACAAGAACTCAGGGATCCACCTGCCTCTGCCTCCTGAGTTCTGGAATTAAAGGAGAGTACCACACCTGGCAGGATCATTTTAGATATGAATAATAGTTTCTACAAGGTGTTTGAAATCTTCCAAATTAAAAAGTTGCATGTACATGAGCTTATACATGCAAATAAATCAGGATGGGTAACATTATCTGTTCATAACTGGGGAATTCAGTACTTATTTAAGTTACAAAGATCTTGAAAATATAGAAACAAATCTTCAGAAGAAACTAGACTCACTGATAGCTCCTACTGGCTTACTAAGAGTTTTAGATTACTAGAAAGCTGTTAAACTCATAATAACAAGTTCAAGTTTGCAAAACCTCTAATTTTTATATCAAACAGAATTTTCTTTTGCTGTAAATTCAGCAAGCTGCTTTTTTTCCCCTAAAATGACAGGCCCATATTTTCATTTGAGAAAATGTTGGTCAGGCCAACCATGTTTGTCTATCATTCTCTCAAGGTAAAAAAAAAAAAAAAAAAAAAAAAAAAAAAAAAAGTTACATGTTAACAGTCCACAGTACTTTTCCTAACTTGCCAATTGTGGTGACACATACAGGAAGGATTTGCCAAAATAGAAGGAAGCAGAAGGATCATGAGTTTAAGACCACACTTAAAGTCCTAGGTACCAAATAGTGATGGCACATGCCTTCTTTAATCACTGAATCACTGAACTCAGGAGGCATAGGAAAGCGGATCTCTGTGAGTTCAAGCCAAGCTTGGTGTACAGAGTGAGTTCCAGGACAGCTAGAGCTACACAGTGAAACCCTATGTCAAAAACAAAAATAAATGTCCTGGGCTACACATTTTAAAAGAGAGTGGTGGCTTAGCAGTAAAGATCACTAGCTGCTCTACTTGCTCCTCTAGAGGTCATGAGTTTTATCCCTTGCAAGCACATATTGGCTTACAACTTTCTATGAAATCCAATGCCATCTTCTTGTGTACAGGCAGACATACATGCAGACAAAACAATCATCTACAGGAAATACATAAACAAATCTTAAAAAATAAAATCAAACTTCATTCAATTTATGGAAATGTTTCATGACTAGTTTCTATATATATCATGAAGAAAACTAAATACTATTAGCAAGAAAGAATGAAGCTGATTTTTATAAATGAACCTCTCTGAAGAAACAAAAAATCCACATTTTATACCAACTATAGTAGTTATAAACATACTGACTTATTAGCATAGCTTGTTGCCAGTGCCATGATATGGTACCAGAAGTTTTATTCATCATTGACTTTAGTACCATGAATGTAAATGTTACAAGTCAATATGGACGTTTGAATGAGAATGGCCCCCATAGGGTTGGTTATACATTTGAGTAGTTGGGATTAGGAGGTGTGACCTCCTTGGAGTGAACCCCCCCCCCCCCCCCCCCCCCCCCCCGCTCTCAGGCACACACACACAGCCTCACGATGGCGGGGATCAGATGTAAGCGCTTAGCTACTGCTTCAGTACCATGCATGAATGACTGTGTTCAATCTGCAGTACCACAAAGAGAAAGAACACATAAAATCTTAGTATCATTTGTAAAGACTACTGGCTTCATGCATGTATTCTTTCAAAGAGCCTCAAGGATCACAAGGCATCTACATATTATATTTTCAGAACTGATAGTCTAAAAGCATATGGATTTAATGAAATATCTGAAGATGAACTAATTATACACAATAAAATCCAACTGACTTTCTTGCTAGCAATCTCATTATATACTCACCATTTGTTGATACTCCCGCCTGTGTGTCATCTGCCCTCTCTACATCACTGTACAAATGAGGTACGCTTTGGTCTACAAGAGGTTGCTCAGTATACTCCGGATAACTCTCTACATGAAGCTGCTGCTGCTGCACATGTGGCACGTAGACCATGGAGTGCCAGTAGTTATGATGATAGCACTGGAGAAGGAAAAGGTACAACTGAAAACTTGAAAGCCCTTATTGTTCTCTAAAGTAGGAAAATTCCTAGCTTAAAGAAATCAGGTCTTGCCAGGCGGTGGTGGCGCACGCCTTTAATCCCAGAACTTGGGAGGCAGAGGCAGGCTGATCTCTGGGAGTTCGAGGCCAGCCTGGTCTACAAGAGCTAGTTCTGGGACAGACACCAAAGCTACAGAGAAACCTTGTCTCAGAAAAAAAAAAAAAATCAGGTCTCAATTCTCAGGTGTTGTAACATCGGATATGGATCTTTTACACCACCTATAGCTCACATTTATACCAACTATAGCTATTATTTACACCAGCTATATAGCTCATTTATACCAACTATAGCTATTATTTACACCACCTGTAGCTCATATTTATACCACCTATAGTTCATATTTACGCCTAGGGTTAAATTTAGGTAATCATATCATGGAAACCAAACATATAAACAGATGATATCACTTGTAACCTTATTTTTAGTAAAAACTACTGAAAAACTTAAGTACTCAATGGAGTTGAGATAATTATTATGTATCCATGGCAGAATACTACACAGGCAAAAAGTCATGCTATCAAACATATAAAGACAAAAAACCATGCTAGAGAGATGGCTCAGCAGTTGAAATCACTGACTACATAGGTCCTTAGTTTAATAGCCAGCAACAAGACGGTGGCTCACAATCATCTATAATGGGATTCAATGCCCTCCTCTGGTGTGCAGACATAACATACAGAGCACTCAAATACATGAAATACATATAAATTGTTTTAAAAAGACAAAAAGGTACTCAAATTAAGATAAAAGATTAGAAAATTATAGAATATGATGCAGATTTTTAATAAAAATTCAAAATCTATAAGATTGGGCAAAATTACTAATTCTCCTTTTCTTAGTACCTTACAAGTTTCCAAATATACTGTAATAAACTATACACTATCACTTTTAATATAAGAAAGTGAAAAAAAGTATTGTTATCTATCATTCATCTCCCAGAAAGGAATATACTACAACCACCTGGCTTGGTTGATGGTTTTGTTTGTTGTTGTAGTTTGTTTTTTGAGAAGAGTTTCTATATGTTATTCAATCTACCTTTGCCCTCCTGAGCTGAAGTGATGCTTCCACCTCAGCTTCTTGAGGCACATATCATAATGCCTGGCTAGGAGAATTATTCTTAAATACCTCAGTCTTGTGAATTATATATAAAAGTTTCCATATGTGTGTAATAACTAAAGGGCCAAGTAATTATCAAGTCTTAAACTACATTTGAAAAGATAGTATCAAAGAACAAATACTTACCCTACTATTCTTAATTTAGGTGTATGTTAAAGGAGGAAGGTTTTCTCAGGGAAATTATAGCAATGGGCTATGAATTAACTGAAACATCTTGAAGAGACTATTAGTTTAATGTCATTTGCTAAATATTCATCTGCATAATTATCAGGAAATATGCTACCTGGTTATAGGTTACGTTAGTTAGAAGTGAAGTGTATTTAAAGGAGAAAAATGATCCCTGGCTCCACAAGTACCTATACCTCTCAAACTCAGGGAGGTGTTTAGCAAGATCTAAAGTTAGTGCTTTAAAAGGTTATTTAAATGTCTTTGAACTAAGTCTGATTTTCACACAGAATATAGAAATAACCACAAAATATTAAGTAAACAAAGAATCACTCATTCATTCTGGGCATATACCACTAAAGGGCTGGCTAAATATGAAGCATAACCTAATACATATGAAGTTGTGTTGCTTAGAACCTAGTCCCCACTCTCTTCAACTGAACACTATTTCATAGTAAGACAAATTGAGACATGCTAAAGAAAACTGACCAACATCATCTTCAGAGATTTCCTGAAAGGAATAAGACCTTTTTAGACATTCAGAGTATGGCTTATAAAGTTCAAAAATCTGATTTCTCAAAAAAGATTATTTGATATGTTATTCCTACCTGCAATCCAAGATTGAAATAGTACTGCAAAACTTTTGTATCTAAAACAAAACAAAACTTTTATTAGATTGACACAAACAATTTAAATTATCACTTAAAAGCATTTCCCTGCACATTACTAAAGTAGATATAGACATAGCCATCTCACGCACTACCACCACTCTCAATTCTGTTTTAAAGGACTATTTTTTCACTTGGCATAGCTATGATCATTTTGTGACACAAGATTTAATCACTCAACACAAATTTCATTTCTGTTCTTAGTATTAGACTGATGCTACTAAAATGCCATTCTGTTACTAAGAATATAGCTAGAAAAGGCATTTTCTTGCTTGTCTTGAAATGAAAATTTTTACTACAACTACACCTCAGTTGCTAGCACTACTACACAGCACAAACTGCTGCTCTACTAATGCTGAGGAGTGATGCCCACTAAAGAAACTTGGCATACTCACCTTATTTTGGTTTATCATAACACACTACCACCAGAACTCCAAAGAGGGGACAGTAACCAAGGCAGGTGAAAATGAAGTAAAGCCTAAAAATGATAAAACTTCTCCAAGAATATAACTCAAATAGTTCATAAATTAACCAAAACCAGATGTACAGCAGAAGGAAAATTTGCAACATTTTTGGTTTTTTTTTGTATTATTTTAATGTGTGGAATGGACCCCAAGGCCGTGGAAATACTAAATAGAAATTCTACCACTGAGCAACATCTTCATCACTATTCTGAGTATTTTAATAGTATCTGTAAGTGTATTTAACTTGACTAACCTAGGTCCATTATAAATATAGCCCAAATTCCACTAACAAGATGAATTTGTGGAAAATGTCTCTTTCATAAGCCATAGCCTTCCTATGGAAATGCATTCATTTATTGCTATTTTGAAAGAATCAGTTTAGATTTTGACTAATAATATATAGGGGTATAAAGCCAGATGCTCAAGTTAAAGAATATGAGAATAATAGGAAGTAAATTTTCCAGCACACATAAACATGAACACAAAAACCATACCAATGTTTATGGCAGTATCATTAATAGCCAAAAGCAAAAACAACCCAAATCCCCATCAACTAATAGATAACAAATGTGGCACAACCATACAATGAGTGTTATTCAACAATACATAGTGTGAAGTACTGGCACCTATATGCAAGAAGGATGAACCTTACAAACATGCTATTATTCACAAAGGCCAAATTCTGGAACTAGCCTAAATACCTATTGATAACTGAATGGATAAAGAAAAGGTGGTATATACACACAAGTCTAATTCAGCCATAAACAATAACAAGGTCATTACATCTATTGAAAACTAGATGGCACTACAGATAGTATGTGAAATAAGCCAGACTCAGAAAATGTTTGCTCTCATATGGAAAATCTAGTTTTAAAGGTTATCTTTTAGAACCCTATTTTTTCTTTATGGGGGAGGGGATTTCAAGACAACATTTTCTGTGTAGCCCTGGTTCTCCTGCAGCTCTCCCTTGTAGATCAAACTGGCCTCAAAAGCAAGAGATCTACCTGATTCTGCCTCCCTGGAATTAAAAGCATGTGCCGTGCCACCACACCTAGCCTAGAACTCCTTATCTTTATTTATTCATGCCAAGGTTAACACCCTACTACCAAGTGTATTTGATGCACTAAAAGAACAAAATTAGAAAATGAAATATCAAAGTACCAGAGAAGTGATTATGACAGGAAGGCTCTAAAATGAGGATGAGAGGAAAACAATAAAGACTAATGGGTTGGGAATAATATATCACCACATATTGTCTCATGTGAATCTAGACTTAACTACATATAAATGTATAAAAAGACATGAAAGCAGAAGGGAACTATCTAGAAAAAAAGATCCAGTGGAGGCACCAAGTATGGGGGATGATAGTGGGAATGTGAATATGGTCAAAATATAATAATATACAGTACAAAAATGTCACAATGAAATTCATTATATTATGTTATGGTGATACAAAACCTCATAGTTCCAGCCTTACAAAATCCCAGCACAGAAAGGAGAAAATAGATACATAATTCCACCACTAGTTTAAGGGATAATAGTGCTAATAGCTTCTAGTCAGTTTTCTTTAGTAGTGTGAACCCTGGTAGGCTACCACACTACAGAGCAGGCTCTAATCATAAATAGCAGCTTGGGTAACCAACACAAACTGGATTCTATGAGCAAAGAAGAAAAAAGAAATCTCAAGATTGTGTGGAAAGGGATGGAAGGTTGAGAGGTGCTAAGGAAAGAACTTGAGGGGCATGAATATGTTCAAAAGACATTTTATGAAATTTTCAAAGAATTTATAAAAAAATATGTTTTAAAAGAGTACTGGAATATTCAATTAAATACTAATCATAGAAGAAAAACCAAGTGAATCACTAAAGAACATAGATGAACTCAAACACTTATGCACAGTTTAAGAAGTACCGTACAAGTTACACACTGTACTGATTACATTTATATGTAAAACTAATCTATGATAGAAAACAAAATAGCCGAGCAATGATGATATCTAGGAAAAAGTGAAAATGACCAAGGGAAAGACAGGGAAGTAACATAAGTAAATTGTGGGACAGTACAAGGAAGGTAGTATCTGCCATGCAGGCATAAAGGCATAAATCCAAACCCCAGAACTCATGTACAAAATACTAAGCATGATGATGCACAGTTGTCACCTCAGAACTGGAAAACTGGGGCAGGAACTGGGTTGGCTGGCTGGATAGTCTAACCTACTTGCTAAGTTCTTGGGTGATCATATACAACCTAAAGAGAAACAAAAGGAATGTCTGAGGAACCACAGAGGCTGTTCTCTGGCATGCACATACACGAATATGCACAATCAGAAAAAAAATTGGTTTAACCAAAAAATTTAATAAAAAAAACAAAGTGTTGAGACAATGACAATATTTTACAACTCAGTTGGTAATGAGCTACATAGATAACTTATGATTTTGTGTTGTAATGAATACATGAGTACAAATATTAAATTACAGAATCTTTCAAGACATGAATACATTGTACAATAATTAAATTATTGTACAGTGATATAATATGTTTAATTAAACATTCTATTTTGTTTTGTTTTTCAAAAGAGGGTTTCTGCTTTGTTTTGGAGGCTGTGTGGAACTCACTCTGTAAACCAGACTGGCTTCAAAGTCACAGAGATCCACATCCGCCTGCCTCTGCCTCCTGAGTGCTGGGACTAAAGGGGTGCTAAGTGCTAGAATTAAAAATGTGTGCCACCCCCCACCCCCCAAGTAAATAAACATAGTCTTAATTACAAATATTCACCATTCCCTTGTGATAAAAACATTTAAAATCTTTTTTACTTATTTTGAAATATAATATATATATTATATGTATATATATATATATATTATATATATATATATACATACATCCTACTGTGATAATACAGCACCAAAACATAGTCCTCATGTAATTCTGTACCTAATAACCAATCTTTCTTAATTTACCCTCATATATTCTTCTCAACATCTAGGGATTAATATCCTATTTTGTATTTCTATGAGATAAAAGCATGTTTTCAAGCTTCTCAAATAAGTTGAGACATGTAATATTTGTTATTTTTTACCTGGCTTATTTTACCGAATACTGTATATGCCTTCTAGATTAATACACAAATGAGAGGATTTTGTCTTTTATATATATATGAGAAATATTCCTTTGTGTATATATACCCATTTTCATTATCCTTTATGGTTTGGGAGGTCTACTGATAAATACAATTTACCTTTAAAGCTATCAAAAATAAGATGGGTTAATTTCCAGTCACATGGACAAAAGGAACAATGAGCAAATACATGATAAAACAATACAAACATCAACAACATAATCTTGCTAGCAATTATACTATCAATTAAAAAAATCAACAATGTTTATCTGGCTATCTTCACAATAATATGCTAGAAAAATAGAAAATCAATATTATGTGGTGATGGAATACTACTTGGGTGCCAAAGGTGGACAGAATAAAGGAGTCAGGATTTAGATATTGGGTTAAATTAGGTAGAAACAGCAATAATACTTACAAAATATGAAACCAAGAAGAGGAATAAATGTTTTGTGTTGACTGGTGAAAGACAAGAGGAAAAAGATGAGGAATTTCATTAGAGATCATTTAAGTCTGAAAGTCAAAAAGCTAAGTGAAAATGTCTAGTAAGAACCAAAATTTCTGAGCAAAGGCTAGCCTAGATTTAGAATAGACTACAAAGACATACTGTATGGAAAAAGAACAGAACAGAGTTGGAGAAAATCTTGTTAACTAGTTCAGGGAATGGAAAGATCTTGGGGGGAAAAGCAGCAGCTAGAAAAAAAAATCAGGAAAATGTTATAAGCAAGAAAATATAAGTAAGCTGCTAACAACTTTCAACTACAATTCTCTTTGAGTAATACTACCAAACTCAGGACAACAAAGAACCTCCAATGGAAAAATCACTGCTGGTTGTTTAAGGAAGCAGAAATATGTGGTTGCTATTCAAACAGATCAGATGAATAGAAGTTTTCTCCACATCCTCAAAATTCAGTTGGTATACCAAGTATCAAAAAGCTAACAATTTCATACACTTGGGGAAAGACTTTAAGAAATAGAAGAAAGCTTTTAACACTAAATCCCAATTTAAAATAAAATACTTGAGAAAAAAACAAGGTATTCGTTTGTCATGAAAGACATCGAGTTACAAGAGGGGTGCAGAGGAATAGTCAAGATTCAATCCAGCTATCTACAAGATTCTCACAATCGCTCCTTGTTTGTCACTTAGAATTATATGCTCAAATCACTCCCATTTAGTTCTGTACCCATCAATTATCCAGAAAATATTCTAGATTCAAAAACCACCTCAAACCTAAATATCCTGTACCAAATCTCAAAATACACTACCTTGTGGCAGATCACTTCCACTTGGATCACAGGAAAAGGGTGGCGGTGGCGGCGGTGGTGGTAGAGGTAAGCCTGAAGCATCTCCTGCTTCAAGAGAAGTTAGAGAAGGAAGTGGAGGAGGAGGTGGTGGTAGTGGTATTGCCAATGCTGTTGCTGCTGAAGGCTGAAGATAGGCTGCAGTAGAAGAAATGGGAGAATTATTAGGGACAGGATGGCAATAACAAAGAAATAAAACATGGAATAGTAATGCACAACTGTTACCCTTTATAAAGCAATAGCTGACTTGCTTTTTTTACCCCCACCCTGTATAATCACAGAACTCTGAATTCTCATGGGTTGACTTAAAAAACATACACTTGGATATCACCGAATGCAAATTTAAAGATGTTTCCAGCAACCTGTCACAGAATTACACACAGAGAGATTTTAGCAACCTTACAAATTCTCCTGACAGCCTCCAAAGAATGTAGGGAACTTTAAATTATCAAGATTCAGTTCTAAAAAGACAAAGAACTTAAAATGAGATAGATACAATATTGTATCCTTGTAATATCCTGTATCTATTACAACAGCTTTAAAAGATTCATCTAGCAGTTTCAATTTTAATACAAAATTGAAATGTAATTATGTTGCGTATTAAACCTCTATGATAATAAACAGTATGTTTCCAACACAGTAAAAATATCTACATGTAATATACCAGGTTAAAACTGATACTTTGACAAATGCTAAATGAACAATCCTTCAAATTTAATTGAACAATTTTAGTCAATTTATAAATTAAAGTATCAAACTTCAAAGCTGTGCTAGATACATGATATTTTTAACAATAGATAATAAAGAGTTAAAGAGTCCTAACACATGGAGTTTAGCTTAAAAACAATCCACAAGCTGAATTTGTTACTCTGGAAATTTAGAAAGAAAGGATCTATTTTTGTCTTCATTCACTGGCAATGCTAATAATACATTTATCCTTTAAATACAGTTATATGCTAATAGTAATAGAAGGATGTGTCTACAGATGACACCAAAGCAAAAATGAACTCTTAAGCAATTTGAGGAGATGAAGAAACAATTGTCTTTCGACTGAAGTGTTGCTTTCATTAACAATGCATTTGTGAAAAATTTACAGAACTGGACACCAGGAAGTAAATTTTATTAAACCTAAACAGGAAATTTTAACAACTTAAGTAAGTCTTTAGGACTATTTTTTTTAAGACGAGGTTTCTCTGTGTAGCCACTGGCTATTCTGGAAGTCTATCCCTCTCAGTAGACTAGGTTGGCCTTGAACTCAGAGATCCACCTGTCTCTGCCTCCCAAGAGCTTGGATTAAAAACATGATCTACCACCACCAAGCTAAGTGAATTCATATTAGCTCTTTTAGGATTTTTAAGAAAACCAAGTCACCTAGTTTTGTTGCAGATGCTGTCTATGGCTCTGGATTTTATTTTTCCATTTTTATATGGTGATTCTGATGGAAAAGCTATGCTGTTGGCTACCACTTTTCTAAAACTCTGAAAATTTAAATTATAGTACTTCTTTAAAATTCAGTAACTACTCCATAAACAGGTGCTGTTGGCATTCCCAAGCTCACAGTAATTTGTGTCCATAACGTGTCTAAAATTGCACAGCCAGTGAGTAGTAAAACCAGGATTATAATCTCAGATTTCTTAAATTCTAGAGCTTGGTATTTATTATGACATTCACAAGACAAGGAGTTATTACGTGAGTATGGGTTTTATAATAAACTTTTTAAGGAAATTTATTGCATAAAATAACATCTCTATGTCAATCCTCAAGTAATAAAAACATAGCTCATGGGGCTAGCATGATGGATGGCTCAGTGGATACAAGAAATTGCTAGTGACCAGTTTGATTCCTGAAATTCACATAAAAGTGAAAGAATTATCTCATTAATTCCCTCTAGTCTCAGAATGTTCATCCCTGTCCCTCATATACACATAAAGAAAATGAAAATTTTACAAAACTCAAAATTGTTGAAATAATGCAAGAGCTCTATTTATTCACTGAATAGCAAATGGCAGGTAAAAAATCTTATAGAGCCCTACTACGAAAAACAAAAACAAAAAAACACCAGAATTTAGACTCCTGACTCATATCTTATAGATTCCTTGGCGATAAAACAACCTTAAGAATAATTAACATAATTATTTCTTGAAACTATAATGCCATCTAATAATTAGAATAACAGTACGTACATATCCATGAGTAGAAAAAGAGGTTTCTAAAGCAAATAAACACTAATAACCTACCTTGACTATCTTGTGCAGGAGGAGGTACAAAAACAGGCTGTATGGTATCCTGTGAGGAAACATCAGAGGTACTTATAGTTTGGTTATTTCTTGTATAGTTAGGTAAAACTGGAACAGGAACATGATCGGCCCAGGAACCTGTAATTGCTGTAGAATTTTCTAACACCTATTAAGTGGAAGAAAGGTTAAAATTCTTAAGTTTGGTTTCTCAAATCATATTTGTTTCTTCTCTGAATCTGTATGCAAAGCATATATAAAGTTACTTCTTTTGCAGGATATCTGATTATATTGAGAGCTATCATTCTTTCTGTAAAGATAACACATTAATATTAAAACAATAAAGCCAAAAGTTGGGCATGGTGGAAAGTTTCCCTCCAACTCCTATTCTCTATAAGCCTAGGTGTCATCTTTCTAAAATGCTAACTTCTTGACCCCCACAGATTTGTAATATATATTCATTCTCACTTATGTCTATATATAAGACATATATATGTATACATGTGTGCGTGTATCCACATAAATATTTAAGTAGAAAAACTGCTTTGTATTTAAGTGTAACTGAATGACTTAACGAAACTAATTTTTTTCCTGATTTGGGTGCCAATTTAAGAGAACATACTACTTCCCCAGGGCATATGGTACACAGTATCGTGTATAAATATAATAACAGTCTGGACTGTGAAGGTGCATGCTTTTAATCCTAGATGTTGAGAGGCAGAGGCAGGTGGATCTCTAAGTTCGAGGCCAGCCTGGTCTATAGAGCAAGTGCCAGGCAGGACAGCCAGGGCTACTCAGAGAAAAGAAAAGAAACAAATAAAAAACCCCAAATCAAACAAACAGCAACAACAAACAGCAAAATAAATAAATCAAATAACAGACTCTTAAACAGTGTCTTTACTGGCAGCCTCCATTTCTCTTCTGAGTACCACAATATGGCTCTTACCCAGTCAGATCATCTAAAACGTCAAAGACATCCATCAAATCCTACTAGAGTCTAGTTAATCTTTACATTGTTTGACCTCTTAGTAAAGAGTCATATTTACTCCTCCTGGAAATGTTCTCATTTCAGGGTTTCAATATGTTCTTCTACTTTTGCCCTGTTCTCAACTATTCCTTATCTACTCATCTTCAAAATTTTGCCTGTGTTCTAAATGCTGGTCTTTCCTTTTCCAGCACTACAAATTCAGCTACCTTTGGAAATGCCAACTTCCAATTCATATCTCAGTAATTAAGAGACTTGAAAAGTAATTTATTATTGACTGATTCATAAGAAGCTCACAGTAAAGCTCACAACAGTATCTTATATAGTAGGCACTTAAGTGACTTGTTAAAATAAATATTAATCACTGTGCCAGGTTGAACAGAAGACAAAATAATACTTAATGGAATATAAGCAGCTGCTCAGAATTTTGATGAAGGCAAAGAAAATAAATCATTTTTTTTATTTAGTTCACTGTAAATGAGTGGTAATACTATGAAGATTACCTTCTGGGAGTAGTTGTATGAGGTAATTGTGTCTTGAGGCACAGAACATGGTCCACTGTCCTGAAGAGACTTTAATAAATACAGAAATATAATTGAATAAAGGGAAACCAAGAAACAAAAGACAATTTTCAATCTTCTTTCTACCCTCCATTATAGCCTCTCCAGGCTCATCCCCAGCCCTGTAGTGGCCTGCCTGCAGGTGACACTTTTCCCACACTACCCCATGTCTGGGGGACTACAGAAACACTATGTGGATCCAGCTTTCCTCCTTTTTCTGGGCCCTCTCTCCCAGCCCCAGCCAATTCCCATTCTTTTCTGACAGTCTCAACCTGAAAAACACTTTGTACCTAGTTCCCCCAATGGGTATACTTGGCAGTGACTGAGGTATGTAATTTACACTATCCTTCCCCTCCATTAAAATTTCCATATTCCATTCTCACTCTCATACAGATTGCTTACAGATGCCCCTCCTGCCACTTCCAATTCCATTAACTAAAGACTCCAACTCTGAACCAAGGTTCCCCCTAAGCTTTTCATTCCTGTCTCTCCAGATTATTCCTTGCCTTACATCAACCTACCTCCTCCACACCTCCAATCAACTCCCTAGTACCCCCACCTCTTGATGTGAACAGGATACCCTTGCCTTTTTCCTGAAGCCCCTCCCTCTCAACCTTTAGTCCCAGTCAACCCTCCATTCCTCTCAGCAATCCATCAACCTGCAGAAGCACTCAATAGCAAGCAACCCACAGATACAACACTTTCCTAATACCCAAAAAAGACAAAAAAAAAAAAAACCCAAAGAATGTAATAAATACTCAACAAATACAAGACCTGATATTACCACCTCAATTATACTAATGCCGGATATCTAAACACTAGTACAAAAGCACAAACATCAACAGCCATGACAATATGCCTCCATCAGAACCCAGTAGCCCTATAGTATAGTAGGAACCAAGAAATGCAATATAGCTGAAGCACAAGACAAGGAAGGACTTCAAAACAGCTATTATGAAAAAGTCTTGAGCTCATTAGTACAGAGAAAGACTTTCTGAAGAGAACACTGTTAGCAGACACTAAGAATAACAAATGGGACCTCATGAAATCTAGAAGCCTCTAAATGGTAAAGGACACCATCATTCAGACAAAGCAGCAAGAAGCAGAATGGGAAAAGATATTTACCAACTACCATGTGACAGGGCTAATATCTAAAAGGTATAAAGAATTATAAAAACTGAACATCAAATAACACCATTATAAGGTTCAGAACCAAACAAAGTTTCAAAAGATAAAAGTTTCAAATAACACCATTATAAGGTTCAGAACCAAACAAAGTTTCAAAAGATGAAAGTTTCAAATGACTGAGAATCACATAAAGAAATGTTCAAAATCCTTAGCCATCAGGGAAAAACTACTTTGAGATTTCATCTTATACAACTCAAAATGGTTGTAGATTAAATCTCTACCAACAGATAGATGGACAATAAAAATATGGTATATTCAAAAAATGACTTATTACTCAGCTGTTTAAAAGAAACATGGAATTTGCAAGTAAACATGGATGGAGCTAAAAACTTATCCTGAATAAAAGGTATCTAAAACTCCAAAAGTATGTTATGTATTCTTGTATATTTGGATGACAACCTTTAAGCCTTTGATAGGCATGCTACAATCCTTATAACCACAGAGACAGTGGCAGCATGCACATGGCCTACACAGATTCAAAGCCAGATGGGATCCCAATGCTGAGTGAGGAAGTAGACAGAAGTTCCCATTCATAACTCAGAAGCTATTTCCAATTGACAACAACTTACAAAGAAAAATTTCTTTCCTCTAATGGAGTTTCACTTAGTACACAAAGCACACTTAAGGTAAGGCCCCATGCCCAGCAGTAGATGGTCAACACAAAACAAATTCATTGGTATTTTTAGAGGAGGGGAAGGTGTCTCACATTGCTGTAGTTGGTAATTATTTACTTTACTGGGCTTTTGCTTGTGTTATTAGTTTCTAATTTTGTGTTTTTATGAGGTGTGAGTATGTGACTTTGTGTTGCCCATACTTTCTTTTTTATTCTGTTTTTATTTGCCCATTTCTTTTCTAAAAAGAGGTAGCGAGAAGACATGGATGTGGGTGGCTGGAAAGGTATGGGAGATCTGAGAAATGAGGAAGGGGGTATAGTGATCAGAATATATGGCATGAAAAAAGTTATTTTCTATAAAAAATAAATAGAAAATAAGTGAAATATTTTAATTTGCTTTAATGTCAAAAACTAAATAAAAGTGATCTTCCTAAAATCATTTAAGTTTGGAAATAACTAATATAAATAATACAAAAGTGATCATACTAATTCCTGATTTAGGTGCTCATCTCTTCATCTATAGTCACTACCTCCTCCTGTAGAACAATTAAGTACTAAAATGCAAATGAAGATCAAAATGTAAGCACTTAAGGTGACCTTTCTGAACAAAAAATAAAAATACACCTTCAAACATACTATGAACAAACAGTAACTTTAAAGAATTGTAGCTAGGAAGGATGTAACAGATTGAATAAGATCCAAACAGTCCTGCCCTCTGGTATAAGATTCTGACTTTGTAAGATATAATTCAGAAAGGCTATGTCTCATATATGAAACAAGGTGATTGAAAAGTAGAGTGGCGTCTGGCAGTGGTAGCCCACGCCTTTAATCCCAGCACTCAGAAGGCAGAGGCAGTGGATTTCTGTGAGTTTGAGGTCAGCCTGTTCTACAAGAGCTACTTCCAGAACAGGCTCTAAAACTACACAGAGAAACCCTGTGTCGAAGAAAAAAAAAAGAAGAAAGGCAGAATGGAACATAACATAGAGGCACTGACTGCTATGGGGTATGTGATAAAGTCAACTCTGAACAAAAAGGAACATGAAAAGCGAATTTAAAATGACAGAAAACAAAGTGTTCATTCTTGTCATCTTTAAGGCTGGGATTTTTTAAAAAAATATTTATTTATGGCCGGGCGGTGGTAGCACACGCCTTTAATCACAGCACTCGGGAGGCAGAGGCAGGTGAATCTCTGTGAGTTCGAGACCAGCCTGGTCTACAAGAGCTAGTTCCAGGACAGGCTCCAAAGCCACAGAGAAACTCTGTCTCAAAAAACCAAAATAAAATAAAATATTTATTTATTATGTATACAATATTCTGTCTGTGTGTATGCCTGCAGGCCAGAAAAAGGCACCAGACCCCACTAAAGATAGTTGTGAGCCACCATGTGGTTGTTGGGAATTGAACTCAGGACCTTTGGAAGAACAGGCCATGCTCTTAACCTTGAGCCATCTCTCCAGCCCCAAGGCTGGGATTTTATTTCCCTTTTCATTTCAGCTATTTCAAGAGATCACATTTTTAAAAGCTTATAAGAATAGTTTGGGTGGAAAAAGCTTTTAATTAAAAGGAAGAAAGGAAAACCAAAAAATAAAAAATTAAATCAGAATTTTTTACTTGCTTCCTATGATGTTATTTCATAAAATGTAAAAGCAAACATTTAGTTCATGAAACTACTAGTTAATAATTCAAAAATATAGTCACTATACAAGTTCTTCAAATATCAACTTCTCCAAGATACATGATAGGAATGCTCTTTTTGTTTCAATATCACATTATACAACTTAAGCCATATGCAGAAAGAAAATTTCTGTTCTCTCTCTCTCATATATGGAAACTTAAGAAATAAAATTTTAAATAAAAAGTACCTGAAAGTGGAAGACAGATGATTGGGAACTAAAAAGGGGCCAGAAGTAAAAAAGGGGGAAATAATGGACATAAGTAATGAATGATACTTCCATGCACAGAAATGGAATAGAAAAACTCAATGTGTAAAAATAACATTAACAATCATAAGAAAATAAAAAGAAAAATAAAGTTAAGTGTTCACTAAGATGTGGGGGAGGAATCCAAAAGCATAATTTAGCTCAACACAAACTGGTAACTAGAAACAGGATGCTGCAGCAAAAGAAAACTAAGTGGGAAGGAGATTATGATTTGTGGCAGTTGTTTAAAAAAATGAACGTCAATAATGTTTTGACTTTTTTTAACAGAAGTATACAGGACACCATTAGTAGTGTGTAGACTGGAATGAAAGGGAATAAAATCTCTTGCATATAGGAATCATAAGGTTAAGAAACACTTATTGTAAACTTCAGCAACAGAAGTGACTAAAGGCTTTGAATGACAAAAACAAGTTAAAACTCAGTTCCATAGTAGGCATCAATATAGATATCTTTAATTTTTATTATTTCATTAACTTTTCTATAAAAATAATTAAGATCTCTGTGTACATTATGATGAATGACTCAAAATAAGACTTGAATGGATTCAACACATGTAATTATTTCCTGGAAAATTTATGGATCCTTCACCAGCACTTGATGTACTAAATCTACTTGGAATCAAGTGGAAGAATAAAGCAAGGCAAATATAAGCAGTGCATCTAATCTACAAAAAGAATTAGCAATATGGCTACTGATAATCAAAATCTAAATAAATTAATCAAGCTAAAAAATCATAAGCCAAAAACTAAATCTGTGCAAGTTAATAAAATAATTTTGAGGGCCAAGCAATGGTAGCATATGCCTTTAATCCCAGTGCTTGGGAAGTAAAGCAGGTGGATCTCTGAGTTCAAGGCCAGTTTGGTCTACATAGTGAGTACACGGAGAAACCCTGTCTTGAAATACTAAAGAACTACAAAAAATAAAAAATAATAATTATTCCTGGCTCTCCAGTTTTCTTTAGAATGTATACCAGGTGTGGTGTCAATTTGCCTTTTATCCCAGAACCCAGGAGGCAAAGGCAACAGATCTCTTGTGAGTTAAGACCAGCCCATTTACATGGTGAGTTTCAGGTCAATCAAAGCTATATAGTAACACCCTATCTCAAAACACCAAAACAAATAAGAAAACCAAAAACAATGCAGGACAAAAAGTCACTCACTATTCATCAATTCCAACTACAAATATGGCCAAGGAAAAGAAAGCTTTAGAATCATTGGCTAAGAGTCCCGAGATAGTTCCCATAAATAGCTAAGAGGCCAACAACAGAATGTATGACCTCAAGATCTCAGAAATGCTACATATCAGTAATTTTTTTCTTCTATATTCCTATATTCTAAGCAGGAATTTTATTATTACTTTTCTTTTTTTTTAAGATTTATTTATTTACTTAATGTTTCGCCTGCATATACTCTGTGTGAGGGTGTCAGATCCCCTAGAACTATTAATTATAGACAGCTGTGAGCTGCCATGTGGGTGCTGGAAATTGAACCCAGGTCCTCTGGAAGAGCAGTCAATGCTCGTAAACCGCTGAGCCATCTCTCTCCAGTCCCCTTATTATTATTTTTCATCTACTCCATGACTAAACTGAGCTGCAGGCATGGTATGAAGACTTTATTTTTAGTTTTAGACCTCCAAGATTATATATGTGTGTATACATATATATATATATATACACATACATATACATACACACATATATATGCATACATACACACACATGTATGTATATGGATTCAGTATCTACATATTACCCAGAAATATCGGGCTTTGCAGTTACCTCTTTTGGAGTAAAAGCTAATGCTAGTAGTTTGACTTTGGGAAGGAGATAACATTGAACACAGTTCTTTTTCTTAGTCCTATCAAAGTATTTCCAACTTTCTGTTTTCTAGACACTGAAAGGCTCTAGTGGGATTTGCTGTGGTAAGGAAAATGGTTAATTGTTCTCTCCAGTGCCAGGACACCATATAGTTTCTGCCTTGCAATCATGAATGAAGGCCACATCTGAGTCCCTAAGCAAGCTCTCCTACAGACCTCCACTGTGCCCTAACTATACAGTATATAAGCTATTCATATACATTATTATTAAATACCTACCAGGTTTGCTGTAGATACAGTTGTGGTATATACACTAGAAGTTTCATAGCCTTGTTCTAGAGGATATAGCCAAAGCAAAAAAAAAGAGCATTATTTTACTTTAACATAAATAAACAATGAAGAATATCAAATTAAATCTAGATTTCACTGACCTGAAGAATAAAGATAATCTCCATGATATCCTCCTAGAAAACAGAAGTGTGTGTACACAGATCTTTTTAAATTGGCAGAGTAAAATGTCCAGTTTGGGCATATTTTCAAAACTAAAATATATGACTTAAAGTCATTTGAGCCTTCTTATTAGTCAACAAAAGACAAAGTAAGCTGTCAACAGTACAAATCTCTGCTCAAAATTCCCTGAGATAAGTAGCAGAGACAATTTTAGAAGTATCTTATTAATAAAGTCACTCAAAATGTCTCACACACCCTTACAGTACATAATTCTCCAGAATTGTTCAATAATAATGTATCATTGACTGGTAAATAGTAAAAATAAACAAATGCCAAACAAAGAAAAGTAGCTATTTTAAGTATACATAGTGACAAATACAAATCATAGCTTGGGTACAAATGAGGAATGGTCTTTGGGCAAGGATGAGATTGTAGAGCAGATTATATGAATGCATGCATGCACACATGCACACACACACACTGAACTGTACACTGAGTAAGTAAATTGTTTTGGTATGTAAATTTTTATCTCAAGTTAAATATGTGTCAGTGCCATTATCAAGAGTATAGCCTTTACCATTTTGTCGACTTTTGAACCTCAATTTCCTCACATATAATAAAGGGATGCTGTATTTCCCATAATTATCACAAAGACTGTGAATAAATTATAATCATTTACTAGAATGGATGGTAGATAGCATTCAATAAATGTTAAATGTTTTCAGTTTAAGAACTTTTGGGGTCACATGGGCCCTGGGATTTGAACTCCGGTCCTCGAGTTTGCCTGGCAAGCACTTTATCCGTTGAAGCATCTCACCATTCCTAATACTTCTTTCAAGTTATCAGAAAGGTATGAAACTCCCAAAATAATATTTCCAAGTTCTGATATACAAATGCAACAATCAACTTTTCAAAAATTACTAAGCACTAATTCACTCACCGTTGTCACACTGGTCAGTGTTGTTTTCTGAATTCAAAGTTGTTTTGCATGAGTTATAGCCCTGACTTGCAACACAGTATCCTGAAGTAACAGGAACCATTGAAGTGGAATCACCACTGCTCTGTACCAAAGAAAGACATATGCACATGTATTTGTCAGAGAAGAGTTTGGAAGGGTATTCTAAACGTCAGTTAAAGACGCTAAATTTTGAGTTAATACCGTACGATTAATATCGCTACTTTAATACTCTAGAGTCCAAAAGAGGTGAAGCAATAAAAGAGAAAATGTTAGTTTCCTTATACACCAGACGGTCTAAACCACTATCTTCTCAGTAGCAGCTCCAAAACATGTTTTCTTAACTATAAATTGCTAAGGCAATGGCTTCATAGTTTCTGAAGATTAAGTTGTTCATATGAAAAATGTTAAAATTAGAGCTGTGAATGTAGTATAGAGGTAGAATACTTTACATATGCAAAGCCTGGTTTTGATCCTAGGGGTGGGGTAAGGGTAGAAATCATATATGATATATAACACACATACACACACACATGCACACACACACAAAAAAAACCACATTTCACCGTATAGCATTTAAAAAAAAAAAAGAAAAATCTTTTTCAGTAAAGTTATCACCCACTTACAGGTAAAGTTGAATAAGCACTCTCATTCCCTTCAAGTGCATAAAATGTAACATTTTCTTCCACGCCATTCTTAGGAACAAAACCATACTGGCATTCCTTATTCATGCATTCCATCTGACGGTGGCCACGCCTAAAAGAACTTAAGTTTGGAAATCAAAATGGGGAAATAAAGTTAAAATATGGCAGTCATTTGCTTCTAATTTTTCAGTGAAGACAAGTATCTGATAACAGATGCTTTTGGGTTTAATTTATGTGTATGGGTATGAGTATTTTGCTCACTTGTATGTCTGTACACTATGAATATGGTGTCTATAGAAGAGATCAGAGGATCCCCTAGGATTTGAATCCTGTTCTCCAGAAGAACAACTAATGTTTTTATTCCTTAAGCCATCCTCTCTAGCCCCCAAAGGTTTTAGAAAGATGGTACACATTATCATTGCTTAGCAAAAAAACTACCCACACCAATTTTTTCTCAACTTTTAATACTTCAAATTCTTACCGAGACCTATAGGAGACATTATCATAGCTCTGGCAGCACCTTCTACCTTGGCCAGGGTAAAATCCAACTTTAGGATTTGGCATGTTTTGCCTGTTTACTAAGTGAGACGAATCCCTAAAAAGAAAAAAAAAAAGAAATACCTAACTCTTGCAAGTCTCAATAGTTAAGTAAAATTAGCATAGTTTCTGAAAACATTCAACTAGAAAGACTTTTGTAATGGTATTGGGCCTATCAAATACACTAATAGAGACAGAGGCATATTTCATATAGACACTTGTTTCTGATGGCATTCTATCCTTAAGCATCTAAGTGTTCACATTTTTGTAGACAATGAATATATAGTTATGCCAAAGGATGACAAGGATAACTATGTGTCAGCTCTATGCTATCTTTTGGCACAAACTATAGAAGCTATATTTGTCAATTATACAGTATGGGAGTTATTTCTAAAAACCAAAACAATGGCATAAATTATCATGAAAATCAATTAATTCTTACCTGGGCATCCCATATCCCCGACCTTGTCTTTGAGATGAATGTTGAGAGTAGAAATGTTCACTAGACAAAATTTGGCCAGCTGTCTGTGAATAGTACAATAGTGGGTCGTGCCCAAAATGCATACTATGCTGAATTCTGGGTGGAACAAATGGGTCTCCCCTGCTATAAGCCATGGTCATAAAAACTTCTTTTCCTCGAACTTTCTTGGACATCTTCTTCCGTTGCTTCATGTTCATCTCTGTCATAACTTTCAAAAAACAAATAGTAAATAAGCATTATATCCAAAGTAAATAAACGGTTATGTTCCTCTATCCTTATCATACCTTAAAACTGTCACATAGATACTTTTCTTAGAAACAAAATAAGTATGGGAAGTATAAAGTAGAAATTGATGCAGTTTTTCAAAGATATATACCAATTGGAAGAGCCAAAGAAACAGTTCACTTTAGTGTTGATGGGTGTTTGAAATAGTATTTCAACCCTCTCTTTAATACTGGCAGATTTGGTCATCAGAAAATAATCATCTAGTCACCCGAATTATTTTTCTCTAAAGAAAATACGTTGAATACATCTGGTTGCTTTTATGAGATGTCTTCCTAACTCTTTGAAAATAGTTAAACTCTGTTTATGAGGTAATCTAGAAAGCGGTTTCTCAAGCAAGGACAATGCTGTCACCTGCCTCCTACAAGAGTATATCTATTAATGTCCAGAGACAATTTTATTGTTATGACTAAGCAAAATAGCCTATTGGTACCAATGGCATAGGCATCAGGGATCAATCTAGAATATACAGGATACCACTCTTCTCTCCACCAAAGCATTAGCTATTCCAGCACAGCAGTGTGGAAGAAATGCTACTCTACAACAACAGAACATATGACATACCTTTAGAAATTATAATGTAAGTAAACTGAAATATAAAATAAAAAAAAAAAGAAAAAACCAGTTGGGATACAAACCTATTTGTGGGAAATAGCCTCCAGTTATAGCCTGGTAACCTCTTCCTTTACGGGTTGGAATAGTAATCCAGGAAGGAAGAAGTGCCACTTGGTTGACTGGTTTTACATTAGTCATCGGAACTGCATGCCTTGAAGTGAAAGATATCATGAAGCCATTATAACACACCTAGCTCTCATCCAAGTAAACAAATGTAGCCTTCCTGCTTCAGTTTTAAGCACATTTCTTTTTTCTGTTTTCCTTGGCTTGCCTGGAACCCACTGCCTCAAGCTAAGATATTTGCCACTTCAGTCTCCTGAGTGTGAGAAATAAGGCACGTGCCTCGACCCCTGACTCAAGTGCATTTTCTTTCTTTTGTTACACTAGCTTTCCTATACACTTGTTGGTTTATATAATTTTACAGCCATTTAGTGTCTATCACATCCAGAATATGATGATAGATTGTATTAACTCACAAAAATTTGCTTTCTTTCCATGAAAGAAGATCATTATTTACTAACCAGACTCCTATTGGATTTGGGTATATAAATTACACTTACTTTGACCAATTAAAAAGTGAAATGTTTTTAGAGTATCAAATTGCCATGTCATGGTCTTATTTTCTATATCTGTGATCATGAAAGCGTGTTTCAAAACAAAACCTTTAGCCAGAATCTGACTTCAAGCTCAAGACCAGAATGGAAAACTAGTTACTGTCTCAAAATAAAAAGTAGTAATGTGGCCGGGCGATGGTGGCGCACGCCTTTAATCCCAGCACTTGGGAGGCAGAGGCAGGCGGATCTCTGTGAGTTCGAGACCAGCCTGGTCTACAGAGCTAGTTCCGGGACAGGCTCCAAAGCCACAGATAAACCCTGTCTCGAAAAACCAAAAAAAAAAAAAAATAGTAGTAATGTACATACAAATACTGAAAAGGTAATATTATTTAAGAATATATACATACATGTGCATGTAACAATTAATAAAAAAAAAGAAGAGAAAGTACATGGGCGGGTTTAGAGTGAGAAAAGTGAGAAATGATGTAATTAAACTCTTGTCTCAAAAAAATTAAAAATAGTAAGGGCTGGGAAATAGTCAGTTAAACTGCTTGTCTAGTAAGTATAAGGTCCCAGGTTAATACACACTGTTGGAGGATGTGTGTCACTGTAGAGGTAGGCTTTGAGGTCTCATATATGCTCGAGTAGTGAGACAGATTACTTCCTGTTGCCTGATGAATCCAGCAATATAGTTCTCCAGCAATATAGTTGCCTGTACACAGCCATGGTCATCCCTGACACCCCCATGATGATAATGGACTAAACTGAAATGTAAGCTGCCACCTCAATTAAATGCTTTCCAAGACTGGTCATGGTGTCTCTTCATAGCAATAGAAAGCCTAACTAAGAAACACAGGCAGAAACTCAACAACTCACTTTTCAAATTATGAACATTACATCAAAATTCTGTTGGACTTGATATATCAAACTGTCCAATGTCTAGAATGGAGAATTTTTATATGAAACATATTTTTATATTTTACTTCTTAACATTGACTTTTATTAAGCAAAATAATTAGTTTAGCAGATAGAATTGAGTTTCTTTACTAGAATCCTGATAATTCTAAATCTAATGAGCAAACACCTATCAAATTTAATTACTATACAGGCTTACTTTTCTGCCAGTTCCTCAATGAAAACTATTAGTGAGTTTTTGTCACTTTCAATTTCTTGAATATGAGCATTATAATATTTTCCATCTGGTTCCAAGCAAACCTGAAAGATAGGAAATAGTTATATAGTAATTCATCTGGTCTTGTCCACTGACAAATCTGTGTTTAGTCAAATAACCATTTTTCTCTAAATGTAATTCAATGTCTACTTTTTCAGATTTATTTATTTACTTATTTATTTATTTATTATGCATGCATACCAGAAGATGGAACCAGATCTCATTATAGATGATTGTGAGCCACTGCATGGTTGCTGGGAATTGAACTCAGAACCTTTGGAAGAGCAGTGTTCTTAACTGCGATGCCATCTCTAGCCCCAATGTCTGCTTTTTTAAAGTAACTGAGATCATAGCCAGTATATGAGACATATATCAATTTACATCAAATTATCACCAAATCAATAATTAAAATTTAACACAATACAAGGAAATCTTTCTTCTAACATTTTTTTTTTTTTTTTTTTTTTTTTTTTTTTTTTTGGTTTTTCGAGACAGGGTTTCTCTGTGGTTTTGGAGCCTGTCCTGGAACTAGCTCTTGTAGACCAGGCTGGTCTCGAACTCACAGAGATCCGCCTGCCTCTGCCTCCCAAGTGCTGGGATTAAAGGCGTGCGCCACCACCGCCCGGCTTCTTCTAACATTTTGTAAAGAAGTCTTCATCAACGTTTTTGTTGTTGAGCTGGGCATACAATCGAGAGCCTTAGACAGGCTGGCCAAGTATTCTACGACTGAGAGCTATACCCTCAACCCTTGTTTTTTCAGACAATGTCTGAAAAAGTTCAACCTGGCCTTGAATGTATGATTCTCCTTTCTATGCTTCCTGAGAGATAGGATAACAGACGTGCATCACTATGCCCAGGATAATCAACTCATGTTAATGGTTAAAGGTACAAATCATTATCTTTAAAGAAGGAACTGACCTGACACTTGTCCCCTAAATGGTAAAGTCTTCCAGCATATTCTATGCAATCAGGTTTTTGAAGTTCTATTAAAGAAAAAGATTAAAAGTTCAATTTAATTGAATTCTTTCTAACTGCACATTATTTAATTACCTTATTTACTTTAACACAATGTATTTAATGATGCTGTTAGTAGAAGAAATGTCCCAAAGGATCATTCTAACACCCTTGATGGGTTATTGCTATGGTCAATTTATTAAACAGACCTGCAAAATCAGTTCCGAAATTTAAATTTAAAGCACACTTAAGTAAAAATTTGTAATTTCAGATTTGGTTAAACACAAAAGTCACAATTTGAAAGTAATACCAAGAAGCTTCAAGCACATGTGTGTAAGTACTTATAAGTATTTCTTTTACTTTATGTTATACAAGGTCTTAACTTTCATTCTAAATAACCACACTGAATTAATCAAACTTCAAGAAGTTGAATGTGAGATATTATCCCGTGCAAGCAGTATATTAACAACTAGTTTGATGAATTCAATTATATAATCTACAGAAAACAATTTACATTAAGAGTTACTTTTATTAAAAGTTATTTTCATAAATGTTCTATAAAGAGCCAGACAGCCAATTTTAGATATTTTCCGTCACTAAACTTTCAAAATTAATCAGTTCTCTGTGGGTGAGGGCACTTGTTATTGAACATTTAAAATTTGTCCTCTAGACTGGATGATGGTGACAAAAATCTTTAGTTCCAGCACTCTTGAGGTAGAGGCAGAAGATCTTGAGTTCACAGCCAGCCTGATCTACAAAGCAAGTTCCAGGAGAGCCAGGCTACACAGAGAAATTCTGTCTTGAAAAATCAAATAACAGGGGTACAAAATTTGTCTTCCCACGCAATGCACCTTTAGTACTGAGTATACATAGATATGTACGTGAAAATAAAATAAAAATATTCCATTCTTAAAATATTTAATAAACACTGAGGTTTGTTATATAATTTTCATGTCTCAAAAAAAGTAAATAATAAAAAATAAAAAGGCAAATATTATTCTCAGCTCATGGACCAAACAAAAATGTGTGAGGTCAGAACTCATTCACTGTCCTTATTTATCAATCAACATAATCACAATACTTAAATTTTGGATAAGTTTTTTTTTCCATTCACTAAACATCCATTGTACTCTTGAAGTTACCTACAGGCTTTCTCTGTACATCATCACAGTTTTAGTCCCAGGTAAACATATAGCTCCATTTATAAACCTACTTTTCATAGATTTAAACCACATACAGGTAGTACTAGGTTCCTTTGATCTTTTTTATTTAAACAGTGTGGTAGTTTGAAATTTAATTTGTCCCCCATAATCTCATAGGGAGTGGCATTGTTAGGAAGTGTGGTTTTTTGGGGGCAAGTGTGTCACCTTGGAGGCGGGTCTAAGGTCTCATATATGCTTGAAGCACGACCAATGAGACAGATCACTTCCTGTTGTCCGTTGGATCAAGATGTACCAGCTCCTTCTCCCACACCATGTCTGCTTATATGCCACTATGCTCCCCACCATGACCATAATGGACTAAACCTCTGAACTATAATCAAGCTGCCCAAATTAAATGTTTTCCTTTATAAGGGTTGCTGTGGTCATGTCTCTTCACAGCAACTGAAACCCCAACTAAGACAAACTGTTTGATGAAAGCATGTCTTCTAAGAAATAACTTAAAATATGATCTCTTGGGATTAAGAGTTACCCTGCTGATACTTTATTACCTTTTCTACTGTCCAACCAAGCATCAAATTCTATATTGCGATAGATTTCTGGAGCTAGACCTTTCAGCACTTTATAAGGAAAGGGAATCTTCGATGGAGTTTCTGGAGACTGAAATAAAATTAGTAATGCTATAAACTCATCATCTTTAAAGTCATCCTTTTATGAAAAATGAATCAAAGTTCATCTCTTCTTTTTTAAAGTGTACATAATTCCCCTTTCCATTGTTGTTAAAACAAAAAAAGCACAAAAATTTACCATGTATTTAAAAACAAGAGACTAAAAGAGCAAAATGTGTCTAAAATCAAGTAGGTTTTACATATAGAAATATTTCTTCTCTTCAACTTTTAAGATGATTAGCATGTAATTTTATAATTATAGGTCACTTGATAAAATGAAGCAATATCATCAGAATATTGACTACAAACTAAGTATTAAATTTGTATTATTACTTTAATTTCAAAATAAAAGTTTCTAAAATACTTTAAGTGTTCAGAGTTAGTTTTGAAAATTCTACTACTTAAGAATAAAAATCATCGAGCTGGAAAGATGGCTTAGTGGTTAAGAGCACTGGTTGCCTTTCTAGAGGTTCTGAGTTTAATTCCCAGCAACCATATGGTGGCTAGCAGCCATCCATAATGAGATCTGGTGCCCTCTTCTGGCCTGCAGGGAGACTTGCAGGCAAAATACTGTATACATAATAGATAAATAAAATCCTTTTAAAAAAAAGAATAAAAATTATCACAAAGTACATATTTTACATATTTAGAAAAGTAGGATTTCCACAAAGAAAAAAATATACTTCTTGGCTCTAGATAATTAGAATGGACTATCTTGTTTTAATTATTTTAAGATATGGTGCTCTAAGACAAGTGTATGAACATTCTCTGCCTGAGAAAATATCAAACCTTCTGTTCTTCTGTTCCTTGCTTACTGTCTTCTGGTGTATTTTCGATACTGGAACTGGCACCAATCTCTTTGATTCTAATTGAAAAGATTCAGAGAAAATATTATATAAATGCTGCAATTGTTTCTCTATGTCTCAACTACGTCACACCACTCAGTGGTAATTCTAAAAAATGAAGCAAGTTTTCAACACACCCTCATTAGGTTTCTATGTTAAGTGTGTATTAAAAAATACTTAGCAGATTACTTTCTATTAAGATGGTCCTGTGATCCTCACTTTTAAATGTTCACAGCTTCTGATTCCTCTGCCATCAAGCTGCTTCTAATCATAGAGAACTTATGTAATCACATTACAAATAGACACATACACAAACACCCCATATTGCCCACCCATTTTGATGGTATCTCTTTCACCTGTTGCCAGTACAAAAATAAGTAGCCATGTTCATAAAATTCAGAGTAGGTCACTCTTCCTATCAGTCAACAACAAAAAACTAAAGCTATCAATTAACTAGAAAGAATAAAATGCTACCAGGCACCTTGAGTGTGTATTTCCCAAATCCAGTTAAGAACTCAGTCCTGGACAGCTTTTTCATTACAGTCTTGGGACATGATTAACAGAAGTCCTGGACAGCTTTTTCATTACAGTCTTGTGACATGATTAACAGAAGTATAAGCTAAGCCATGGAATTATTTCTAAACCACATGAGCTGTTTAAAGCTGGCAACTTTGTAGTAATATTGCCTCTTAACTACTATAGCTTCCATAAATCCAAAGCCCTTAAAAATTAGCAAAGAATGAAGAAATCTTCACTTGGACAAAACTGTTGCCACTCCTCATGCTCACAAATAAGCTTTAAAAAAATCTTCTGATGGTTCAGTGGGTACAGGTACTGGCTGCTAAGCCAGATAACTGACCTGGATGTTATATTGTCTTCTTAAAGCAGATTCTTAAACCCAACCTGACCTCATATGTTATGACAAAAGGTACAGAAACCTGTCTAATCAACAAATAACTTATATATAACTAAATTTGGAGAATACTAACTCTAAAGTCTCTTCTAGAAAAAAGATGATTCTAACTTTAACTGAACTCTAAGTCTAAGCATTTCTTACAATACAATTTGGTAAACTTTTGTCTTCGAATTAAAAACATTTATACCTAGCATACATATATGTGCTCATATGTAATCAGGCTATTTCTACTTTCAGATGCTAACTCAAAGAAGTATGAAATCATAGAGTTGACAACCCTTAATCAGAGTTGACAACCTTTTTCTTTTAGTACCTATCCTGGGTTGAGCTTTTCTGATCAGTACTGGCTTCTACATTTCCAGTCAAAGCATGGTTTTTGTTTCTCCTGGAACCACTTCGAAACAAATCAACTGCAGTTTTCAATAGTTCTTCATCCACAGCAAATACATCTTTATAAAGCATTTCATATAATATAGCTGAAGGAAGAAAAAGAACCAAAATCAGAATTATCATAACAATGTTAAAACATTCATAAGTCAACATTTAGGTTCTATAGGTGGCAACAATGTTTTAAAAGTCTTTCAGTTTAAAGACTGGTAACAAATCATCTGAAATCACACCCATACATTTATTTATTATACCTTGGCAAATTCCTGCAGTTGATTGAAATTCTTTTGAGTACACAGAATCATAGTGGCCATTATTTGAATAACAGAGAAGAATCTAAAGAAAAACATACAGAATAATTGTTATTGTTAACATATCTTTTGTAACCATAAAATTAAGATGGAAATCAGCAGTTAATAAACTAAATTGAATTTTATTCTTAAAAGACATTTAGCAAATGTAGAAATAAGAAAATACAATCTACACTTCAAAAAGAAACTGACTTTTATGCAACAAGATTGAAAACACCAGCCTCAATCACATTCCTGAAATTCACTAAACAAGTCCTGACTGATGGATTTGCATTAAGATAGAATTTTTCACAAATTCAATTGCTGAACAAAACAGAAAGCCTAATAGATGTCGGAAGTCCAATCTTAATTTCTCGGAATAACTGGAAAATTATGTAAAATATCCCACTATCCAAAATCTAGACAGAATGAAAATGACAAACATCAAACAATTTGTTCAAAAGGGTAAAAGAAGGTCCAAATGAGGGAGAACAGGAGCAAGGAAGTCAGGACCGCGAGGGGTGCGTCCACCCACTGAGACAATGGGACTGATCTAATGGGAGCTCACCAAGGCCAGCTGGACTGGGACTGATGGAGCATGTGATCAAACCGGACTCTCTGAATGTGGCTGACAATAAGGGCTGACTGAGAAGCCAAGGACAATGGCATGGGGTTTTGATCCTACTGCATGTACTGGCTTTGTGGGAGCCTAGCTTGTTTGGATGCTCACCTTCCTAGACCTGGATGGAGGGGGGAGGACCTTAGACTTCCCACAGGGCAGGGAACCCTGACTGCTCTTTGGACTGGAGAGGGAGGGGAAGGGGGTGTGGGGGAGGGGAAGGGAAATGGGAAGAGGGGAGAAGGTAGAAATTTTTAATAAAAAAAAGGGTAAAAGAAAAATCACTGCAGAATAGAATATGAAGAATATACTATGGAGAAAGGACATTTCCAGAGAAATTTTAAGTTACTGATATGGCTACAAAAATAAAGCATTAACTTCTTAGCTGATTCCTTAAATTCCCAGGCCTTTACAAAACAATTCCAGGGCTGTGCTTATTAAACTAAAACTTTTAAGTAAATGTTTCCTATTACAAAATTTGTTCATGTAATAGCTGTAAACACTTTTAAAATTTTTGCTCAAAAATCTGTTTTGAATCAAGCACTAGTGAAAGAGCAATTCCAACTGAAAACTCAAAAAAAATCTCATGTAGGAATGCAGAGTTTATTTATTTTTTATTTTTTTTTGAAACAAGGGACAAGGTTTCTCTGTGTAGCCCGGGCTGTCCTGGAACTCACTCTGTAGACCAGACTGGTCTCAAACTCACAAGATCAAATATAAATCTTACAGATTCTGGGGCTAAAGGTGTTGCTTAAATGCACAGTACTTGCCTACCATGCTCTTGAGGCTGGAGAGATGGCTCAGTAGTTAAAAGCACTGACTGCTAAATTCAAGAAGTCATTGTTTTTTACTGCTGAGTAGTACTCTAATATGTATATATTCCATACTTTCTTCATCCATTCTTCCATTGAAGGACATCTAGGTTGTTTCCAGGTTCTGGCTATTACAAATTTGCATACAAATGGACGGAAATAGAAAACACTATCCTGAGTGAGGTAAGCCAGTCCCAAAAAGAGGAACATGGGATGTACTCACTCATATTTGGTTTCTAGCCATAAAGGACATTGAGACTATAATTCGTGATTCTAGAGAAGCTAAATAAGAAGGTGAATCCAAAGAAAAACATATAAGCATCCTCCTGAATATTAACCTTCATCAGGCGATGAAAGAAGACAGAGACAGAGACCAACATTGGAGCACTGGACTGAAGTCTCACGATCCAAAGGAGGAGCAGAAGGAGAGTGAGCACGAGCAAGGAACTCAGGACCGCGAGGGGTGCACCCACACACTGAGGCAAAGGAGATGTTCTATCGGGAACTCACCAAGGCCAGCTGGCCGGGGTCTGAAAAAGCATAGGACAAAACCGGTCTCGTTGAACATAATGGACAATGAAGACTACTGAGAACTGAAGAACAATGGCAATGGGTTCTTGATCCTATTGCACGTAATGGCTTTGTGGGAGCCCAGGTAGTTTGGATGCTCACCTTAATAGACCTGGATGGAGGTGGGTGGTCCTTGGACCTCCCACAGGGCAGAGAAACCTGCTTGCTCTTTGGGCTGAGGAGGAAGGAAGACTTGATTGGGGGAGGGGGAGGGAATGGGAGGTGGTGGCGGGGAAGAGGCAGAAATCTTTAATAATTAAATAAATTAATTAATAAAAAAAAAAAGCACTGACTGCTCTTCCAGAGGTCCCGAGTTCAATTCCCAGCAACCACATGGTGGGTCACAACCATCTGTACTGAGATCTGGTGCCCTCCTCTGGCGTGCGGGCATACATCGAGGCAGAATGTTGTATACATAATAAATAAAAAATCTTTAAAAAAAAAACCTCTAAAACAGGAAAAATTGTGGCCAACTACCTATCAAACAGAATATATAGACTATATGGATTAAAAATTTCCCATTAATAAATGGACTAATGAACTGAACAGATTCTTCAAGAGAAGAAACACAGGTGTCCAATAAAATATTTTAAAACATGTTAAACATCCATTGCCATGTGATAAATGCAAATTACAATGGGTTTGAGGCTCCATCTTACATCAAGCAGAATGGCTATCATCAAGAAAACAAGGAATGCATAAATGATTCCATGAGTAAAGTGTTTGTTCGACACACATGTATACCCGAGTTCAGATGCCCTATGTTTACATAAAACCTGGCACAATAGCTCAAGTTTCCAGTTTTCAAGGGGGACAGAAACAGGTAGGATCCAGAAGCTCAGTGGTCATCAACTAGCTGAAAAGACAACCGTCAGGTTCAGTAAGAAACTCTGTCTCTCAAAAATGAGGTAGAGTGGGCTAAAAAAAAAATGGTTCAGTTGTAAAGAGCATTTATCACTGTTGCAAAGGAACCTGAATTCAGTTTCCAGCATGCACATCAGGCTACCTACAACTAACTACCTATTAACTCCAGCTCCAGGAGATCCGGGCCTCTGCAGGCACTGGCACTCTTCTGCCCACAAGCCACAAAGATGTACACACATAAACACAATTTAAGTCTCTTTTAAAAATAGCATGGAAACAGGAAGATTCCTAAGATCATCTTTTGGCCATCGCAAGTACATTGGCAAATGTACCCACAAACATGAACACATGCATACACACACATACACATGATAATATTTTAAAACTTAAAAAGAAAACAACAAAATACACTGGCAAAGACGTTGGAAGAAAGGAACCCACATACATTATACTAGTGGGAATGTAATCCAGTACAAAATACTATGGAAATCAGTATTGCAGATCCTCAAAAAACTAAAACTAAACTACTATATGAATCAGCTATATCACATCACTCCTGGGCATATACTTAAAGGACTCTAAGTAAATATATTACAGATAGTTGTACATCCATATTTACTCTGCACTACTCACAAAATTAAGAAATTGACCCAGCCTAGACATCTACCAATAGATGAAAACAGACAAAGAAAATATGGTACATGTATACCACAAAGTTTTAGTCAGTCATAATGAAATCATAGAATTTCTAGGAAAATGGGTATAACTGAAGTTGTTACATTAGGCACAATAAGCAAGACTCAGAAAGAAAAATATATTTATTCCCATATGCAGAATCTAGATTTCGATTTGTATGTGTGTGTCATGAAAATAGAAAGGAGATCATGAGCAGGAGAAAGAAAGCTTAAAAGAGTGGGGGGAGAATGAGGCTAAAATTCATATGAAATAAAATCAGGAGACACTCTGCATGAGGAAGCACACTATTACAGTATAGAAGAAGTGAAAGGCACTGAGGCTACCAACCCAGAGTAGTGAGGGCCTGACTAGAGGGCAGGCCTCAAGGTCCCCGCCAGGGAAAGCGGGCCCCTGCTGCTGGGGCTGCAGTCTCTGCTGTGATCTCCTGGACCTGCTCTGCCTGCGCCCTACTTCCCTTTGTCCCTGGCTCATTGGGGCATCCAGGAGTTCCTGTGTAGGTGCCGAGAAGTTTCATCGGGACGGGTGAGTGTGTGCTATCCTGGGGCAGACGGTCCCGGTAGAGAGCACAAACGCCCCTCCCCCAGCTCCTGCTGCAAAGCTTTCTCTCCTACACACCCGCCCCCACCCCCACCCCCAAGCCTGCCTTGTCTGCAAGGTCCTTAGCTGTGGAACAGTTTCCTGCCCTTTCACTGAGGCTACCAACCCAGAGTAGTGAGGGCCTGACTAGAGGGCAGGCCTCAAGGTCCCCGCCAGGGAAAGCGGGCCCCTGCTGCTGGGGCTGCAGTCTCTGCTGTGATCTCCTGGACCTGCTCTGCCTGCGCCCTACTTCCCTTTGTCCCTGGCTCATTGGGGCATCCAGGAGTTCCTGTGTAGGTGCCGAGAAGTTTCATCGGGACGGGTGAGTGTGTGCTATCCTGGGGCAGACGGTCCCGGTAGAGAGCACAAACGCCCCTCCCCCAGCTCCTGCTGCAAAGCTTTCTCTCCTACACACCCGCCCCCACCCCCACCCCCAAGCCTGCCTTGTCTGCAAGGTCCTTAGCTGTGGAACAGTTTCCTGCCCTTTCACTAAGGCTACCAGCCCAGACCAGTGAGTGCCTGACTAGAGGGCAGGCCTCAAGGTCCCCGCCAGGGGAAGCAGGCCCCTGCTGCTGGGGTTGCAGTCTCTGCTTGTGATCTCCTGGACCTGCTCTCCCTGCCCCCTATTTCCCTTGGTCCCTGGCTCATTGGGGCCACCAGGAATCCCTGCATAGGTGCTGAGAAGTCCCATCTGGATGGGTGAGTGTGTGCTATCCTGGGGCGCACTGTCCCGGTAGAGAGCACAAACGCCCCCCCCCCCCCCAGCTCCTGCTGCAAGGCTTTCTTTCCTACACACCCGCCCCCCACCCCCACCCCCAAGCCTGCCTTGTCTGCAAGGTCCTTTACTGTGGAACAGTTTCCTGCCCTTTCACTGAGGCTACCAACCCAG
This sequence comes from Chionomys nivalis, assembly GCF_950005125.1. Lineage (NCBI taxonomy): Eukaryota > Metazoa > Chordata > Mammalia > Rodentia > Cricetidae > Chionomys > Chionomys nivalis. Next base: position 91,222,716 of record NC_080112.1, read on the forward strand.
AGTAGTGAGGGCCTGACTAGAGGGCAGGCCTCAAGGTCCCCGCCAGGGAAAGCGGGCCCCCGCTGCTGGGGCTGCAGTCTCTGCTGTGATCTCCTGGACCTGCTCTGCCTGCGCCCTACTTCCCTTTGTCCCTGGCTCATTGGGGCATCCAGGAGTTCCTGTGTAGGTGCCGAGAAGTTTCATCGGGACGGGTGAGTGTGTGCTATCCTGGGGCAGACGGTCCCGGTAGAGAGCACAAACACCCCTCCCCCAGCTCCTGCTGCAAGGCTTTCTCTCCTACACACCCGCCCCCACCCCCACCCCCAAGCCTGCCTTGTCTGCAAGGTCCTTAGCTGTGGAACAGTTTCCTGCCCTTTCACTAAGGCTACCAGCCCAGACCAGTGAGTGCCTGACTAGAGGGCAGGCCTCAAGGTCCCCGCCAGGGAAAGCGGGCCCCTGCTGCTGGGGCTGCAGTCTCTGCTGTGATCTCCTGGACCTGCTCTGCCTGCGCCCTACTTCCCTTAGTCCCTGGCTCATTGGGGCATCCAGGAGTTCCTGTGTAGGTGCCAGAAGTTTCATCGGGACGGGTGAGTGTGTACTATCCTGGGGCGGACGGTCCCGGTAGAGAGCACAAACGCCCCTACACTAAGGATACCCAACCAGAGCAGTGAGTGCCTGCCTAGCGGGCAGGCCTCAGCAACCCCCGAAAGGGAGCGCAGGCACCTCCAGCTTGTACTGCAGTGTCGCCTGTGTTCTACTTGACCCCGCCCGACCCCTTGCATTCGGCCTTCTTTACGCGGGTCATTGGAATACCACGCATCCATGTTTTGGTGTTGAGGAGTTCACCTGGAAGAGAACGGTTCCTGCCCCTACACTGAGGAGATACACCTAGAGAGTTAGTCACAGCAAAGACTGGTCCAAGACATCAGGCCTCTCCTGGCTCCATTTGAAGGAAAAGATGGGCAGGCGCCAATGCAAGAATTCCCCCAACAACTTGAAAGGCAACGTGACATCACCAGGATCCAGGAATCCCGAAATGAGAAGTGTACACCCTAATCCAGAAGAATTAGAAGAATTCGACTCAAAAGTGAATTTTATGAAAATAATAGAGGACCTTAAACAGGAGGTGAAAAACTGCCACAACCAATTAGAGATTACAAACAAAAAGGTAGAGGAAATGAATAAATCTCTCAAAGATACCCAAGAAAACCAAGAGAAACAAGAAAAAGTAATCAAACAGGTAAGGGAAACGGTTCAAGACTTGAAGAATGAAGTGGAAGTAATAAAGAAAACACAAACCGAGGGAAGGATGGAGATGGAAAATTTGAATAAACGAACAGGAACTACAGAGACAAGTACCACCAACAGATTACAAGAGATAGAAGAAAGAATCTCAGACACTGAAGATACCATAGAGAAAATAAACACTCTCATCAAAGAAAACAGCATAACCAACAAATTCTCATCACAAAACATTCAGGAAATCTGGGACACAATAAAAAGACCAAACCTAAGAATAATAGGGATAGAAGAAGGAGAAGATCTACAGCTCAATGGTCCAGAAAATATATTTAATAAAATTATAGAAGAAAACTTTCCCAACCTTAAGAAAGATATTCCTTTGAAGGTCCAAGAAGCATACAGAACACCAAATCGACTGGATCAAAAAAAAACATCTCCTCGTCATATAATAATCAAAACACAAAACATACAGAATAAAGAAAGAATATTAAGAGCTGCAAAGGAAAAAGGTCAAGTTACCTATAAAGGTAAACCTATCAGACTTACACCTGATTTCTCTATGGAAACCATGAAAGCCAGAAGGTCCTGGATAGATATACTGCAGAAACTACGAGACCATGGATGCAAGCCCAGACTTCTATACCCAGCCAAGCTTTCGTTCACTATAAATGGAGAAAACAAAATTTTCCAGGATAAAAACAAATTTAAACAATACGTAGCCACAAATCCAGCCCTTCAGAAAGTAATTGAAGGAAAATCACAAACCAAGGAGTCCAACAATGCCCACAATAACTCAGACATCTAATGACCCTTCACCAGCACAACTTGAAGAAGGGAAACACACAAACTCTACTACCAAAGGAAAGAAGGAAAGAAAGGAAAAATGACTGGAGTTAACAACCACTGGTCATTAATATCACTTAATATCAATGGACTCAACTCACCTATAAAGAGGCACAGGCTAAGAGATTGGATACGAAAACAGGATCCAACATTCTGCTGCTTACAAGAAACACACCTCAACCACAAAGACAGACATCTACTCAGAGTAAAGGGCTGGGAAAAGGTTTATCAAGCAAACGGACCTAAGAAACAAGCAGGTGTGGCCATACTAATTTCTAAGAAAGTTGACTTCAAACTAAAATCAATCAAAAGAGATGGAGATGGACATTTTTTACTCATAACAGGAACAATTCACCAGGATGAAGTCTCAATCCTGAATATCTATGCCCCTAATATAAAAGCACCCACTTATGTAAAAGAAACGTTACTAAAACTCAAGGCAGTCATCAAACCACACACACTAATAGTAGGAGATTTCAACACTCCTCTCTCACCAATGGACAGGTCAATCAGACAGAAACCTAACAGAGAAATAAGAGGATTAAGGGAGGTAATGAATCAAATGGACTTAACAGACATCTATAGAACATTCCACTCAAATAAGAAAGAATATACCTTCTTCTCTGCAGCTCATGGAACCTTCTCGAAAATAGACCACATACTCGGTAACAAAGCAAACTTACACAGTTACAAAAAAATATCGGTAACCACCTGTGTCTTATCAGATCACCATGGATTAAAGTTAGAATTCAACAACAATGCTATCCCCAGAAAGCCTATGAACTCATGGAAATTGGACAGTCAACTACTGAACCACACCTGGATCAAGGAAGAAATAAAGAAAGAAATTAAAGTCTTTCTTGAATTCAATGAAAACGAAGACTCATCATACTCAAACCTATGGGACACTATGAAAGCAGTGCTAAGAGGAAAGTTCATAGCATTAAGTGCCCACATAAAGAAAACGGAGAAAGCACACATTGGAGACCTAATAGCCCACCTTAAAGCTTTAGAAAGAAAAGAAGCAGACTCACCTAGGAGAAGTAGAAGACTGGAAATAATCAAATTGAGGGCTGAAATCAACAAAATAGAAACACAGAAAACAATCCAAAGAATCAATGAAACAAAAAGCTGGTTCTTGGAGAAAATCAATAAGATTGATAAACCCCTATCCAAACTAATCAAACGGCGGAGAGAGAATACGCAAATTAACAAAATCAGAAACGAAAAGGGAGACATAACCACAGACACAGACGAAATTCAGAGAATCATTAGATCTTACTACAAAAACCTGTATGCCACAAAATTGGAAAATGTAAAAGAAATGGACACTTTTTTAGATAAGTACCATATACCAAAGTTAAACCAGGACCAGGTGAACAATCTAAATAGACCCGTTAGTCGCGAAGAATTAGAAGTTGTTATAAAAAACCTTCCCACCAAAAAAAGCCCAGGTCCAGACGGCTTTAATGCAGAATTCTACCAGAACTTCCAAGAAGACCTAATACCTATACTCCTTAATGTATTTCACAATATTGAAACAGAGAAGTCATTGCCAAATTCCTTTTATGAAGCTGAAGTTACTCTGATACCAAAACCACACAAAGACACAACCAAGAAAGAGAACTACAGGCCAATCTCACTCATGAACATCGACGCAAAAATACTCAATAAAATACTGGCAAACCGAATCCAAGAACACATTAGAAAAATTATCCATTATGATCAAGTAGGCTTCATCCCAGAGATGCAGGGCTGGTTCAACATACGAAAATCTATCAATGTAATCCATCATATAAATAATCTGAAAGAAAAAAACCATATGATCATTTCATTAGATGCGGAAAAAGCATTTGACAAAATTCAACATCCCTTTATGATAAAGGTCTTAGAGAGATTAGGAATACAAGGGTCGTTCCTAAATATAATAAAAGCTATTTATAGCAAGCCGTCAGCTAACATCAAATTAAATGGAGAGAAACTCAAAGCTATTCCACTAAAATCAGGAACACGACAAGGTTGTCCACTCTCTCCATACCTCTTTAATATAGTGCTTGAAATTCTAGCAATAGCAATAAGACAACATAAGGGGATCAAAGGGATTCAAATCGGAAAGGAAGAAGTTAAACTTTCATTATTTGCAGACGATATGATAGTGTACATAAGCGACCCCAAAAACTCCAGCAAAGAACTCCTTCAGCTGATAAACACCTTTAGTAGCGTTGCAGGATACAAGATCAATTCCAAAAAATCAGTTGCCCTCCTATACACAAAGGATAAGGAAGCAGAGATGGAAATCAGAGAAGCATCACCCTTCACTATAGCCACAAATAGCATAAAATATCTTGGGGTAACCCTAACCAAGGAAGTAAAGGATCTATTTGACAAGAACTTTAAGTCAATGAAGAAAGAAATTGAGGAGGATACCAGAAAATGGAAGGATCTCCCTTGCTCTTGGATAGGGAGGATCAACATAGTAAAAATGGCAATTCTACCAAGGGCAATTTATAGATTCAATGCAATCCCCATTAAAATCCCATCAAAATTCTTCACAGATCTTGAGAGGACAATAATCAACTTTATATGGAGAAACAAAAAACCCAGGATAGCCAAAACAATCTTATATAATAAAGGATCGTCTGGAGGCATTACCATCCCTGACCTCAAACTCTATTACAGAGCCTCAGTATTGAAAACAGCTTGGTATTGGCATAAAAACAGAGAAGTCGATCAATGGAACCGAGTAGAAGACCCTGATTTCAACCCACAAACTTATGAACACCTAATTTTTGATAAAGGAGCTAAAAGTATTCAATGGAAAAAAGAGAGCATCTTCAACAAATGGTGCTGGCAGAACTGGTTGTCAACGTGTAGAAGAATGAAAATAGATCCATATCTATCACCATGCACAAAACTCAAGTCCAAATGGATTAAAGACCTCAATATTAGTCTGAACACACTGAACCTGATAGAAGAAAAAGTTGGAAGTACTCTACAACATATGGGTACAGGAGATCACTTCCTACGTTTATCCCCAGCAGCACAGACATTAAGGGCAACATTGAATAAATGGGACCTCCTGAAACTGAGTAGCTTCTGTAAAGCAAAGGACACTGTCACTAAGACAAAAAGGCAACCCACTGACTGGGAGAAGATCTTCACCAACCCTGCAACAGACAAAGGTCTGATCACCAAAATATATAAAGAACTCAAGAAACTAAACTTTAAAATGCTAATGAACCCAATAAAAAAATGGGGCACTGATCTGAACAGAGAATTCTCAACAGAAGAAATTCAAATGGCCAAAAGACACCTAAGGTCATGCTCAACCTCCTTAGCGATAAGGGAAATGCAAATTAAAACAACTTTGAGATACCATCTTACACCTGTCAGAATGGCTAAAATCAAAAACACCAATGATAGCCTTTGCTGGAGAGGTTGTGGAGAAAGAGGCACACTCATTCATTGCTGGTGGGAATGCAAACTTGTGCAACCACTTTGGAAATCAGTGTGGCGATTTCTCAGGAAATTAGGGATCAACCTACCCCAAGATCCAGTAATACCACTATTGGGAATATACCCAAGAGATGCCACATCAAATGACAAAAGTATCTGTTCAACTATGTTCATAGCAGCATTGTTTGTAATAGCCAAAACCTGGAAACAACCTAGATGCCCTTCAATGGAGGAATGGATGAAGAAAGTGTGGAATATATACATATTAGAGTACTACTCAGCAGTAAAAAACAATGACTTCTCGAATTTTGCGTGCAAATGGATGGAAATAGAAAACACTATCCTGAGTGAGGTATCCCAGACCCAAAAAGAGGAACATGGGATGTACTCACTCATAATCGGTTTCTAGCCATAAGTAAAAGACATTAAGCATATAATGTGCGATCCTATAGAAGTTAAATAAGAAAGTGAACCCAAAGAAAATCATATAGTCATCCGCATGGAGAGGGGGAAGTAGACAAGATTGCAGGGCAAAAAATGGGAACTTGCGGGTGAGGTGGCATGGGGCAAAGGGGAAATGGGATGAGAAATATGAGAAGGGGAGGATGGGAGGAGCTCGGGGGATTGGGATGGTTGGGATATAGGAAGGATGGATACGGGAGCAGCGAAGTATATATCCTATCTAAGGGAGCCATCTTAGGGTTGGCAAGAGACTTGACTCTAGAGGGGTTCGCAGGTGTCCAGGAATATGTCCCCAGCTGGTACCTTGGGCAACTAAGGAGAGGGAACCTGAAATGACCCTATCCTATACTGATGAATATCTTGCATATCACCTTAGAACCTTCATCTGGCGATGGATCAAGGTAGAGACAGAGTCTCAATTTGGAGCAACGGTCTGAGCTCTTAAGGTCCAAATGAGGAGCAGAAGGAGGGAGAACAAGAGCAAAAAATCAGGACCACGAGGGATGCACCCACCCACTGTGACAGTGGAACTGATTTATTAGGAGCCCACCAAGGCCAGCTGGTCTGGGACTGAATAAGCATGGGTTGATTCCGGACTCTCTGAGCATGGCGGTCAACGAAGACTGATGAGAAGCCAAGGACAATGGCACTAGGTTTCAATCCTAATACATGAACTGGCTTTGTGGGAGCTTAGCCTGTTTAGAAGCTCACCTTCCTGGACGTAGATAGAAGACCTTCGTCTTCCCGCAGGGCAGAGAATTTGGACTGCTCTTCAGTATCGAGAGGGAGGGGGAATGGTGTGGGGGGAGGAGAAGAGGAGTGGGGATAGGGGGAGGGGAGTGGGGGGAGGGGGCAATATTTGGGAGGAGGGGAGGGAAATGGGAAACGGGGAGCAGGTGGAAATTTTAATTAAAAAAGAATAAAAAATAAAAAATAAAAAAAAAAAAAAAAAAAAAAAAAGAAGAAGTGAAAGAAGGTAGCAGGGAATGGGAATAAATTAGAAAAAAAGCTATCAAGAAACGCACACATGAAAATACCATAATGAGCCGGGCGGTGGTGGCGCACGCCTTTAATCCCAGCACTCGGGAGGCAGGCGGATCTTTGTGAGTTCGAGACCAGCCTGGTCTACAAGAGCTAGTTCCAGGACAGGCTCCAAAAAAAAAAAAAAATACCATAATGAAATCACACATTTTGGATGCTAACAAAAAATTCAATGAAAAGTTCTTTAGAGTTCAACCAGACAAGTTTTCTTAATTTCATTTATTTATGTTAATTTTGTAGGCTCTGAAATAGATCTCAAATTTATTTTACTGTTTATTTAACACTCGTTTATTTCCTGTATTAAGTATACTGCATTTCCATGGGCAATGTTTCCTCTTATTATCAAACATTTTGATTATTTACACACTGTGAATTTAAGGGACTCCAGAAATGGATTAGAGGTGAAAAGCACTAGCTGCTCTTCCAGAGAGCCCAAGCTCAATTCTCAACACCCACATAACTGCAGTTCCAGAGAATCTGCTATCTCCTTCTGGCTTCCTCAGGAACCAGGCACACATACATGTGGTACAGATTATACATTCAGGCAAAACACATACATAAAATAAAAATTATGCCAGCTCTGTACATTGCATAATTAGAAAGATTTTATCTACATACATTAAAAAATGAAAAGCAATGCAATACAGCAATGGAAATTAGATATTATATCATTTTCCTAATTATAAACTAACAGTATGCATGTCTCAAATATGCTATTTTAGCATGTACATACAACATTCTCATTATTTCTATATTCTTACGATTCTAACAGACAACAGTTCCCACTATGTCAATATCCACAAAATGAACAAGATTCATTTAAAAATGGAACTGTACAATGATAAGAACTACTAGATGGTGAATATACAGATATTCACAATATTATCCTATGAATAACGCTCTAAGAAAAAATTTAGAATCAAGCATAGGGAAAGAAATAGAAAGTTTGAAGATCCCTGAATAGGATCTACAAGAGCTAGTTCTGGAACAGGCACCAAAGCTACAGAGAAACCCTGTCTAAAAAAACAAGCAAAAAAAAAAAAAAACAAAAACAAGAGACTAGTGGTGGCAGGCACATGAATGCTTCTTAATTCCTTTGTCTAAGTTTGAAAATTTTCATAATAACGAGAAAAGCTTCGTTTGGTTAAATATTCCGTACAATGAAAAGACTAATTTTCAACAAGGCCTATTCTACCCCTCATTATTCAGCTCTAGCCTATATTTCTGTGCACTACCCCCCACATTCAATTAATTAAATCCCCAAAGGGTATCTTGCTTCCATGCCTTTGCATATTAGGTTCCCCATGAAAAGATAGACCTTCATGTTTGAACTTAGTTTTTTAATGCATCACTACCATAATGAAGCATTCTAACTTGCTTAAGTGGGTATCTTCCTTCTATGTCCATTTTATGCATTACTTGTAGTATGAAATTAATCATTTAATTGTAATTAACTATTTCATGAAAGTCTTTATACCCCTAAAGCTCCTAGGAAAAAGATTTCTTTAATCAAGTACTGGTATCGGTATCCTCAAAGTCCAGAAAAACATTTGTTAATACTATAGGGGCACCATGCTTGCTGAATGAATTAGATGATCGTCACTGGTAAAATAAGTGACCCCATTTATTTATATATATATATATATATATATATATATATATATATATATTTTTTTTTTTTTTTTTTTTTTGCTTTTTTGAGACAGGGTTTCTCTGTGGTTTTGGAGCCTGTCCTGGAACTAGCTCTTGTAGACCAGGCTGGTCTTGAACTCACAGAGATCCGCCTGCCTCTGCCTCCCAAGTGCTGGGATTAAAGGCATGCACCACCACCGCCCGGCCCCATTTATATTTTTCTAAGGCATCTCCATCTCCAGTCAGTTATCTCTAATCCTAATACCACTTCCTTAGTTTAGATCTTTTGCCTAAATTACTATAACATCAAAGTTCTCATGTCTATTCTTGTCATCGTAAACTATTGCCAGAATTATGTTCCATGGTCTGAAATAAGATTTCAAAACTGCAGTCCCATATTTACTGACTGAGTACTTAAAACCCTTTTCTTAAAAACCTTTTGGGATACTCTGTTGGAAAAGAAAGTCGATTGATGGAGGAGTTACTTTTATTTAATAAAGAAACTGCCTTGGCCCATTTATAGGCCAGCCCTTAGGTGGGTGGAGTAAACAGACAGAATGCTGGGAGAAAAAAGCCGAGTGAGTGAGTCGCCATGATTCTCCCACTCCAGACAGACACAGGTTAAGATCTTTTCTGGTAAGCCAGCTCATGGTACTACACAGAATATTAAAAATGGGTTAGATCAATATGTAAGAGCTAGCCAATAAGAGGCTGGAACTAATGGGCCAGACAGTGATTAAAAAAATACAGTTTCCGTGTAATTATTTTGGGGCATAAGCCTTGCAGGCGGCCGGGTGGCGGAACACAGTTACCAGCTGAGCATTTTGAAACACTTTGGGCTATTTTCTAAGCACTTTACAACACTGTAAAACCCTCAAGATACTTTGCAGGTGAGGAAAATAGAAATGTAAAGATGAGGAGATAAAACTACATGACTTGGAAACCAACCAGGGAATAAACAGAAGAGCTTCAGGGAAGTTGGGAATGTTTCCAAGAAATTAACAATTAAAGGATGAAACAATGGACTGTGGGAAAGTTAAACTAGCAGAAAACATGTCATGTAGACTAAGGATAAAAGATAATGAAATGACACTGAACACCTAACTTCCTCTGGTCAACGAAGAGCCAACTAGGGTTTTATGTAGTTTTGTGGGTGATAAGAACAATCTGTTTAAAAGGTAGCTAATACCAATGAGAATGACAAACTAAAGAGGAAAAGGCTGCTAGCATACATTATTACCAGTTAGACAATGTTTATTAGGTGACTCAATAGCACAATGGTACTACATTGGGCTTCAAGATTAGGTTTACTGTTTCACTAATTAGGTCAGAAGGCTTATTTCTTAGTATTGTGGTAAACCAGCAGCATCATTCAACTATATTTCAGTCAACATTCATTTTCTTACCTTTTTTTCAAAGCCATTATCTGTGACATGTATTGGTGGCTTTCCAGGATACCGGTAAAGAATGAAATCTCGACTACAGGTAGAAAACAAAGGTAGGTGGGAAGAGATTACTTAGTATATACATAAGATACCTATAAGTGTAAGACCTTGTAAGACTTTTCTTAATTTCCCCATGAAATTTTATTATCAAAACCAAATGTGAACATTTGAAGGATCATTCAATTATTGAAGTATCTAAAATTTTTTGTTCTAACTTTACAATAGAAATGACACTACCCTAGTGACAACATATTTTTTAAAAAGTCAAGCATTCATAAGTTTTAAAAGACAGCTATCCTGGTTTCCTACTGGAAATATTACCAGTATAGCATTTTCAGCCTCTTAGTATGTCTTGAGATAACATCTTGTTGCATACCCCAAGGTGGTCTTAAACTCAGCATCATCTTGCCTCAGCCTCCCTTGCTCAGTTCTAGTATTATAAGTCCCAGGACACCTGGCTTACATTTAATCTTCCTTTCAAAGAGACACAAACTCTAGGACAGAACCAGTAATAAGGTTCTTCACCCGAGAACTCTATCAAATGGATTTTAAATTTAACCTGTCCTAAAGGGACTCTGACAGAAATCTTAATTATATACAGTCATTCTCACTCATATTCATATTTTCCCTCTTTCATTTTCCCTCTGGTACAACTTACTTATAAATTAGAGAAAGAGCTCTTAATTCCAGCTGGCCAGCACTCTCCTAAATATAAATACAGAATTTTGATAAACTTTCAGAACTATTAAGTAGTGTTTACAACATTTTTCAGCTATTTGATATTTCAAGTAAAGTATTTGTATAACACACTGTAATTTGTTCTGAATGAGAAAATTAAGATAGCTAGCAACTCTATAATATAAACTCAAATGGACCCAAAATTCTACTTAGCCATAAGGTAATAACTACATGATTTTAAAAGTATAAAAAGTATAACTACTATTTTAAAAAAGGTGGCAGAGTATTTACTAAATGTCATTTAACTAAAAATTGATTACTATCATCAAATAAAAGTACTTCTAAATTATTATGAATCTGCCTTCTGCAAAAGAGAACTACCAATCAGGAAAATTTTAATTTTTAAAAATTAGTAAACATTACCATCCTTCTTTCCCATTACAGCGAAAATGGCTTTAAGTGTTTCCCAACATTGTCCTTCTCCCAAGCACTGTGTACACTCAGCAGGCTACAGAAACTGTCAATACAATTCTCAATAATCAACACAAACAGGCCATCGCTTCTTATCCAATAATTGTTATTCAACAGTTAAATATTTAAATACTTTGAGGCATTATAGATATAAAAGTATGTTTGGGTTACTATTTCAAACAACCATGAGAAGATGATAGTCTCATATTTGAACTTACCATGGGATCTCCCAACCGTTCAAGATATTTCTCAAAAGATCCCTCCACATACTTCAAAAAAAAAAAAAAACTTGACTTAACCAAATAAATGATTTTACTGCAATCTGATTATATTCTACAGATATCAGTTTCTAATGACTTTTATTTGAGATTATATTTCTGTTATTTCTCCCTTCCCTTTCGAAGCCCTCTCATATACCCCTTCCCACTCTATCAAATTTATGGCTTCTTTTTATCACATTCATATGTATATGTATGTAGACATATATAGTCTTAAATATAATCTGCAGTCTGTACATGGGATTAAATGACTAGTTCACAGCACCTCCAGATCAACATATACACAAAAGTCTTGAGTGAAAAAAGGTATCTAGGAAGCTGTCTACATATTAGTAGATTTCATTAAATGCTTTACCTTCCAGTTTCTTTTAAAAATGTCAACTTCACATAACTTTACAATTTTAATCAATTAAGCAAGACCAACAATCATAAAATCCTGATAAGAGACATGTATGCAAAGTTAAAATAATATAAAGAGAATTTCACTGGTATCAAAAAAAAAAAGTCCTGGGCACAACAAACTTTTGCTGGTGGTGGATATGATCTACCTTGCTTTTGATGGCAGCTGCAATGACTTTTAAAATGGTTCAGAACTAAAACTGTTATTCTTAAAATGAATGATCTTATTGTAAGTAAAATATGCCTCCATAAAAAACTGAATTAAAACTCACGTTCTCTATAGTTCTGATATATACCTAGCATGAACTAAATAGAGTAATTTAAATAGCACAAATTGACCATGAACTGTAATGTATTTCAGATATTATTGTTATTATTATAATACATATTATTATACACTGTAATGTATAACAGAGATTTAAGATAATGAATTTATCGCACTCATAGGTGTCCTTGTGCCCTTTAGATTGGCTGGTATTTTTTTCTAATTTTTACTGAAAAGACACTTAAATACAGCATAAACTTTTCTAGGGGGATGGGAGAGGAAGATCAAGCTTTGAAAAGTATGTTTAACACAACTTTTGTTAAGCAAACTGTGGTCTAGGAAGTAACAGCACCCTTAATTTACAAGTTTGATTAAAATGCAGAAATCCGAAGCCTCTGCTCAAACCTACTGCATCAGAATGTACAGTTTAACAAAAGCCCCAGTGTTATGTGCATGCACAAAATACTTGAGATATGCTGCATTAAAACATGTCTTCCATCTCAATGTCAGGAACAGTATTTCTCCCAGGTGTGGATAAAACTGATCAACAAGATTTAAAGAAGCCTTTACATTATTTTACAGTTCACTGAAACCTGTTGAGAAAATTGAAAACAAACCTCCTCCCAGCACTCGGGAGGCAGAGGCAGGCGGATCTCTGTGAGTTCGAGACCAGCCTGGTCTACAAGAGCTAGTTCCAGGACAGGCTCCAAAACCAGAGAAACCCTGTCTCGAAAAACCAAAAAAAAAAAAAAAACCTCCAAAAGCAGGAGGCAAATATGCAAAAAAAAATTGCCCAGTTACTATACACATTACCAAAAACTCTGTTCAGTGCATATATTCTACTTACAGACTCAAAAGTTTCTTGATTTTCCTTCATATATGAGACGCAAGCTCTCCTGATTTGTAAATGATGGATCTGGCTGTAAAACAGCTATAAAAGATAAGACTAGCTCACTGTCATGTCATTTGAAATAGAAGCTTCTCAATTAACACAATGAACGTAGACATTTAGTTTCCTAATCTAGAACACATGTTGGAAACAGAAAATTAAGTCCATCTGTTACTACACCTGGTCTTCACCAAAGGCGAAGAAGCCATGCCTCATCTTACGAATGATCATCTCTAGTAAGATTGAAGGCTAATAATTCTCTCCTAGACTTTCAACTCCATAATGGCACAATCTATTAATCTTTTTCTTATGCATAAAACAAAAGGGAGGACACGCTTACAAACAACTGAGATTCATTTCGAAGTTTTCTTTAACCCCACATTAATTTACCCCTCCCCCATTACAAACTGAAAATGAAAAGCAGAAAAGTAGGCACAGGAAAACAGTATTTGCTCTAATCAGCAATAGCACAGTATTTCACTGTACTTTTCAGGCAGGCCTGGATATTATCACTGAAAAAAAAAAACAGAAAAAGTAACGCTTTTGTTTCTTTCAGTATGCTACAGATGGAGCTACTCAAACATGGCACATCTCACTCTGAAACCTTACAAACAAGACATTATCCAGTTGTCATATTTATATTTACCTGCTCGGAAATAGCCCGAAAAAGGCAAGAGGCATCCTTGGCAATCACCTTCCGAAACAGCCCTAAACTGCCTAAATATTCATCCATTGATGCCTCACTCAAAGACTTCTGGCCGCAGTTTTTCCATCCTTTATTCATTGTGCATGGGATGAGGAGAAAGGAACAGAGGGGTGAAAAAGAAGAAAACACAGAATGCAGGGAGGACTAGGCAATGGCGGCAAGTTGTGTAGGCAGGTATCCGAAACAGCTCAAGGTCTAGGCAGAAGGCAGGTGCGGCAGGGCTGAAGAATCTTGGCAATTTCCAGAAGCAGAAGCAAGAGGCTGACTGGCGCAGGACAAGACAGGACCCTGTGGAAAAACAAAACGAAGAGCAGATGCTCCAAAGAATAAGAAACTTGAGAAACAAGGGAAGAAAAAAATTAAACAGTTACAGAAAGGTAGGACTATCAAAATCAGCTAAAGGCATAAAAAGTGACTAAGCAGCTGAACTCTGGGGATCTGAAGAAAAGCTTGGGGAAGTTACTTCATGAGGCTGCTAAGATTATAAAAAAGCCTCACGTGTGTAAAACAGCTTACTCCACGAAAAGTACTGAGAGCACTCTCAGAATTTCCAAATAATTTCTGTCCTTCAGAAGCCCTCCAGAGTTTAAAGGAAGTAGGGGTGGGGTATTTAACTAATTCTCTTTAGTACTAAGAACATCTTTTTTAAAAGACAAAGAAAAGGGGAAGGACCTCCATCTGCTGGGACAAAGATCACTTAAAGAAAAGTAAAAATGCCAACCGTTTCAGGTATAAGAATAAAATCAACTCAGTCAATTCTAGATTAAAAAATTGTCTACAAGGACCACTGAAAATAAATCCACTCATACTACTAGGAAATCCCGATATAATTCTTGAAGAATGTCAAGTTGCTGCAGAGTACTAAGAAAAACGGAGTTTTTAACTGAAAACAATGAGAGCTAGAGATGGCTCAGCAGCTAAAAGCATGTGCTGCAAAAGACTAGAGTTCAGTTCCCAGCACCCACACCAAGTGGGTCACAACCACCTGTACTTCCTCTGGTACCCATGAGCATCTGCACTCATATACAGTGCACATATACCCACACAAATATATGTATTTAAAAAATAAATCTTCAAAAAGTGGGAACAATGAAAGCAGCATGAAATGAAATACCTTAAACAGAAACTTATAAAAATGTACATTTAAGATTTGACGGCACACTAACATTGTACTTTGCAGAAAAAAATTCTCTGAATCATGGGGGGGGCTCCATCTTTATTATTTTGTTTTGACATCAAGTATTATTTTTACTTAAATGCCAAAATACAACCCTCATACTTAAAGTGTTAAAAAGTAAGTTTTAGGGGCATACAGCTCAGTAATAAAGCTTGCATACTAGGTTCTTGTACACTAGATTCAATACCAGCATCCCAAATAAATAAATAAGTCAAAAGCTTGTCTTTCCTATTGATCTAGAAATGTTAAACTTGTACTTTTCCTATTTGTACAGTGATAACACACTAAATTAAATATGTAAGGTCCTAGCTACATGGGTTCGACAAAAAAAAGTATACTCTAAATGAAAGAAAAAAGTTGACTTTAAAGACGTTGCCACATTCTTCTATGTGAGTCAGCAGTAATTAAGACTGCTGTCTATAGAAGAAACAGGGACCATCACTTATAATTTAAGAATGAAATAAAATCATGATAAGGAATAAAATCTTGACTTCCCTTACCATACCAATTTCATATTACCTTGTTTCTTTTCTAAAGAAACCATAATATACAGGAACTTTGTACAAGTTCTGAACTATACTGTTTGGTTATAGGGAAACCATCTTTTTAAGATCACTAACTCAGTAAGAAAGACATATTTAGGATTACAATTAAAAAGTTGATTCATTTTGTCATATTTTACAAGTAAAGACAAAATACAAATTCTTTACATCTTCTGAACTTTAAACATGGGTACACAAAACCTCAACAAATCCTATTCATAAACGTCCATTTGAAAAAAGAATGGAGGGGAAGGGGTCAGAAAGACAATCAAAATATAGAGGAAACCAAGAAACAAAGACCAGAAAAATCCTCAACAAAAAGACAACAAGAGAAAGAAAAGTACGTACTAGGAAACCAAGCAACAGACAAAATTTATTTTTGACAAAGGAACAAAGGCAATACAATAGATAATACAATATTTATATCAAGTGGTGCAAGAATTGGCCATTTGTAATACAAAAATTAACCCTAGACCTAAATCTCAGGCTTTGTTTTGTTAATGCAAAGCAAACTAGATCTATAAAGTTTCTGTGTTTATCCTGATAGCTGCTTCCCAAGGGAGGGTTAAGACCGTAAGAGAAAAGCTGCAAGGGAGCCCCTCTGTGCCCTTTTGTATTATATATTTTAGCTTCTGACCTACAAATATTTGGAAATCAATACATAAAATCAAAGTTCTTAAAAATATTTTAAGAAAAAACATTCAATACCTTGGGTTAGGTAAAGTTGTTGAAAAGCATACAGATTGTACTTTCACAAAATAACTTTTGCTCTACAAATGAAATTGTCAGACAGGTGACAACCGAAGTTACAAACTAGGGTAAAATACATGCATATCATTTATTTATCAAAGAAATATTTGTACTGAAAAATATATATATATATATACTTGTATTGAATATATATATTATTATTATAAAAAAACGACTAGGGATGTAGCTTAGCTGATACACTGCTTGCTTAGCACGCTAGCAACCCCAAGTTCAATCCTCAGGAAAACATAAAAGTGACATGGAGGCACAAGGCTTTAACCTCAGCTCTCCAGTAGTAGAGTCAGGATTTCAGACATTTACAACCACCTGCTGCTACATAGTTTGAGGCTGGTCTCTACTACACATATAGAGTTAGCAAAGAACAATCTAGTTTTTTTTTCAATTTTTCAATGGGCAAAACATCTTAGTGTTTTACTAAAGGTAAATGAAAGGGAAGTTACAATATAGTTAAGGTGGCAGAATGCTTGTCTTGTGTATAATATCCCAGCCTTAGGAGCTAGCTGTAAGACCAGGATTTTAAGGTTATTTTCCACTAAACAAGAGTTTGAGGCCCATCTGGGCTAGAGTCTCTGTCTAAAAAGCGAAGTGAGTAAAAATGGCTAATAAGTAGTTAGAAGATGTTCAGCATAATTAGCCATAAAAAATGCAAATTAAAACCACAATGAGACAATTACACACATACTGGGAATGCTATAAAATAACAGTGAACAAGAGTGTGGAAAAACCAGCCCTAAAAAGCCAGATACAAAAGGTGTGATATGAAATATGCCAAAAGGCAAATCTAGATAAAAATCAGATTAGTAATTACCTGGGGCTGTGGTGGAACAGGCATTCGCAACAAACAAGCATTTAGAAAGATAAAAATCTGAAAATCTTTCCCAACGGTTTCACTAAAAATTACGGAATTATACTCTTTAAAAAACTGGTTAACTTTGCCAGGAAGTGGTGGCACGTGTCTTTAATCCCAGCACTCAGGAGGTAGAGGCAGGTGTACCTCTGTAATTTCGAGGTCAGCAAAGCTAGTTCTAGGACAACCAGTGCTACACAAACACTGGGGAGAGGACCTGGTTAATATCTAATATTCATCATAAGTGTAGAATTAAAATAATTTTTCATATATTCAGAGTTACACATCCATCACAATTTGAGAAAACCGTCACTTGAAAATGAAACCCTATTATCTTACAGCTATTATCCTCTAATTACCCTATCTCACCAACTTAGTAGTTGCCTGCCCATCTTTAGATTTAACTATTCTGAACATTTCTAATAAATGTAACCATACATTTTTATATGGTCCTCACTTGTTACACTTAGCACAGATTTCATTTTAAGAACCACCATTCTAGGCTGGGTGGTGGTGGCGCACATCTTTAATCCCAGCACTTAGGAGGTAGAGGCAGGCGGATCTCTGTGAGTTCGAGACCAGCCTGGTCTACAAGAACTAGTTCCAGGACAGGCTCCAAAACCACAGAGAAACCCTGTCTCGAAAAACTAAAAAAGAACCACCATTCTAAAACAAGGTGTTCTACAAGTTATTACTAATTCTTTGAAGCATTATTTTAGGGCAAATCCAAAACTTTAATAAACACTGCCATCTTTAAAATTCACAATCCCTATTTAAGCATTATTAAAGGTTCTTGTTGAGCTATCAGAAGATATAGTAATAAAGACTTTGAGAATGATGAAAATACCAAGAAAAACATGAAGGAAATAGTACCATAAAATAACTTCAAAACACAAATATTTAAAGAAAACAACAGCATATAACTTACTTGTAATTGGGCAAACCAATTGGGAGAATTTTTCCCCATGGAGTCTATGAATAACAGTACACTTTAAAATAGCAATGTAAAAAACCCAAACAGGCCCTGTGTCTATAACATAAATGTGCAATTTTGGGGATATTGATATAATTTAAAACACTATCTTATTATACCAATAAATGATGAACATGCACTAAGAATTCAGTGCTTCAATTACCATTCCCAGATTATCACCCATTGCTTGGATCCCTTCATCTACAAAATGGAACAAAATGAAACTATTTCTTAGGATTACTAGAGGTTAAATAAATTCATATGTAAAGTAAACTGAATAAGTACCAATATATAAGCACTTAACAACTACTGTTCTTTCTCCCCTCACCTCCCCAGAAAAATATATCATTTTGTACAGCACAAAATTGGCTCACCACGTTTATCATTATTATATGTTCCCAAATATTCTCCAAAAGCCAATTTCAAATAATCTGCCCATACATCATTTACCAGAGCATATGCAGATTTAGTCATCTCTGCAAATTGTTACATGAACATGAATTGAGTGCTATTATCTCACTAACAGCAAAAGAAAAATGCCTACAGTACCTTTAGTCATTCCTGACTTTAGTCTTCCCTTTTTTTTTAATATTGCCCTTTGACTTAACTTTGTATCTGAAATCAACGAACACCTGACTACCTTATGCTGCAGAACCTTGTAACAAGTTCATTGGTTAGACCTCCCAACCATTCCAACTCATTCACTCCCAACTATAAGCCATCAAATCTAAAATTCCCAGTTTCCAAGATCATCTCATAACATCAACCTCTCATATACTCAATTTTGTAGGACCAGAAAAGTCACTTCTGAATCTGTCCATGGCATCAATTTCCCAAAAATCATTTTTTTGCCTCCTTATATCTCGAAATCTAAATAACACTAATAAAAAGTATTAAACAGCATTCCACTTATCCAGTGACTTTAAAATTAACTTTATTCAAAAATATTTCAAGTAAATTTTTTTTTATAAGAAATAGTAACATATAAACCTCATAGCCTTTTTTACACACCGGTACTATTTTCAAATATCTTTTATCTCTAATAGTCTATATAATTGTCTTAAAGTGAATTAAGTCAATTAAGACAGTTCTCTAAACTGGGCAGTGGTGGCTCAGGGCTTTAATCCCAGCACTGAGTCAAGGTCAGCCATTTCTAGAAAGGCTAGTTCAAGCTAGAGCCAGGGCTGTAACACAAAGAAACCCTGCCTTGAAATACCAAAATAAATAAAGACAATCGTCTGCCCTTAATCCTCAGCACTTTTATAAATTTCAAAATGCAAATCCCAAGTTTTAGTTCTAAGTAGGGTTGTCATGCACCAAGGAAACTCCTGGTATAGAATTACTACTACTGAAAAAAAGGACAGGGAACCCTGACTGCTCTTCGGACTGGAGAGGGGGGGGGGAAAGGAGTGGGGGGAGGGGGAGAGGAGTGGGAGGAGGGAGAGGGAAATGGGAGGCTGGGAGGAGGCAGAAATTTTTTTTTTTCAATAAAAAAAAAATCCCTGGGTTAGCTATGAAACAAAACAAATAAAAGCTTAAAACAAATATTATGCCATGGTAAGAAAAAAACAGGACTCAATCAAGTTGTTTCTCATGGTATTTCTGGCAAAAGGCTGTTTTCTTAAGCAAATTTTCACCTCTAGTATTTTTCCTCAATTGAGAAACTACACAACTTAAAATGTTGAGAAATTTTGTCAAACAAAATTCAAATTATCTTGACTTAAAATCTCATAATATAAAATACCACAAAGGTATAGTCAGAAATATTACCACATACAACAAAGGACTGTTGAGTAACTAAAACTACATTATGTGGTCTAGGATGTAAATAAAACCTTTTGTAAAATTAGTATAGGGGGCTGGAGAAATGGCTCAGCGGTTAAGAGCATGCCCTGCTCTTCCAAAGGACCTGAGTTCAATTCCCAGCAACCACATGGTGGCTCACAACCATCTGTAGTGAGGTCTGGTGCCCTCTTCTGCCCTGCCAGAATACATACAGACAGGATATTGTATATATAATAAATAAAATAAATTTATTAAAAAAATCAGTATAGAGCTGGTGAAAAGCTAAGAATGTGACTTAGTAGTGTGTGCCTTGCAAGAACTTCAGCAAGTGCCCCACCAAGGACATAAAAATGCAATAAATGATACAATGGGATTATAAGCTCAAAACTGAGGTGGAAACAAGGTGCTCACTGGCCAGTCCATCTAGTCTAGTAAGTGACCTGGCCAGGGAGCAATCATCTTAGAAGTGGATGTTATTTGGGGATAAACCCCGAGTTTGTTCTCGGGCCTCCTCAAGCACAGGCATGCAAATAGGCACATTTTCTTAAAAAATGATAACTATATATAATAAAGGCATAATTACTCTTAATTCTCACCTATGAAGATGTGAACTATTTACACTTAAATATCTAATTCTCACCAAAATTTTAATTCAGAGTATTTTCTCAGGAACCTACTTTTACCGTCAGTAAAAATTTAGTATTAACCTAAGTAAGGGACAATCAAGAAAATAAATCTAATATATGCAAATACATTGCCAAGTAAAATGTTTGAAACAAAAGTTATGCCTTTAACAGTCACGATCCCATCTATTCACCTGATTTAATTTCTTACTGCATAGGCTCAGAAGAACCTGAAACTCACTATGTAGCACAGCTGAATTCCAGAGTGCAGGGATTACAGCACCATCATGCCAAACTCTCAAATTTCTATTTTTACGGATAAATTGTATCTAAAATTTCTACCAATGAACTATTAGGCTTAAATATATTATCTTAAAAGTTCTGAGATCAAACTCAGAAATTTTATATATTGAGTTCTTGTAATTTAAAAACTATGTATTTAAGCAATTATACATATCACACGATTGTAAAATAATTTTTATAAAACATAAATTGCCAAATTCTGTTATACGTTTCATCACTGTAGAAGGCATTATTTAATTTTGGGTTTTCATATAGTTATTTTTCTGTATATCTGTGCACCACACACACGCCTGGTGTCCACAAAGGCCAGAGGGGGTAGGATACCCCGCCATGTGGATATTGATAATAGAACCTGTGCCCTCTAAGTTAACTTATATTTTAAGAACCAAACTTATGTCCTCTGAAATACAACTCAACTACTGAGCTCGCTTCAGCCGCCAGATGTGAATTATAGTAGCTCAGTGGTAGAGCCTATTACCCAGCATGTGTGAGGTCATAGGTTCAAACCCTACTATGTCTATCCAAATGAATAGACCAATGACATGGATCACCAGCAAATGTCCTGATGCCAAGCCTAGACACCCACATTTGATCCTAGGGACTAACATGGCTGAAGGACAGAAATATCCCAGTTGTCTTCTGACTTACACATGAACATATCCATACACACACAGAATTAAAAATGTAAATAAACAACCAAGTCATACTGTTATATCTTTGGATTGTCTATTCTTTAAAGCACTGATAAGATTATCACATTCTACTTACATGTATGTGTGTATGCATTCATTCATGTGAATGTAGGGATGTTGTAGGGATGTGTGCCATGGTCAGCTGGTGGAAATAAGAGGAAAACCTCAGGCTCAATGGTTAATTTCCACCTTGTTTGATACAGGGTCTCTTTTTGCCACTCACTGTTGTGAACACCAGGCTGGCTAGCCCAATGTCTTCAAGGGATTCTGTCTCCATCTACCATCTCATCATAGGCAAAGGGATTCTAGATACACACTACCATCCCTAACTAATGTTGATTATGAGGATGCAAACTCAGGTCCTCACACTTGTGAACCAAGCACACTTTATTCACTGAGCCATCTCCCCAGTCCTTCTCAGAGGAACAAATATTACCAGGTGTGGTAGTGTGTGCCTGTAATCTCAACACTTGAAGGATCAGAAGTTCAAAAGGTGAACTTATCTACTTCATTCTTCAGAATAAAACTTACTTGCAGTACAGTAGATCAATTACTTTTATCATCTTTTTCAGATAACTATTAGCTCCCACAAAGTAAACCCATTTTCTCTGCATAATACAAAAGAAGCTGTCTCAAGATTATAAACCAACAGATGCTGATTTTCTCACCAAATGTTACATTGTTAGCATTTTATTCTTTTCTTCAAAGTAACATGTTACTAATATCTGATTTTTATTAACATTTTTCAATTTTTTCAGTTTTGTGCTTTTGTTTGTTTCAGTTTTTGGAAACAAGAGTTACTCTGTGTACCCCTGGCTGTCCTGAAACTTAATCTGTAGACCAGACTGGCCTTGAACTCAGAAATCCACCTGCCTAAGCCTCATCAAAGGTGTGCCCAGGTTGTTTTTGCTGTGTTTTGTTGTTGTTTTTGCTTAAGCAATCAGATATCCATTTAAGATTCTAGGACAAAACTGTGAAGACTACATTTTCAAAGTTAGGAACTCACTACATCACTACATACTCAATGATAGAGAAGCTTCATAAATTTACTGAGATTAGGATTTGGACCCAACTGCAATATTTATGCCACAAAATTCTCTATATATTCTATTTTTATAGTAAATATATTAAGTTGTATTATTCTACAAATGCATGCCATAAACTTATTTTGATTTTATCACATTTCATGAACTGGATTTAGGGGTATTTTAAAGTGTTGAGAGTTTATTTTTGTAATCCAACAACTTTATCCAAAAATGCAGAAAATTTTTCTGGCTGGCCAGGAGGATAACATTTCAGTGTTGATAAATCCATTGACTGTAACAGCCCAGGAAGCGTGCTAAAACAAAAGAAGAAAAATATCAGGTAGCATGAGAGAAAGTTCCATAGCTTATCTGCTGCCCATTTGATGAATGAACTGTGAATTTTTATAATTTTAATATTATGGGGATATACACACTATTATTGCCAACACGAAGAGTACCATAAAATGTTGGATAAATTGAATAGATATTTTTAGTTCAGTCAAATGAAGTGTTTCAGAAATGTCGTTTCAAGGAAATTTTAATTATACTGCTTTTTAATACTCTCCAAAACCACACAAACATAAAATAAAGCAAAGTTAATTTATGAAAAGAGAATAAATGAAACCAAAACAATAGGTATCAGAAAAGAAAGCTAGGGTTACTATACTAAATAACATGCATATCGACTGTGAGAAAACTATTTTACTGAAAATTACCATGAATTCATAACTAATCAATATGTAGTCATCATGTATGTTGGAAATAAGGTTCTAAACAACAGCACAAAACGTACTTCGGAAACTTAAACAAGTAAACTAAATTTGAACAGACATACCACCATCCAACCTAGGTTTGGGTAAAATATAATCAATGCTTCTTGATACTATCAGAAATGACTTTTCTGAAATTAATAGTTTCTAAAACTGTTTAAAAGATAGGGGGAGGGCTGGAGAGATGGCTCAGCGGTTAAGATCACTGTCTGCTCTTCCAAAGGTCCTGAGTTCAATTCCCGGCAACCACATGGTGGCTCACAACCATCTGGAATGAGGTCTGGTGCCCTCTTCTGGCCTGCAGGCAATACACGCAGAAATAATATTGTGTACATAATAAAGAAATATTAAAAAAAAAAAAGATAGGGGGAGGGTAAAGAAATTGCTCTGAGGGTAAAAGTGATTATCACCAAGCCTGAAAACGGTGAAATCAATCCCCAGAACACACATGGTAGAAGGAGAGAACAATTCAAAGTTGTCCTCTGTCTTTAAGGCCCACAATACAGCACACATACATACATACATATTTTTTTTCAAAAAAAAAAAAAGAGGCATGCAGGTCATTTCATCCTGCAGAAAAAGTTAGGATGTCTTTATATATTTTTTTTTTAAAAAATCTATTTTTTGTATTTTATAATATACTAACAAAAAAAAAATTCAGAGCTAACTAGCTGGGGACAGTAGCCCATAACTATCTATTATCTCTAAAGCTCAGAAGGATCAGGAACTCAAGGTTAGCCTGTGCTATACAAAGATCATCTCCAAAAAAAAAAAAAAAAAAAAAATAGAAGTGAACACATTTTGAATGAAATTTCTTTTCAACAGCCCCTAGAATTATTAACTTTGATACATTCTTTAGGAAGATAAGATCTGTTCCTGTGAAGTTGTCAACTTTTAACAGTATCAAGTACCTAAAGGCAGATACACCAATTATCTGAACTGTCCCTAATTTCTAGCTTTTCTTCTGAGTCATTTTACCAAGACAACATTTCCTTTCTTTCATCATTATAGAGTTAAGCACACCACCAGTTTTACTGTTTGAATAGTAATCACTGACTCAATCTGTCTTCTCCCATTGGGAACATCAAGCTTAGTTCACTGATATATATATGTATATACCAAATGTCTAAAAAAGCATGCCATAACAAGTGTTTCATACTTAATGAATTCACAGGTATACACCAAATATCTGAAAGAAACAAAAATAAAATCCAAAGACACACTTACCATGTTCTAACTTTAATATAAGACATAGATATAGACATACAATTAATTTCCTTATGAGATTACTTTTTTAAAATATCAAGTTAGAAAAGTTTTTAAAATTAAGCAACTGGGAATTACTGACCTGGCCCTTTGGCAAGCTTCTAGTGTCCCAAAGAAGAACTAACAGAAAAACAGCATTTTTCTTCAAGCTTCTACTGTGATGCTGATAAAAGACAATACTCCTTACCAAAGATCCCCTTGCTTAAAGTGCTCCGTGGCTTCTCATTAAACATAAAATAAAATTAGAACTCTTAAATGAGCTTATGCCCTCCCAGCTTCATATTCATTCTTCCCTGGTCACTATGCTTTTACCACACCAACCTTCCCTGGTCCTCAAGCATTCCAAACTCCAAGTTCATTCCTAAATTAAAGGTTTTGTAACTCAAGCTCCCTTGTCTTTAAATTTCATATAACTGGTTCTTCCTTCTAATTCAGGACTAACCTCAATCAGGTCATTTGTCAAGCCTCTCCTGAAGTCTACCTAATTCTTCCTTATCCCAGCTACAACATTGTCCTATCTTTTTATTTCTAGCATAGTTCATCATGTGAAACCATAATGTAAATACTATGTTTGCCACTGTAACCCAAGCACTTAAAACAGTACCAACTTTTTATTAAGTAGAAGAGAATATGTGAATGAATATATGGGCTTTACTTACTAAAAGTCAAACGTTAACAACTAAAACTCAGATATATGAAACTGTCCAAATAACTGAATTAATTAGTCCTTAATATAAGCATACCTTCTTTGAACACTGAAAACCTGAATAGTGAACTATAAAACTTTGATTCTTGGAAATCTGCACACCCATATACACTTTCAGACATTCAAATTCACATACACAGAGTTGGCCATGAATACAGAAAAAGACAACACAGAACCAAGTCAAAGCTAAGACAAATAAGAGGTTATAGTGTGTGAAAAGTGTAAAAGTCAAAAGGTTAGACAGGTGGGTAACAGCTGGGAAGGAATTTAAGGCAAGAAAGAGTTCAATTGATCAGTCTCTAGTATACCTGCAGGTACAATAGAAGAGATGTCCTTCTTTGTGCAACTGCTTTGCCAATTCGAACTGATGATTGTTCATTAACTTTTCATTTACAACTACCACAAGTGGCTTGCCTTTTTCCAGACTCTCCAAGCAACTTCCTGCACCTACAAAAATAATAATTAAACCAATTTTTTAACTTATGGTACACTATCATCATAGTTTTATTTCTAAAATTAGTCAGTAAAATTATAAAACCAAACCTTTTACTTATTTCTTAAAAATGACAAACATTAAGTTTAGTGGCACATGCCCCAAATTGCAGCATGTGGGAGATTAAAGCAGGAGCATCATGGGTCACACAGGCAGACTCTATCAACAACAAAAAGAAAACGTACCAACTAATTTTTCTCTAATGTTTTTTGAGGGGAGGGGAATAGAAAGTCTACTGCCTAATCTTGCCTGAAACTTGCTACAAAGTCCAGGCTGACATTTAACTCACCATTACCATACTGTCCTGTTACAACCTCCAGAGCTCTGAGATTACCAAATCCCTAGCTGCTATCATTGAACAACTTCACTTCTATCCAAATACAAACAGAAAAGGCAGGTTTATGCCCTGAAGACACCCACATTAAAAGCTGAGTTCAATCTGTAACACCAATTAGGGGAGGAAAGAGACAGGAAATCCCTGGAGTTCATTAACCTATCAGGTGACCTGAACTGATAACTCCAGGTTCAGTGAGACCCTGTTTCAAAAAATAACATGGAAAGGTTAGAGATGGCTCAGAAACCAAGAGCATATACTGTTCTGTTCTCTTTTAGAAAACCAAAGTTTGATTGGGTCACTCATAGCTACCTGTAACTCCAGCTCCATCCAGGGTGTACAAATACACACAACTAAAAAATACATATTAAAAAACAGAGGGAGCACACCTTTAATCCCAGCACTCAGGAGGCAGAAGCTGACAGATTGTTGTGAGCTCAAAGCCAGCCTGGTCTACATATTGAATTCTAGGCAAGCCAGGACTACATAGTGAGACTATATATATAAACTAAACATGGAGAACAAACAACCCAGTAAGACACCCATTTCCTACCTCTAGCCTCAACACACAGATGTATTACTCACACATACACACACACAATCACACAGATACACACGCACGGACTGACATCAGACACACACATACCAGATACAAAAAATAAAAAAAATAAAGGTGATTTTTAAAAATTATTGAGTTTTAAGATAGCTCCAGAGCCCACATGGTAGAAGACAACAGACACACACACACACACACACACACATATATACACACACACAGGAAAGGATAGGGGAGAGGAAGAGAGGTAGGTAGAGGGAGAAAACAAATAAATGCACTAAATTTTTCTTACATTTTTAAAGGCTAGCCTATAATAGTGACAAGTACTAATACAGAAAACAGTCCTTATGCTTTTACCCTTGAAGGCTATTCCCAAGATAGTCATGACCAGATCACCACGAATGTGCAAATTTTATGATCACTTCAATTTTGAGATTTAAAATTCCTTAGAGGGCTAGGGAGAAGGCTGAGCAGACACATGTCACAAAGCCTGAAAACCTGAGCTCCCACCATGGAAACCCAGAGTAAAGAGAATCAATTCCCACAAGTTGCCTTCTGACCTTCACATAACATGCCATGGTACACTTGCAACCATACACACAAGTATATGACATTTAGGAGGACTATTAAGAGACTATTTAGAGTAAATAAGCCCTTTTTGTAAGTGTTAGGGTAGTAATTAAGACAGACTCTGCTGCTAAATTGTTATATTCTACAACTACGAATTACTGAACATCCATGTGTCTCAGTTACCTCACACCTAACAAAATGTGGATGCTAATAATGACTTTTCTTGTTTTTCTGGTTTTGGAGACAGGTTTCTCCAGTAGCCCTGGCTAGCCTGGAACTCATTCCGAAGACCAGGCTGACCTTGAACTCCTGTTTCTGCCAGTGCTGGGATTAAATCACCACTGCCCAGCAGTACTGTCTATCTCTAAGGAGTTTTCTCTCTTCAAATCAAGTCTTTAGAAAAACCAGCATGTCACCACAAATACCCATAGCAGACAAAACTGCACTGTACCCCCAAAACAGCTTTTCTAAAAGTACTGGAAATCTCAGGAACTCCGTTAGTTTGATCTCTTAAGGTTAGGCTACAATATACTTTCTAAATCTATTAGCTTATGTCTCTGAATACACAATTTATAAATCTAAAATTTTTAATTTTCTTACCATATGCTATTCAAAAATAAATAATATTTTACTGCATCTATTTTACATATATTCAACAGAAGTGCTAAAAAGACAATCCTTAAATTGTTATTACTACAACCCACACCTACCACTGAAAAGGCTTAATGTCCTTTAGAATCTAAGCCTAAATACTAATTTCAAATTCACAATCTGGCCAGGCGGTGGTGGCATGCACCTTTAATCCCAGCACTTGGGAGGCAGAGGCAGGTAGATCTCTCTGAGTTTGAGGCCAGTCTGGTCTACAAGAGCTAGTTCCAGGCTCCAAAGCTACAGAGAAACCTTGTCTCGGGTAAAACCAAAAAAACAATTTCACAATTTGTTATGATCATTGAATATATTATCTTTCCCCTCTGTTTAGAGTTTTGTACTATAAAAGTGAGCAAAAATAGCTTTATCCACTCTTGTCTAGAAATATCCTCTCCACTAAAGTTATCAATGGATACATTCAAGTCAAATAATTATATTAAAATGAAGCTGCTATGAATTATTCTGTGTAATTAACTTACAGATTTTTTTTTTTTTTTTTTTTTTGGTTTTTTCGAGACAGGGTTTCTCTGTAGCTTTGGAACCTGTCCCGGAACTCCCTTTGTAGACCAGGCTGGCCTCGAACTCACAGAGATCCGCCTGCCTCTGCCTCCCGAGTGCTGGGATTAAAGGCGTGTGCCACCAACGCCCGGCCTAACTTACAGATTTTTAAGAAAGGGTCTCAAGTAGCCCAGGCTGGCCTTCACCACTTCCTCTCAAGGGCTAGAATTATAGCCATGGGGCCTGGCTTTCCTAATTGTGGTGGTAAGAACTGGAACCAGGTCTTTCCACATGCTAAGCATGTACCCTGAATTAGATCTCTAGTCCTTGTAAATTCAGTCTGAAAAGATTAAAGTGTCTGTTTTTTAATCAAAGATAAAAACCAAAGATTCTGGGGCTGGAAAGATGGCTCAGCAGTTAAGAGCACTGACTGCTCTTCCAGATGTCCTGAGTTGGATTCCCAGCAACCACATGGTGGCGCACGACCATCTCTAGTGGAATTTGATGCCCACTCCTGGAATAAAGGTGTGCGTGTGCATGCAAATAGAACACTCATATACAGAAAATAAATAAATAAATCTTAAAAAAAAAAACAAGATGCTCAGAAATTTTACCTGCGTGGCTGATGACAAGATCTGCTTGCTGAAGGTCTTCTTTCAAAGAATCCTTATACCTGTAAACATCCAGAGTGAATGACTCAGTACGGAATGGTTCAGGAACCACTGTGCCTCTCCCAATTTGGAGGACAAGTTGGTTGTAACCGAGACTCTTGAGGATCTAGAACAGGAAATAAGAAAATGCAGTCCTTTTAAATGAGATCAATCCTTCATGAACAGCAGTTAAACAACCTCCAAATTGCTGCTCAAGTGAAGGGCGCAACTATACAAAACCTAACTGTGGCTGACCAGTTAGCTTTCAAAATTAGTCCTTTCGCCGGGCGGTGGTGGCGCACGCCTTTAATCCCAGCACTTGGGAGGCAGAGGCAGGTGGATCTCTGTGAGTTCGAGACCAGCCTGGTCTACAAGAGCTAGTTCCAGGACAGGCTCCAAAACCACAGAGAAACCCTGTCCCCAAAAAAAAAAAAAAAAAAAATAGAAACAAAATTAGTCCTTTCCCTGCCCGCCCCTGTCCAGGTACCACCAGGGAATCTCACTGCCAGCCAGCTCACAGAGGGCAGAAAAAACAATATATCTTGAATGAGGAGTCGGAAACCAGGCAGGAATCAAGGGAAGAGCCTGTTTCATTTATTGTTGTTTGTTTTTCAAGACAGGGTTTCTCTGTAGCTTTGGATCCTGTCCTGGAACTAACTCTTGCAGATCAGCCTGCCTCTGCCTCCCGAGTCCTGGGATTAAAGGCCTGCACCACCACAGCCCGGCTGGGAAGAGCCTGTTTGTCTCACAAGTTGAGCAGGGACAGGGCAAACTAGTAGGGTAGGACAGGACCCACTAGGCAGAGGGCGCCACCCCAAGGGCAAGACCGTCTTTACCTGCTCAAAGAGTCGGGGCAATTCGTTTGGGGGCCGAGAGAAGACTAGGGGTGCTGTGGACAAACCATTACTGGCTGGAGTAGGGGGTCGCAAACAGAGATTACTGGTGGGGCAGGGTCCGCAAACAGAGACGCTTTGGGCAAACCATTACTGGCGGGGGGGGGGGGGGGGGGATCCATAGACAGAGATGGCTGCGGGCAAACCATTACTGGCGGGGGTGGGGGATGAGGGTGGGGGGTCAGCAGACAGAAACACTTTTGGGCAAACCATTACTGGGTGGGGGGGAACAGAGATGGCTGCGGGCAAACCATTACCGGCGGGGGTGGGGGGGTGGGGGTCAGCAGACAGAAACACTTTGGGCAAACCATTACTGGGTGGGGGGGGATCCATAGACAGAGATGGCTGCGGGCAAACCATTACCGGCGGGGGGTGGGGGGTGGTCCGCAGACAGAAACGCTGCGGGCAAACCATTACTGGCAGGGGGGGTTCCACAGACAGAGACGCTGCGGGCAAACCATTACTGGCGGGGGGGGGGGGCGGCGGTTCCACAGAGACCCTGCGGGCAAACCATTACTGGCTGGGGGGGGGGGGTCGCAGACATAGACGTGGCAGGGAAACCATTATCAACCTGGAGGTGTGTCACAAAGACGCTGCGGGGAAACCATTACCGGCCGTGGGGGGGGGTCTCGAAATGAGGCGCTGGGGGTGGGGGGGAACGATATATACGGCTTAAGATGGAGAAGCTGGGACAGACACCAAGGGGAAAACCGTAGCCAGCCTGACAGGGGTGGGGTCCGCAGGCCGGCGCCTCAGGGCAACCGGTGTCCAGTCTGAGGGGCTGTGGGTGGGGTCCGCGGGTCGAGGCAACAAGGAATGAGCCATTAGTGGCCAGAGAGGTGAAGGGTCGCGGACCAAGGTGTCCGGAGGGGCCCGACAGGGCTTCGGGGAGCGACCCAGCCACAGGAGCCACGGGGCGTGGGTAGTAGAGACTCTAAAGTGGAGGGGACAAGGCCCGGCCGAGGGGTACAGGGTTGGGGGTGAGGGAGACTGCGAACGGGGTAGGGTGCCCGGTGGGGGAAGAGGGAATACTGCGCCGCGGTGGGACAGGGCAGCGGTAGACAGCGCAGGGGGTGGGGCACGGCGGTGGTGGAGAGAGGCTGAGATGGGGCCTGTCGAGTGGAGAACGGCTGTGAGGAGACAGGAAAGAGCGAAGAGAGGCCTGGCGGTGGTAGAGAGCTGGCTGTGAGGGACGGGACACTGAGGTCGCGGAGGGACGGAGAAGGAAACCCGAGGGGGACTAAAGAGGTTTGGGGCAGGGAGCTGGATACCGGGGGAACAGCTGCCACGCTTCCTTCTGACCGCGGCGGCCAGAGAAGGGCAGTGGAGCTGAGACAGCCGAGCCCTGGGCCGGACTTACCTCGACGCTGTCCGGAGCGGCCACACTAGCGACGAGGTCGTCGAAACTGGTGGTCCCAACAGTCACGAATGCTCTCTTCATCGCGCGGGTTCCAGATTCGGAATTCCTAAAGCGGACGTGACGTCGGCAAATTACGCCGACGTCGGCTTGAGCAAGGGAGTGAGAGTGGGAGGAGTAAGCCGTCACGGCCTTGGGTCCCGTGACTACCGGCTGAGGGGTGAGGGGCGGGGACCTCTGCTGGGCTGGGAGGGGTTCCGTCCCCGCCCCCCCCCCCCCCCCGGAGTTCTGCCGCGCGTCTGGCACACATCCTGAGCGCCCTACACATTTGCATATAAACACCCTTTGGCTCTGTCCAAAAAGTCGGACCGCCGGACAACGGGGTAGGTTGGAGCTTGCCGAGTCTAATTGTTGTCTACTGAGAAAAAGAAAAACCCCCAACACCTACTTAGACCTTGTGCAAAAGGCATTGTTTGAATAGTACAAATCTTTCCCTGATAGGATTGAGATTTTTCGCGTGACGTCGTAAACGTCCACCGCTCTTTGTTCTGGCGTGCCCTTTGCCTTTAGGAAAGAACAGCTTTTCTCAGGCAAATCTTACCAAATCTTTGAAGTGCACTCTCAGTCCTGGCTCGCAGAGGCAACCGGATAGTTGGGAGCTCAAGGTCAGCATGGGTTAAATAGTGAGATACTACCTCTAAATAAAAAAATAAAAATAAAAAGCCGACTTTTCTTAAAGATTGTAATAAACATCAGGTGGTGGCTCATCCCCATTATCCCAGCTCTTGGGAAGCTGAGGCTGAAGGATCAGATTTCCAGGTCAGCCTGGGCAACATGAGGCCCTGATTCCAAAAGCAAGTAAACAGACCCATCACAAATCACCAAGTATACATGAAAATTAAAATACGTATTTGCTATGAAGGGCTATGACTTTTGTGAAAGAATAACCAATATTTTTCTAGTTTAAGGTTTTGTCTTATTTTGAAGTTTCTATAGTAGTGAGGTGAGTCATTTGCTGTCCTAATTACTTATGGCTCCAGGCCTAGTTCAGAACATTTTAAAGTTTGTTTCAAAAAAAAAAAAAAAAAAGAAACATTAAAAGTTTGAAACAGGGTGGGCGGTACTGGTAAACACCTTTAATTGAAGCCAGTCTGGTCTACAGAGCAAGTTTCTAGAACAGGCAGGGCTACACAGAGAAACATTGTTTCAAAAAAGAAAACGTTTTAACCAGCTTTGAGTGAGTGGATTTCCTGTTTAATCAAGTTGATTAATTTTTTTTTTCGAAACAGTGTTTCTCCGTGTATCTCTGGCTGTCC
Source organism: Chionomys nivalis (assembly GCF_950005125.1). Taxonomy (NCBI): domain Eukaryota; kingdom Metazoa; phylum Chordata; class Mammalia; order Rodentia; family Cricetidae; genus Chionomys; species Chionomys nivalis. Next base: position 91,255,297 of record NC_080112.1, read on the forward strand.
TGGAACTAGCTCTGTAGACCAAACTGGTCTTGCACTCACAGAGGTCCGCCTGCCTCTACCTCTCCGAGTGTAGGGATTAAAGGCATGTGCCGGCAAGTACAAATTTTTGAGACTGGGTAGGCGGTTGGTGGCACGTGCCTTTAATCCCAGCACTCTGAAAGCAGCTGGTGGATCTCTTGAGTTTGAGACGAGCCTGGTCTACAAAGTGAGTTCCAGGACAGCCAAGCTACACACAGAAACCTTGTCTCAAAAAAAACAAAAAAAAAAAATTTTTTTTAGACCTGCATAATGGCCCACACTTTTAATCCCAGCACTCAGGAGACAGAGGCAGGTCAGTCTCTTATGAATTTGAGGCCAGCCTGGTCTACAGAGCTAGTTTCAGGACAGCCAGAGCTACACAGAAAAAAAAAAAAACTATCTCGAGAAACACTAAAATAATAATAATAAAATAACTTCCAAACAAGACTTTTCCCCCCAAGCAAAGTTAATAGCAACAATGACAGCACAAGGCACAGAGAATCTGTTTTCCTCTATTATTTTGGTTTGGTTTTCAGTTTACTCCAACGGTAAACAAATCTTTTGGGATTTATCAATGCTATATCAAAAACTTGTTGAAAGGAGGAAGAAAAGAAATTCAAGGATATTAAGAGAAATGTTTGTGGTGTATGTGAGTGTGGTATATGTTCACGAAGACATATGTGCAAGTGCCAGTGTGGAGGCCAGAGGATGCTATCAGGTATCTGTCCTTATCGCTCTGCCATACTCCCTTGAGACAGGGTCTCTTGCTGAACCTGGAGCTAGGCTGACTGTCCAGCAAGCACCAGTGATCTTCAAGTCTCTGTTCCCTAAAGTACTGGTTTTACAAGTGCTAGAGGCCGTGAATAATTTAACTCAGGTACTTGGGATCCATTTCAAGTCTTTACGCTTGTGCAGCAAACGTTCTTACACCTTGAACCATCTCTCCAGCCACCAAATTCTAGAAATTTTTAAAACATCAATATTTTAGGTTGTTGGTAGTTTTTTTATTTCTGTAACCTTTTCTTATTCAAAGTCTTACCAAGTAAGAGGTTGGGTTTTTTTTTTTGGGGGGGGTGTTTGCTTTGTTTTTTGTTTTGTATAAAACTAGACCATTCCTGAGGCTGATCTCTCTGAGGGCTTCCACTTGTAAAACTACAATGGCTCGCTCTGCACTTAACTCGCTACATGCTACAGGAACTGGGCAGAAGATTTAAAAACAACACACACAGAAACACGGGGACAGGGGTCATCCTTGATACAAGAATTCCAAGAATGCCCACTTTACTGTGCTCAGGGGCAGCTTACTTAGGGTTCTGGCCACGCCCCAGCTCTCGGGATCTTACAGCTGCTAAATCATCTGAACTCACTCCCCAGCCATCAGGGTCTCCTGCTCAGAGCAGCTGCAGCAGAGGAAAACAAGTTGTTTACGAGAAATTCAGGGTCTGGTGGTCCGCAGTACCCAACAGTTTTGTTTTTTGTTTTTTCTGTTTGTTTGTTTGTTTTGTTTTGTTTTTTTTTGAGAGAGGGTTTCTCTGTAGCTTTGGAGCCTGTCCTGGAACTAGCTCTTGTAGACCAGGCTGACCTTGAACTCACAGAGATCTACCTGCCTCTGCCTCCTGAGGGCTGGGATTAAAGGTGTGTGCCACCACTGCCTGGCCTAAGTAAAGTTTTATTGAAAAGTAGAATAACATCAAGGCGGGGTCCCTAAAATCAGTTGCTCTTTTGTCATAATTCTCTGTATTTAATTCACCTGTATGCTTTCTTCTCCTTTGGACTATAAAATCTTCAAAGCTAGAAAGTATAAGCAAACCATCTCTGAATTGAATATGTATACAATCCTAGTATATATGCAGCTCATGCTCAATACATCTTCACTGAGTTGAAAATTAGGAAGAGCTAACGGTATATAGCTCAGTAGAAAAGCACTTGCGTGCGATCCTAGATTATAATATAAAGCAGTATCAGCAAATAAGCTTTAAACAATGATAAACCAGAAATGTGTCGTCTTAGTCTTTTTAACACAGCTCATAACAGAATCAATGAGGTGCCTTTAGATTTTTTTCATTTTCTATTTCTCATCAAGACTTTCAGAGACTGAAGAGATGGCTCAGAGGTTAAGAGCACTGGCTTCTCTTTCAGATGACGCTGGTTCAATTCCCAGCAACCACACGGTGAATCACAACTTTCACAACTCCAATTCCAGGGGATCTGACACCCTTACAGTACCAATGTACATAAAATAAAATTAAAAAAATATTTAAAAACTTTCAGTGTATCTTTTCTGTATTACTACAGTAAATGTATTATTAAAGATGAAAAGTTGAAATTATAACACATTTGCTATTCAACTGTGCTTTATGGATCTTTGTGTTCTTGTCAACTTGCCACAACTGGACTATTTCTCTTACTCCTCCTACTCCAAATGTTGTAAATGGCTGCTCTTCTTCTTCTTCTTCTTCTTCTTCTTCTTCTTCTTCTTCTTCTTCTTCTTCTTCTTCTTCTCTTGCTTTTAGGAATGGCAAAATGACTATTTTCTTTTTTTTCTTTTTTCTTTGAGGGGGGGTTGAGACAGGGTTTCTCTGTAGCTTTGGAACCTGTACTAGCTGTATCACTACTTGAGGCATCAAAGACTGGGAGAAATGATCTTTTACTTAAGACTTCTAATAGGCAAAGCTTTATGGCAGATAAATCTGACCTCATTTTACCAAACTTTGTTTTGACAGTTTTGAAGTGCTTAGATGAACTTGGTGTCATAACTTTGATGTTTTACAATACCTCAAGATTTCAGGAATATTTAAGTTATGTTATTTTTGTTTTATTCTGTCTGCATCAAATTTTGCTAGCACGCAACAGAGATTCTACTTTGTGAGTCAGGGGGAAAAACACCAGCCTCCAAGCCTCATGACTTGAGTTCGATCCCCAGGGCCCACATGATAAGGGTAAGGAACCAACTTCTGAAAGTTGTCTTCCAAGCTTGTGAAACATGCACACGCACCCCCACCCCCATACAGACCCAAATAAGTAAGTAAATGCAATGCATTTGTTAGAAATTGCTCATCAGTTCAGCAAGGTAACACACCTGAAATCATGTTACCCAAGGTAGGGTAAGAGGCCAGGTCCAGTTACCAGAACAACTAAGCCAGGCCACCTGTAGCCGACAAGTCAGTTACAAAGCCAATTAGACTGGAACCAAAGGCTGCTGCGGAAGCTGGTGGCCAGGACTATGACTGCGCATCTCCAGTGCTGACCAGCTCCACTTTCTTCAGAGCTGTCTACAAGGGCAAGAGGAGAAGCAGTCCCTGCTTTCCCGCCAATGGCAGTGAGACCTTCATGCCCACTCAAGAGGAGAAGGAGGTGTCACATACAAAGCCTACCAAGTTGTGGAGTGAGACCTTTACAGACATCAGACATGAATGGAGAAGGTCGCCAACCCCAGCCTGAAAACCTTCAAGCCCATTTGCCTGGTCTAGGTGAGCTTGTGAAACATGACGACAGATGGCAAGAAGCCCTTAGAATGACTGGTGACCCCTCTCCTGGCGTCCCTGATCTGCATGCCCTTAATGTTGGTTTCCTCCTGAGGTTTTGCCCTAGGGACACAGGGAGTTGAGTGTGCTCTAGCTTGCAGCAAACCCCAAAGCCAGTAGGAGTGATACCTGAGCCCCCCTCTTTTCTTCTTTCAGAATTTCAAACTGTCTGCTGCTCCTGTTACAGGAGAGAAGTCTGATCCTTGCCTGTCTTTGTCGTTTTCTCATAACCAGCTGCGTCTTGGGTAGTGACTGACTTTGCCAATGTCTCAGGGGCTGTAATCCCAAACCCTTCTGCTCCCTTGCCGCTGAACCTCAATTTCCCTCTTTCGCTGGCTACTTCAAAATCAAGAGGGAGAGGAGGGCCTCTGTTTCTCTGGATGTCAGTACTACTGGCTTTGTCCTTTAACTAACAAAAGCAGGACATAAGCAGCCCCAGCAGCAGCCAGTTTAGTGCTCCACCCTGTTCCCCCAGGGGAAAAGAGGAAGCTCTGAGTGACTGGAGTTCTGAGTGTGTGTGTGTGTGTGTATCTGTGTGTATATGTGTGTGTGTGTGGGGGGGGGGGTGTTGTTGATGTGAGCTGGCTGTGTCAAGGGCCAAAACCTCAAACCTGTGGGAAAGTGTCTCTGCCCTTGAGGCTCAGAGGGATGACAAAGTCTTCCTTTGGTACAAGCGTCACTGTTGATAGTGAGTACAGAAAATGTCCACTGTAGCTTTCCTCCCCCAGATATTTAATGCCTGAAGGCTGCTCCCCTACAGAGATAAGCTAAACCTGCCCTCCCCTATAGAGATTAGCTAAACCTGCCTCCTTGTTTCTCTATCTAATAACCTTGCCTCCCTGTTAAACTGTATATAATAAACACACTGAGCTTCCATGGTGCTAGAGAGCCCCAATTGTCTGATTGCAGATTTCCTGTGTGTCTATGTGTTTGTCTTCATTCCCTCCCTGTCCTAATTAGGTCAGTTATAAGCTGTGCAAAGTGTGGCAATCCCACATCATAGACACTTTCTGTTCTTAGAACCTGAATACTTGGGAAGCCTCTCCCTCCACTCCCACTAACCAGAATTTATTCCCCTTCCTCCTCTCAACCATCTCAGGGATTGGGTCCTTAGGGTCCTAGCTATCAGGCCTGGCTCCCTGATGCCTGAAGCCCTATGGGCACAGCATTGCCCTTGGACAGGGATGCAAAGGCTGACCCTGAAGGAGTTTATATCTTTGGAAGGCTGACTTGCCTGGTTCTGGATCCTGGAGTGTATTTGGGGGAGGGTAGATCAAAGCAGGTGGCAGAGAAAGCACATTAGAGAAACGAGGTCCAGTGAGTCTCCTTCCCCAGAAAGTCCATCTTTCCAGATCCTGATATGAGGTTTAGGTTTAAGTAGATGGGAGGAGGCATATATAACTAAGCAGTCCTGGTGGAGGTGTGATCTTGCTGTCATTGACCCCTCATTGTCTAGACTCCAGTCTGTCCTTCAAGTTGGTCTGACAAGTTAGAACTGTATGAAATCCTTTTCTGAGAGACAAGTCCCATCTCTGGCTTGCATCAGATGTTAGCTTTCTCCTCTCAGGGTGAGATTTCTTGGAGGGAATTCTAATTCCTTGGGGACCAATGTTTTAACTGTCGATTAGATGGAGGGATGTAAGAATCTCTTTAGAATATTTTCATTCCTACCAGAATGGTTACAAATCCCAATAGTTAGATAAAAGGGGGGCAGGAGTTCACCTTCATCCTTAGCTTCATAGGGAGTTAGAGGCCAGATTGATCTGTGGGTGACCCTGTCAAAAAGAAAAACTTACAGCTTATACCATTATTTATCATTGTTGGCAACATGACTTGTCACTTAAATGTGGTAGTTTGAATGTAATTAGTGCCCATAAGCTCATAGGGAGTGGCACTATTAGGAGGTGTGGCTTTGTTAGAGTAGGTATGACCTTTTTGGAGGAAGTGCATCACTGTGGGGGTGGGCTTTAAGGTCTCATATATGCCTAAGCAATACCCAGTGTCTCAGTTCACTTCCTCTTGCCTGCAAGATGTAGAACTCTCAGATAGTTCTCTGCACCATGTCTGCCTGCACACTGCCATATCCTGCCCTGATGATAATGGACTAAACCTCTGAAACTGTAAGCTGCCCAATTAGATGTTTTTCTTTATAAGTGTTGCCATGGTCATGCTGTCTCTTCTCAGCAGTAGAAACCCTGAGACAGGAAAAATCCGTTCAGAAATACAGTATATGTCATTCATACTTTGTGTGTGGTTTCCAAATTGTGATAACATACAAGATAGAGCACTGGCAGACACAAGAGAATAAGAGATGTTGTGGAGTCCTGGAAAGCTGCTTGTGATGAGGGACCAACCAGGACTAACACTTCAAGCCGAGGTCATCAAGGATGGAGTGCTTAACAAACAGGATGATAAAGGACTCTATCCGCACAAGAAAAATGGCCAGTGATGTGATGGTATTGGAAAGTTCAATAAGACTTACCAGCCCCAGTGGGGTTTTTATTTTGTTTTGTTTTGATTTTGATTGTTTTTTTGTATTCCCCTGGAAGTTTTTTTTCTTTTTCTTTTCTTCAAGAACTGAGTTTATGCCAAGTGTGTCAGTGTATTTAAGAGGATTGTTTTGCTTCTTAAAATGTGTGATTCTTGCTGCAAAAAATGGCTCACACCTTAGGAACCTAACGGGGAATTGCCATAAGGTTGAGGACAGCCAGGGCTATGCAGCACATCTCAGAATTAGGACAAATCTCAAAATGGGCTATTTGTAGGAATAATTCATCTTAATATTTAATTTTCAATTTTAATATTATACTGGCAGTATAGTGAAAAACAAGCCTGTGCTCCATCCCTCTCCATTTCTGATTCATACTTCTGAAGGACAATCTTAAAAAATTACAGCTGCAGGATAATAACCTAAAAATTATAGCTGCTTATGTTTCTACATAAAATAGAAATATGGCAATCATTTGATTATTCAGCCCATTAGGATCTGTAAGTTTCCTATTTCAAAAAGTGAGTTTCACTCATTTATGTGCCCATAAACATCCATTACGCTTCCTCATAGAATATTTTGAGAGTGTTCTGCTTAGTGGCCTACCTCCCAAAATATGGGTCACAGTTTTTTGTTTCATGGTACTAGGGGTTGATCTCAGGTTCACACTAGTCAAGTCCTAAGATACATCCCCTAGGACTTTTCGTTCAATTTGTTTGTTTACTTATTTGTTTTTATTTTAATACAGCATTTAGATCTTGGAAGATGGGTGACTAGGTAAAGGTGCCTTCCACTAAGTCTGAGCCTGTGTTCTATCACCAGGACATACATGTTAAGTATGTCCTTCGAAAGTTTGTCCTGTGGCCTTCATGTCATGTGTACAGTACCCAAAAACAAATAAGTGAATATGTAAAACTAAATATATAAGTAAAAAGACAGCATTTGGCTAAATTGCTAAGGCTGGCCTTGAATTTGTAATCTTCCTGCTTTAGTTTCCAGAGGAGTAGCAGATTACAGGTATGTGGTACTACACCCGACTTAGATCACTGTTCATTATAAAAATCAAATTTGATGATTATATTACCATGATTTCATAATCATCATTCAGAGTTGAACCATGTACTGAGTGTGTTGTTAAATTTCTTTTTCTATAAGTTTTTTTTTTTTTTTTTTTGGTTTTTTTCGAGACAGGGTTTCTCTGTGGTTTTGGAGCCTGTCCTGGAACTAGCTCTTGTAGACCAGGCTGGTCTCGAACTCACAGAGATCCGCCTGCCTCTGCCTCCCGAGTGCTGGGATTAAAGGCGTGTGCCACTACCGCCCGGCCTCTATAAGATTTTTGTTTTGCCACATTTGGAACTTTTCTCAGTATTTTCTTCATGAATATACCACTTATGCAGCCTCGGATTCCCTCACCAAAAATAGTTTGTACATCTCTGCATGTTCTAGTACTTCATATTATTTTTTTTTACTTCATATTATTTATAACTTTATTTTTATCTTCATCAAAATGGCTGTGCCTTGGTGTAGTGGCACTGGCATTATAATTCCAGCCCTTGGGAAACTGAGGCATGAGAATTGTGAACTCTAGGCCACCCTGGGCCACAGCAAGACCCTATCTATAATTTAAAAAATTAAGACTGAAGTGGAAATTTTTCTCGTTGCACAAACATCTGAATTGGTTTAGTCCTTATGAATACTGGTCCTTGGAAGGTCTACGAGAAGGAAAGATAGTCAAGGGAATTAGTGACTGAAGACAATACAAGCCTTATTTGGGAGAAAAACCTTTGGTGGTGGTGGTGGGTCTCTGTAAGAAGCATCCTGTGATTGGCTTACAAGCTAGGGTAGTTATAGAGCAGAAGAAGGGTTGGGGAAGGAAATTGTAAAGTTTTGGGGGGGGCCCACAGTTGACCGTTGCTAAAGATAACTAGTGAGGAGTCACAGAATGTTAGGTCATAGGTAAACATCTTTCCTGCCAGGCCATTATTTTGGTTCATGGAGCAGGGCAGATCAGAACCTAAGGAAACAAGTTAGTTTACCTTTTAGAAACCAAACTAATGTAGTTACTAGAATTATCACAGTTCAACCAAAATTGGGGCATTTAAAAAATAGCATAGCCTTGTATCTTAGCTAGGGTTTCTATTGCTATAAAGTGACAACTATGACCACAGCAACTCTTATAAGGAAGACAGTTGGAGCTGGAATACTGTTCAGAGGTTTAATCCATTGCCGTCATGTGGGTTGCATGGTAGCAAGCAGGCAGACATGGTGCTAGAAGTAGCACCTTGTCTGGATTGGCAAGCATCAGAAGAGCGAGAAAGAGGCCTGACTTGAGCTTCTCAAACCCTCAAACCCCACCCCCAGTGACACACTTCTTCCAACAACGCCACAGCTTTTAATAGTAGTACCACTTCCTATGGGCATATAGGGATCATTTTCATTCAAACCACCATACCCTGGCTAACACTCCTGAAATTTTACATTCCTTATATGCTGAAAATCTTTTTTACCTGCCTATTATTGAACTCTATTTTCTTGATCCATGTCTCCCTCACTTTTGTTTAACTTCCTCATTGTAGTGAACAAAGATTCTTCAGTAAATTTGTGAAAAAATATGATAACAAAGTCTTACATGTGTGAAAACACCTCATTTGAAATTCCCATCTATTAGTTCGGCAGACACAGAATTCTACCTTTTATACTAGTCTTGTGTTGTTGCGATAACTAATTAACACAAATTCAGGGGTCAACACAATCACGAATGATCTGAGAATGTAGTTATAGAAGAACTTACTTAGCATATATGATTGGATTCAGTGTCCTGAACTGTTCTGTGAGACAAAACAAAATATAAATGTATTTGTTCTATTTTACAAATCTGAGATAACTTTCAGTATTTTTCTTTGGCAATGCTGAGAACTGAGCCCACCATAGGCCTTGTGCTTGTTGGGCAACTGCTACCCTGAACTATTATATCTCTAGCCCTTGCTGGTGGTTTCAATGTGTTATAATCAAGATGTTGAAAAGAGTGTTTCGTAAAGGAATTTCTGATAAATGATTATGTTTATATTCCCAAGCTTCTTGATTCAGGGGCCCTTCATCTTCTATGCCAATTTCTGCTTCAGCCTTGGCTTCTGGCTTAAATTTTACCTTGTCTTTCCTATTTGCCTTCCATAAATACTCCTATTATTACATTAGACCTACTCACATAGTTCAGGATAATCTTCCCACTTTGATACCCTTAATTTGATGGCACCTGTAAATTGGGTTATACCGTGTAAAGCAATATGTTCACAGGTCCATGCATTATGGCACAGTTAGAAATTACTTTCCCTCAGAACGTGTGTTTAGATCATGGGAGAAGGAACATTCTTTTTCTTTCCATTTATTTTTCACATAAATACAGAAGAACAAAAATAACAAGAGAGAAGAAATTACAAACAACTGACATCAACAAAAACTGAAGACTGAGCCAGATGTGGTGAGGCACGTCTTTAATCCTAGCACTTGGGAGACAGAGGCAGGCAGATTTCTATGATTTCAAGGTCAGCCTAGTTTTCATAAGTGCAAGGTCAGCCTGGTTTTCATAAGCAAGTACCAGGCTAGCCAGAGATACATAGTAAAAACTTTTCTCAAAAAGAAAACCCTGGAAAATGTTAAAAAATTTAAGTCATGGTGACATTTCTGCTCTTAGAGGCTCTGAGTAACTAAGGAATAGGATGGGGGGGGGGCTAAAAAGAGGATCCAATGAAAGTCAAGGTTAAAAATAAAAAATAAATAAGAAACCAGGAGCCATGATATAAGGCTAATTGTTTTTCTTATCTAACTCATGTCATGACTTTTCAATTTTGGTGAAGAAGTGGTTAAAATGTATTCAATAGTGGAAGTATAAAATCCAGTGTAAAGCTCCACAATATAGTATAGTATCCTACTGATACTATAACTGAATAGAAGTTCATTGAGTTGTATAGTCTTTGAGTTTGCTTAGTTAAGGTGTGTGATGGTTTTATTTAATCATTCATTCGTTTGTTGTTTATTTTTTAGTTCATAGTTTAACCACAATCACATCTCTCCCTTCCATTTCCTCCTCTGAACCCTCCTAAATACTCCTCATAACTCTCCTTCGAATTCAAAGCCTCTTTTTCATTAATTACTGTATGTATGTGACGGTTTTTTTACTTGCAAATTTTTGTTGTCATTCTAATTTCTTTCTTTCTTTCTTTTTTTTTTTTTTTGAGACAGGTATTGAGGCTGACCTCAAACTCACAGAGATCCACCTACCTCTGCCTCCCTGATGCTGGGATTAAAGGTGTGTGCCAACAATGCCCAGTATTTGCAACTTTTAAAATAATAACAGGACTGCAAAGGGGAGGAGCTACAGGGAAGGTGCCCGAAAAGCTTCAGAGAAGCCAGAAGGTGCCAAAAAGTTCGAGAGCCCAGAGCCACTGCCTGGCCTGCTGGGAGAAGGAACGGGATCTCCAGCATCCATCTCTGGATTCAGACACCTGTACTGGCCTGCCCTTGAGGTCCTGACAAGATACATCCTCAGCTACAGCCAGTAAGAGCTCCTTCTGTGCAGGTTCGCTATGTTCCCTTTTAAAAGGTTGGCCTTGTCCACCTCCCAACTCTTTCTTTCTTTCCCTTTCTCTGCTTCTCTGCCTCTGTCTTTTCCCCCTCTCCCTCTCTCCCTCTCTCCCTCTCTCTTTTGTTCTGCAGCTCTAGTCCCCAAAGGTCAGTCTCCCTTTTCCCCTCCCCCATCTTCCCATTCACTTTCCCCCAATAAAAACCCCTTTAGCTGGGCTCTGTGGCATGGCTCCTTTCTCTCTCAATCCACTATGTAATACAACAACACTTGTAATTTCCTCAGTTTGTGACTTTTTTGTGATACTTCCTGGATACTGATTTGTGTTTATATGAATTCACATTTCCATGGGTATCTTTCCTTGGAAGTTTCCCCAGCTCCCAACAGGATGCGTATCTAACCCCTACCCACACTAGAGGAGCTTGGAAGGCAGGCTCTGCTGCGAAATGAGTCCTTGGCCATCTCTGCTCTGGAAAACCTGCCCAAGATGCTCTTCCCAGCACTGTTCCAAGAGGCCTTCAGTGGCAGAAGCACTAGGATTGTGAAGGCCATGGTGGCAGAATGGCCTTTCCCCTTACCTCCCTGCGAGGGCCCTGATGAACACCTTCAACCTGGAGATCTTTTAGGCTGTGCTTGATGGAATGGATGTCCTGCTGAGAGAGCAAGTTCACTCCATGTCAGTAAGACCCATGTAGGGGCAAATGGAAGATTCTGGAGTACAGGGGAGGAATATCTTGGGTTGTGAGAACGGGGTCAGAGCTAGGTCAGAGGCCATTGGTATCATCAGATTGGAAGACTGCAGAAGCCTTGACTGCTGTTGAGATCTGATGGAGAGGACAGTTGGGTGGGGGAAGAACCATCAGACAATGTGGGTGCAGAGGAAGGAGCCTGTTTCTGTCTCTCCACAGGCACTAGTAGTACCAGGTCTAGAGAAAGTGAATGGGGGGAAATGAGACAGAGGGCTACTGATGCAGCTCAGAAAGAGCCATTGCCTGGTACCATGAGGACTTTGTTGGACACTGGGGAATCACACAAACACTGCCAAGGTCCAGATGGGAGAAAGAAAGAACTGGCATTAGGGACATGTGGCCAGGAGCTGAATGTCTGCCGGGTCTTCTCTTGTCATGACACTTCACCTGTTCGCCTAACAGGAGGGGGGAAACTTTACTCGATTTTTGGAGGGTGCCCCATGAGTTCTGGACCATCCAGGCTGGAACAGAGGATGGGAACTGCTCAGCAGAGACTGTGAGAAGCAAGCAGGAAAGCCCCCTCCCAGACATGAGCTGAGACAGCGTGGAAAGGTGATAGCTGACCTCTACTTGAGGTCCCAACTTTATGAAGAAAAAAAATATGTCCTGCAGTGGGCCCAGCAGAGGAAAGACTCCTCCAGTTCTACTGTGAGAACATGAAAATTGTGTGACTGTCTCTAGAAAATGTCAGGATGGCTCTGAGGGTTTTTGAGTCAGAGCACATTAAGGTGTTAGAGCTCACCATAGATTGGAGTTGGTGCGCTCTGGCATGATTTCCTACCCACCTCGGTGAGATGAGAAACCTTCCCATGCTTTCTCTAGTGCGAACCCACAAGAACAGATTTGGGGTTGCCTATGCGCCGTGCTTAGATAAGAAGTTGATACGAAAGTTCGATGTTCAGTTCTCCAGACTCAGCCATCTCCAGCATCTTTATCTGCATGGCACGTGTTTTCCCAGTCACCACAGGAAACGCTTGCTCAGGTATCTGGAAACCCCCTAAGAAACCTTCTCTGTCACTCACTGCCACTTGTTACAGTCACACTTGTGTCACTTCTCCCAGTGTGAGCGCCTCCATCAACTAAGACATCTGGACATGAGTGGTGTCCTACTGTCCAGTTTATGGAAGATGCCTCTCAGGGCTCTCCTAGAGAATGTGGCAGACACTCTTGAGACTCTGGAATTGCAGGGGTGTGGGATGAAGGACCATCAGCTCAGTGAACTCCTACCTGCTCTCACCCACTGCTCCCAGCTTACCAAGGTCAATTTCTACACCAATGACTTCTCCCTGAATGTCTTTAGTGACCTTCACCACACAGCCAACTTGAGCAAGATGACCATGGAGCAGTACCCTGCCCCTCTGGAGTGCTATGAGTGGAGTCACATCTCCATAGAGAGATTTTCCCAGCTTTGTTCTCAGCTCATGGGTACGCTCAGGGCCATAAGGCAGCCCAAGAGGATAGCCTTTGCTACAGATGTCTGCAGTAGATGTTATAAGTGCTGTGTGTAGGACCAGGAGACCAGACTTTGTTCTTGCTTGCAGTAAATAGGGGAATGTTACTTTTGGTCCTTGCCTTCTCAGGGGGCTACATAGAGGACTTTGTGCAGACCTATTATACTAAAGTGAGCAATGCAGACACATATATTCTATAGAGGAGGTTTGGGGATTTATAGAGGCTTTTAATCCAGAATACTCAGTGTAGGAGGCATGTGAACATGCCAAATGGCAGTAGGGAGGGCAATGCAGAGTAAATGGGACGAGTTTTAACCCATGCTATGCACTTTCCTTTTCTCTGTCACTTAAAAAAATATTTGAATGTAACTTGCTGGCCTTGACCTCTTATTTTTATAACTTTTCATTGTTTTATTTATGTTTATGTGATGAGGAGGTACATTCCTCTTAATGCAAGTGCCCTAAATCAGTTGCCTGACATGGTTGCTAAGAGCCAATCTTGGGTCGACTGGAAGAGAAGCAAGTGCCCTACAGTCCTAAGCCATCTCTCCAGCTCCTGGTCTATGTACTCATAGTAGTCCTGTTCCCCCTCCCTGCCTCTCCCCTCCCCCCTTCAACCCTCTCCCAAGGACCCTATGCTCCCAATTTACCCAAGAGATCTTGTCTTTCCCATGTAGATCAGTTCTCTAAATGTGTCCTCATTGTGGTCTAAGTTCTCTGGGATCATGGTTTGTAAACTGGTTTTCTTTGCTTTGTGTTTAAAAACCACCTATGAGTGAGTACACGTGGTAATTGTCTTTCTGGGTCTGGGTTGCCTCACTTAAAATGATTGTGGTTTGTAGGCTGGTTTTCGTCTCTTTATGTTTAAAAACCACATATGAGTGAGTACATGTGATCATTGTCTTTCTGTGTCTGGGTTACCTCACTCAAAATGATGTTTTCTAGCTCCATCCATTTTCCTGAAAAATTCAAGATGTCTTTTTTTTTTCTGCTGTGTAGTACTCCATTGTGTAAATGTACCATATTTTCTCTATCCATTCTTCCGTTGAGGGGCATTTACATTGTTTCCAGGTTCTGGCTATGACAAACAATGCTGCTATGAATATAGCTGAGCACATGTCCTTGTGGCATGATTGAGCATCCTTTGGATATATACCCCAAAGTGCTATTACTGTGTCTTGAGGAAGGTTGCTGTTTCCTAATTTCTGAGAAATTGCCACACTGACGTCCAAAGGGGCTGTAACAGCTTGCATTCCCCATAACCTCTCCAGCATAAGTTATCATCAGTGTTTTTGATCTTGGCCATTCTTACAGGCATAAGATGGAATCTCAGAGTTGTTTTGATTTGCATTTCTCTGATGACTAAGGATGTTGAACATTTTCTTAAGTGTCTTTCAGCCATTTTAGATTCCTCTGTTTAGAGTTCTCTGTTTAGGTCTGTACTCCATTTTTTTGTGTTTTTTTAAATACATTTTTATTGATATTTATTGAGCTCTTTTTTTTCTCTGCTCCCCTCCCTGCCTCTTCCTTCCCCCCCTTCAATCCTTCCCCAAGGTCCCCATGCTCCCGATTTACTCAGGAGAGCTTGTCTTTTTTTTTTTTTTGTTTGTTTGTTTTTGTTTTTGTTTTTTCGAGACAGGGTTTCTCTGTGGTTTTGGAGCCTGTCCTGGAACTAGCTCTGTAGACCAGGCTGGTCTCGAACTCACAGAGATCCGCCTGCCTCTGCCTCCCAAGTGCTGGATTAAAGGCGTGCGCCACCACCGCCCGGCGAGAGCTTGTCTTTTTCTACTTTCTACTTCCCAAGCAGATTATATCTATGTAAGTCTCTCTTAGTGTCCTCATTGTTGTCTAAGTTCTCTGGTCCTGGGCTTTTTTTTGGTTGAGAGACTTTTGATGACTGTTTCTATTTCCTCACCAGTTATAGGTCTATTTAATTTGCTTATCTGGTCTTGATTTAATTTTGGTAATTGATATTTATCCAGAAAGTTGTCCATTTCCTTTAAGTTTTCCAATTTTGTAGAGTACAGGTTTTCAAAATATGACCAGATGATTTTCTGAATTTCCTCCGTGCCTATTATGTCCCCCTTTTCATTTCTGAATTTGATAACTCTACCTTTGGTTAGTTTGGATAAAGTTTTGTCTATTTTGTTAATTTTCTTGAAGAACCAGCTCTTTGACTCATTGATTCTTTGTATTGTTTTCTTTGTTTCTATTTTGTTGATTTCAGCTCTCAATTTGATTTCCTGCCATCTAGTTCTTTTGGGTGAGTTTCTTTTTGTTCTAAAGTTTTCAAATGTTCTGTTAATTCACCAGTGTGGGATTTTTCCAGCTTCTTTATGTAGGTATTTAGTGCTATGAACTTTCCTGTTAACACTGTTTTCATTGTGTCCCATAAATTTGGGTATGTTGTGTGGTCATTTTCATTGAATTTTAGAAAGTCTTTAATTTCCCCCTTTATGTCTTCCATGACTCATTGATGATTCAGGTGAGTATTGTTGAATTTCCATGTGTTTGTGGGGTTTCTGGAATTAGTGCTGCTGTTGAATTCTAGTTTTAGGCCATGGTGATCTGATAAGATTCATGGTGTTATTTCATTTTTTTGTATCTGTTGAGGTTTGTTTTATTATGGAGTATGTTGTCAATTTTTGAGAAAGTTCCATGAGGTGCTGAGAAGGTATAAGAAGGTATATTCTTTTCTCTTTGGATGGAATATTCTATAGATGTCTGTTAAGTCCATTTGAGTCATAACATCTGTTAGTTCCCTTGGTTCTCTGTTCATTTTTTTGTCTGACTGACCTGTCCAGTTGTGAGAGTGGAGTGTTGAAGTATCCCACTATTAGTGTGTGTGGTTTAATGTATGGTTTAAGCTTTAGAAGTGTTTCTTTTATATATGAGGGTGCCCTTGTATTTGGGGCATAGATGTTCAGTATTGAGATTTCCTCTAAATGGATTTTTCCTGTGACTATTATGAAATGTCCTTTGTCTCTTGATTGACTTTAGTTTTAAGTCTATTTTGTTAGATATTAGGATATCTACACCAGTTTGTTTCTTAGGTCTATTTGATTGGAATACTTTTTCCCATCCCTTTACTCTGAGGTGATGTCTTTGCGGTTGAAGTGTTTCTTGTATGCAGCAGAATGATGGATTCTGTTATTGTATCCAATCTGTTAATCTGTGTCTTTTTATAGGTGAATTGAGTCCATTTATATTAAGGGATATTAGTGACTAATGATTGCTTGGTCCTGTAATTTTAGTTTTCGTTGGTGATATTATTGTGTTTTCCTTCCTTTGGGATTTGTTGATGTGAGAACATCTATTGTCTGAATTTTTGCGGATGTAGCTAACTTCCTTGTATTGGAGTTTTCCTTCTAGTACTTTGTGTAGGGCTGGGTTTTTGGCTATGTCTTAATTAAATCTGGTTCTGTCATGGAATATATTGTTTTGTCCTTCTATGGTGATTGAAAGTTTTGCTGGGTATAGTAGTCTGGGCTGGCATTCATGGTCTCTTAATGTCTGCATAATGCTTGACTGCCACATACCGCCGCCCGATCTGCGCGCTATGTGCTAGACCCCAGTTCGTGAGCTTCAGGCAAGGGGCTGGAGGTTGAGAATATAGACACAGAGACAGACTGACACACGGACCTCCAAACGCTGGTTCAGAAAGCTCCACTTTAATTAACACCATGTAGGTTTAAATGCACTGCAGTCAATGGCCAACAGGTGAAAATCCCATCCTCTGATCCTCTAAGCTAGGCACAGCTTCTAGTAACTTTAATTAGAAGGTTCTAGGAGGGAAAAGCAGCTGAAAGCCAGGACTCAATTAGTCCCAACATCTCCCCCCTAAATTTTTTATAAAACAGAAGACCCTCGTGTCTTAGGTCATCTCAGAAGAGTAAACCCTTACCCATCTTTGGGAGGCCCCTTCCCTGTCTTAGGTGGGCCGTCTTCTGTAGAAGTTGCCCATCTATGGAGGAGTCTTCATTGTTGGTACAGTATTTGCAACCAAACCTGGAGTACGTTCAAGTTATTGGCCAACAGGCTCAGAAGGACTTGCTAAATGACCATATGCTGCATTCTCATGGATTGTCTGATCTTACACAGAATTCAGAAATGAATGCCCATGGCAACAGGCATTAAGATTGCCAGCAATAGAGTCCCCAATTACCACTGGACCCAGCCTCCCATTTGGGCTATGGTATTCAACCATCCCTTTCGCTAAACAATTACAATCTGGTGTGCTAATTGTAACATTTCAAGGGCTATTCAAGTAGCCATTGAGTTGTTTTACCACATAAGAGGTATTAGCAATATTAACAGATGTGAACTAGACATTTGTTGTACTAGCCATAAATCCACCTGCTCCTACAATTAATTTAAATTTGAAAGTCCAAATTTAATGTGGACACTCAGGGCATTCTGAGTCTGCAGAGCATCATTGATTTGTCTCGCCAGTTTATGCACGGTGTCCAACACCAACGGTGTTTGTGCCATTGCCAGTCCTGCAACCGTGGCTGCAGCAGCAGACACCGCGATGACAGCAATCACTGCAGCTATCTCTCCAGAATCTCGTTTCTCTCGATACAGGGTCATCTCAGTCTGCTTAGCCTTTTTTGGTAATTGGCAGTGGTATGATGGCTGGTACCCGAACCAACAAGGCAGCACTGGAGTGGTCATCCCAGCAGTTGCTCAGGCCACAGTTTCTGAAAGAACAACCAAGAATATCCTTTTCCTCAACGGTGCCATTCCAGACTGCAAAAGGAAGAGAAAAGAGAAAGAAAACTAAAACAGTGCCTGGGCTCTCAGGGAAATATTCCAAAAAAGATAGGAACTGCACTAATTTGTATAGGATTCCTTTTAAAGTAATATTCATAGCCCAAAAAATGTAACAAAGCATAAATCATTCACAAAGGAAAAGGTCTGATTAATAGGAGCCTGTTCTATCGCCATATTGCTTAAAGCAGTTCCAGCAGTATAGTTTGAGGAATAAAAAGATGAATACAAAGAACTAGCTTGGCTCACTGATCAATACAAGGGGGTTTCTTATCAGGCTTCACACAGTGCTTTCCACTTGATTGGGACTCACTAGGAGGCTCATCAAGAGAATGACAGGTGTCATTCTCAGGCTCATCACAGGATCCTTTCCCATCATTTTCCACAGCCCGAACATATCGCTCTGGTACCCAAATGGTCTTATCCGTTACTGGGGGAAAAACAAACAGCTCCTCTCACCCTAGCCAATAGGCTAGCCATTCATAGCTTTCATCACCGAGGTGGCTTTCCGGGGGGGGGGCAGCTTTGTAGGTTGTGTTGTTAAGACAGCCCCATCTCTGCTAAGAGATCACGTCCCCATAGATTGACAGGCAGGCCGGAAAGAACACATGGCTGGAAAAAGCCCTCATGTTTTCTTCATCATGCCATTTCAATATTTTTGAATTTTTTATTTTCGAGACAGGGTTTCTCTGTGGCTTTGGAGCCTGTCCTGGAACTAGCTCTGTAGACCAGGCTGGTCTCGAACTCACAGAGATAAGCCTGCCTCTGCCTCCCGAGTGCTGGGATTAAAGACGTGTGCCACCATCGCCCGACCATTTTTGAACTTTTTTGAGGAGTTGTTTGACCTATTCCCTGCAGCCATACAGTACCTTCTTCCAAGGGCCATGCCTTTGGCCAGTATTTTAAGTACAAAACTGATACATCTGCCATGGAATCTAAAATACCATCAAAGCCTTTTCCCTCTATAGTTATTTTAAGTTGGGGCCGTTCATTTAACTGCAACCCAAAAAGCAGCTGTTCCAGGTGATCCAAACTCTTGATTGCCACGGGCTTGTTTATTATTGGTAACCTTGTTGAGAATCCACTCACCTTGAGGAATTACCACCACCCCCTGTTGGACAGATGTCATAACTTTAATCTCCTCTTGATAGTGTGCATCTACTATCCCAGGATGTTTTTGGATCCCCTTTAAAAGGGTACTGCTTCTGCCTAATATGAGTCCCATGGTACCCGGTGGTAAGGGCCCATATACTCCTATAGGGAGTGCTTGCACTCCCATTTGTGGAGTTAAGACTGCTCTGGCAGAGGCACAGAGGTCCAATCCTGAGCTCCCTGGTGTGGCTCTGACAAGGTCTGCAATGCGAAAAGATTTCTCTGCAGAAGGAACTGGACATGGCCTCTGCTGGTTCTGCAGTCATTGCTCCATACACTGAGGTTTTGGAGCCCTGGAGCAGGGCCCTCTGCTAGTTTTCCTGCTGTTGATTAATGGTATGTGGCAGAAGTTTCCCATCTATATCTGTTTTAGAGAAGCAATCTTTAGCCCAATATGCTCCTCTTCATTTAGGGCACAAGCCAGGTTTCCTCCTTCCCTTCATTATCAGCTGTGGGCATTCCTTTAGAAAATGACCAGGAGTTCCGCAATTAAAACAATTACAGCCTCCGGCCCTCTCTCCCAGTCCTCTTATGTTTCTCTGAGGTTGAATAGCTGCTACTATAACCTGGCCTTGAATGAAATTCCCATCTATATCTCTGCATATCCTGATATAGTCATTTAAACTCTTTGTTTTGTGAGGGCATAATGCTTCCTTACAATATCTATTGGAATTTTCAAATACAAGTTGTTTTTATCATAGGCATGGCTGTTGTCTCATCTCCAAACAATCTACCTGCTACTTGTAACAGTCTATCTACATAATCTTGGAATGGTTCAGATGGTCCTTGTAGAACTTTTGATAATTGATCCCCAGCTGCTTTGTTAGGTAGGGCCTTCCACGCTTCAGTGGCAGCTGCAGCTATTTGGGCAAATACTCCTGGATCATATAGAATTTGTTGCTGCAAATTGCATAAGTCCCAGCCCCAGTTAACATATCTAAATTATGTTGCGCTTGACCCACTAGAGCATTTAACTGGACCGTTTGCTTAAAATTGTCCTGATATTCCCCTCGCCATAGGAGATAATCTCCTGATGGAGGAAGGTCATTGGTTAAATAATAAAGAAACTGCTTGGCCCTCATAGGTTAGAACATAGGTGGGTGGAGTAAACAGAACAGAATGCTGGGAGGAAGAGGAAGTGAGCTTAGATGCCATACAGCTGCTCCCCAGGGCAGACGCGATGAAGCTCCGACCCAGGATGGACGTAGGCTAGAATCTTCCCGGTAAGCACACCTTGGGGTGTTACACACATTATTAGAAATGGGCTAGTCCAGGTGCGAGAGTTAGCCGTGAAGAGGCTAGATATAATGGGCCAAGCAGTGTTTAAAAGAATACAGTTTGTGTATTATTTCGGGGCATAAGCTAGCCAGGTGACCAGGAGCTGGGGTGGCAGGAACAAAGCCCGCAGCTCCCACTACAATTTCCCCCAGATAAGACAGCACGACATAATTGCTGCCAATCACTTGGTGTTAAATTCATAGCAGAGAAAGATTCTACCATGGCCAACGTGAAGGGTGCTTGAGCCCCATATACAGCCACAGCTTCCTTTAATTGTTTCATTTCTTTAAATTGTATTGCAAAATGTTGGTGAATTATTTGCCCTGGGTTGTTGGTGTCTGGCACCTCTATCACCGGTGCAACCATGTTTACAGGATGAAAACAAACTCCCTTGTTTTGTTCAGTGCCAGAGCCCCTACTAAACTGAGACCACCAACCCTCATTATTATAAGTTGGTGGGGCCGAGGGAGTTGGATGTGAGTCTTTTTTTTACTCTGTTTTCTCGGCTTTCTAAAGAGATTTTTTAATTCCTTACGTATAATCTCATCTTCTTCTGATGAATCCTCCTCACTATTCTCCATTAGCTCTAAATCATCAAAATCTTCCCTATGGTCCGACTCTTTTCTGAACCAAGAAAAGGTACCTCCCATCTTTATTCCTCAATGTCTCTGTTGGCCAGGAATGACACTGCCTGTTTAGATCTCTCGGTGGGGCTTCCAAGGGTGATCTCTCAGCATTCCCTAGTTCCTGAAATCTCGGTGGGTATCTCTAATTGCCACTCACCGCGGCCCCGTGTCTGTGCTCTATGCACTAGACCCCAGTTCGTGAGCTTCAGGCAAGGGGCTAGAGGTTGAGAATACAGACACAGAGACAGACCTACACACGGATCTCCAAATGCTGGTTCAGAAAGCCCCACTTTAACACCATGTAGGCTTAAATGTACTGCAGTCAATGGCCAACAGGTGAAAATCCCATCCTCTGATCCTCTAAGCTAGTCACAGCTTCTAGTAACTTTAATTAGAAGGTTCTAGGAGGGAAGAGCAGCTGAAGGCCAGGACTCAATTAGTTCAAACACTTGACCAGGACCTTCTGGCTTTCATTGTTTCCATTGAGAAGTCAGGTGTAATTCTGAAAGGTCTGCCTTTATATGTTACTTGGTCTTTTTCCTTTGCAGCTCTTAATATTCTTTCTTTATTATGTGTGTTTAATGTCTTGATTATGTTGTGAGGGGATGTTTTTTGATTCAGTCTATTTGGTGTTCTGTAAGCCTCTTGTATCTTCATAGGCATGTCTTTCTTTAGGTTGGGAAAGTTTTCTTCTATGATTTTGTTAAATATATTTTCTGTGCTTTTAAGTTAAACTTCTTTTCCTTCTTCTATACCTATTATTTTTAGGTTTGTTCTTTTCATGCTGTCCCATATTTCCTGGATATTTTGTGTTAAGCTTTTGTTAGATGTTTAATGTTTTCTTCGACTGATGAATATTTCCTATAGTGTATCTTCAGCACTTGAGATTCTGTCTTCCATCTCTCTTGTATTCTGTTGTTTTTGTTTGCATTTGTGGTTCCTGATTGTTTTCTCACGATTTCTGTTTCAATGATTCCCTCGGCTTTTTTTTTTTATTGTCTCTATTTCAGTTTTCAAGTCTTGAATAGTTTCCTTCATGTGTTTGATTGCTTTTTCTTGGTTTTCTGTAAGGGATTTACTGATTTCTTCTAATTTCTTGTTTGTCTTTTCCTCCATTTCTTTGAGGGAATTTCTCCTTTTTTCTTTAAGAGTCTCAAACATTCTCCTGAAGTTATTTTTTAGGTCATTTCTTCTGCTTCATCTACATTTGGTTATTCAAGTCTTGCTGTTGTAGGGCCTCTAGATTTTACTGATGTCATGTTGTTCTTTGTGGTGTTGCATGTGTTCTTACCTTGTCTACTCATCGTTTCCTCTAATTGGTGTGGTTGAGACTGTCTATGACTCTGGTGATTAATCTTGTAGGTTTCAGTGGATCCAAGGCTCAGATGGTTGTTCCTCCTGGTATAGTCAGTGCCATGATTCTAGTTACCCTGTTGGTCACTCCCTGTTCCTGGAGGTCACTCAGCACACCTGGGGGATTTGCTCTGCTCCAATGGAGTTTGCTGTCTCAGGCTTGCTCTGGTCTAGTTTGACTGTTCAGTCCTGTTTCTGCAAATGTCCTTGGTCTGGATCTGCTCCTGCAGAAGTCCCTGTCATGGGGTTGGTCCTGCAAAGAACTACTCCCTAGTAGTTCCCAGGTTTGGGTACGCCCAGCCCCATAGAGGACCTTGCTCAGGCCTACTCCCTCAGAGGTCTGAGACTCATACACAGACCTGAAGTTTCTGGTTCCTGCCTACTTCTTGAGACGTTCCAGAACAATGCCCAGACCCGTAGAGGTCCTGGCTCAGGCCTGTTCCCTCAAGAGGTCCCAGACTCATACCCAGACCCTCAGAGTTCCTGGCTCAGGCCAAGTTCCTCAGAGGTCCCAGACTCACACCCAGACCCGCAGGGATCCTGGCTCTGGTCTACTCCCTCGAAGGTCCTGGTCTGGGCTCAGGTCTTCTCTGGAAGGTTCCAGATTCATGCTCAGACCTGCAGCAGTCTCTGGCTCTAGCCCACTTACTCAGAAGTTGCTTCCCTGTACCTGCTCCTGTGGATTTCACAGGTCATAGCTCAGTATTGCTTCGGAAAATGTCTCTGGTCTGGATTTGGCCCCACTCCCATGGAGCTTGCTGTCTCAAGGCCTCTCCTCTGGCCTAGGTGGCTGGCTTAATCCCATTCCCACGGAGCTTGCCACCTCAGGCCTCTTTGGGCCTAGGTCACTGGCCCAGTCCTGCTTCTGCAAATATCCCTGGTCTGGATCTGCTCCTGCTCCCATGGAGTTTACCATCCCAGGCCTGCTCTGGCCTAGGTTGCTGGCTCAGTCTTGCTCCTGCCTCAGGTTTTCTTTGGCCTAGTTTTCTTGATAGATATGACTTACCAAAGTTAAATCAAGATCAGATAAATGATTAAAATAGACCTATAATCCCTACTTAAAAGAAACAGTCATTAAGTCTCCCAAGCCTAAAAAGTTCAGGGTTTGATGATTTTTAGCACAGATTTCTATCATACTTTCAAAGAAGACCCAGTACCAATATTCCCCATTTTTTCCCACAAAATAGAAACAGAAGGAACATTGATAAATTCCTTTTCTGAGGCCACAGTCACCCTGACAAACAAACTGTACAAAGACTCAACAAAAAGAATTACAAATCAGTATCCCTCATGAACACTGATACAAAAAATTCAATAAAATACTTGCAAACCAAATCCAATAATACATCAAAATTATCAAGTAGGCTTCATTCCTGAGATGCTAGGATGGTTCAACATATGAAAATCTGTCAATGTAATCCACCATATAAGCAAAATGAAAGAAAAATAACACATGATCATCCTATCAGATGCTGAAAAGGCCTTTGAAAAATCAAACACCCCTTCATGATAAAAGTTTTGGTGAAATAAGGTATACAAGGGACATACCCAAACAAAATAAGGGCAATCTACAGCAAGCCAAAGCAAACATCAAATTAAATGGAGAGAAACTCAAAGAAATTCTACTAAAATTAGGAACAAGTCAAAGCTGTCCACTCTCTCCATATGTGCTCAATATAGTACTTGAGGTTCTAGCTAGAGCAATAAGACAACTAAAGGAGATGATAGTATACATAAGCAACTCAAAAGATCTACCAGGGAATTCATACAGCTGATAAACACCTTTAGTTAAATGGGTGAATATAACATTACCTAAAAAAAATAATATCTCTTTTATATACAAAAGATAATGGGCAGAGAAAGAAATATGAGAGAGAACACCATTCACAATAGCCACAAGTAATATAAAATATCTTTGGGTAACTTTAACCAAGTAAGTGAAAGACCTGTATGACAAGAACTTCAAGTCCACGAAGGAAGAAATTGATAAAGATATCAGAAGATGAAAAGATCTCCCATGCTCATGGATCAGTAGTATTAGCATAGAAAAAATGGCAATCTTACCAAAAACAATCTACAGATTCAGTGCAATCTCCATTAAAATCCTAACATAATTCTTTTTTAATTATATACATTGTTGAAGTTTGTGTTTTATGTTTTGTTTTATTGATTTTTATTGAGCTCTACATTTTTCTCTGTTCCCCTCCCCTTCAGCCCTCTCCCAAGGTCCCCATGCTCCCAATTTACTCAAGAGATCTTGTCTTTTTCTACTTCCCATGTAGATTAAATCCATGTATGTCTCTATTAGTGTCCTCATTGTTGTCTAGGTTCTCTGGGATTGTGATTTCTAGGCTGGTTTTTCTTTGCTTTATGTTTAAAAACCATTTATGAGTGAGTACATGTGATAATTGTCTTTCTGGGTCAGGTTGCCTCACTTAAAATGATGTCTTCTAGCTCCATCCATTTACCTGCAACATTCAAGCTGTTGTTATTTTTTTCTGCTGTGTAGTACTCCATTGTGTAAGTGTACCACATTTTCCTTATCCATTCTTTGGTCGAGGGGCATTTAGGTTGTTTCCAGGTTCTGGCCATGACAAACAAAGATGCTATGAACATAGCTGAACACTTGTCCTTGTGGCACAACTGAGCATCCTTTGGATATATACCCAAAGGTGGTATTACTGGGTCTTGAGGAAGGTTGCTGTTTCCTAATTTCCTGAGAAATCACCACACTGACATCCAAAGCATCTATACCAGCTTGCATTCCAACCAGCAATGCAGGAGCCAACACAATTCTTTACAGACCTTAAAAGAGCAATATTCAACCGAGTGTAATGGATTCCCAGCAATCTATGAGGGTTACCCTAGCTAAGACTCCTAGCTATGGAGAATACAATGTCAAAATTGTCCATCTCCTCTAAACAGCAAGACTTTCAGTGGAGGGATTGGGACACCAACCCAGCCACAAAACCTTCAATCTGTAATTTGTCTTGCCTGAAAGATGTGCTTAGGTAATGGTGAACCAGAAATTGTGGGAGGGGTCAACCAGTGGCTACACCAATCTGAGACCCATTCTATGAGAGGGATCCCACCGCTGACACTGTCTGGAGGACCAGAACCCTGAGGCTGAATAATCTGGAGACCTAGGATAGAACACAAGATGACTGGCTAAATAAATACAGTCAATGAAATGATTGGTAATGATATTCTGCTTTGCCCATTGCTTGGTTTCTAGCCCAATTGTCATCCGAGAGGGTATACCCAGCAACCGTTGGAAACAGATGCAGAAACCAAACATTAGGCTGAGCTTGGGGAATACTGTGTAAGAGGGGGAGGGAGGATTGTAGGAGCCAGAGGAGTCAAGGACACCACAAGAAAACCCACAGAATCAACTAACCTGGGCTCACAGAGACTGAACCAACAACCAGAGAGCCTGCATGGGATTGACCTAGGTACTCTACATATGTATTACAGTAATGTAGCTTGGTCTACTTGGGGATCTCCTAAAAGTGGGATCTGGGGCTGTCTCTGACTCTTGCTGACTTTTGGGACCCTTTCCTCCTACCGGGTTGGATTGTACAGCCTTAATAGTAGAGGAGGTGCGTATTCTTACTACAAGTTGATATGCCATGTTTGGTTGATATCCATGGAGGTCTGACCTTTTCTGAAGAGAAAGGGAGGAGGAGTGGATGAGGGGGAGAAGGTGTTCGGGAGGGACTTGGAGGAGAAGAGGGAGGGGAAACTGGTTGGGCTGTAAATAAATTAATTTTTTTAAAAAATAAAAATAACATTTTTTAATTTTAATTTTTGTTTTTTTCAAGACAGGGATTCTCTGCATAGTCCCGGTTGTCTTGGAACTATCTCTAGACTATACTGGCCTCAAACTCACAGAAGTGGGCCAGCCTCTGCCTCCCAAGTGCTAGGATTAAAGGCATGTGCCATCACCACAGTGCTGCATTTAATACATTTGCAATACTTACATTGTTGTGGAGTGTACTACCTTATTTCATGCCTGTATAACTTTTGTAATTTTAGTATTCTACAATGTACATTCTCATTCTATTTTTCTTTTCATTTTTGGTATTTTCAAGATACTATGTAACTCTGGCTGTCCTGGGAATCACTACGTAGATCAGACTGGCTTCTGTCCCCAGAGGGCTGGAATTAAAGGCAAGTGCCACTATGCCTAGCTCTCAATCTATTTTTGATAGAAGCTTTTGCAGTTTCCAAAGGCTAATGATGCCTTTATGAACATTATTTTAGTGTTTTTTTGGTATACAATGTAGTTGCAATAGGTATATATCACTGAGTACAGTATTAGCTTTAATAGGTTATAACAAACATATTCAAAATGTTGTACCTGTTTCTAAGTCACTTTAGCCAAAACCGAGTGACCTCTATCATTTTCATTTTAAATATTCTGTTCACTAAAGTTGTTGTTGTTGTTGCTGCTGCTGCTGCTCTTCCTCCTCCTCCTCCTCCTCCTCCTCCTCCTCCTCCTCCTCCTCCTCTTCTTCTTCTTCTTCTTCTTCTTCTTCTTCTTCTTCTTCTTCTTCATTTTTTTTTTCTGATACAGGGTTTCTATATATAGTCGTGGCTTTCCCAGGACTCATTCTGTAGAGCAGACTGACCTCAAACTCATGTAGATCTGTCTGCCCTGGCCTACCAAGTACTGGACTAAAGGCATTTGCCACCACACCCAGCTGTTTATTAAAGATCTCAAGATATAGAAAAATGACTCCAATGCCTAACTTTAATATTGAAAGCTTTAGTAAAGTAATTTAAAGATGTTATCTAATTCTATAGCGTTATACTGCTTTTTCTCGCTTCCTAAACATTTCCATTTCATTGTTGGCTTTTTTCTGCCTAAGTACTTGCATTATCACTAGACTCTATTTTTGTTACCGAACAGTCATTCCAAGCTCAATGTTCTCATTCCTAAGGTTTTTGACATACAGAACTATTTCAATCACCTTTCTGTCGAAAGAAATTTACTCTTGCGCTAGAGAAATGGCTCAGTAGTCAAGAGTGCTTGCTGCTCTTGCAGGGTACCCTTAGTTCGGTTCCTATCATCCCTTCAAACAGTCTGCAAGTGCCTGTACCTGCAGCACCAGGATATATACACCCTCTTGGGCCTCTTTGAACAACCCACTCATTTTCACATAAGCCTACACACACACGTACAAACATACATATTTCTAAAAAACTTATAAAAACTTTTAAAAACAAATTTGTGGTCAGAGAGATGGCCAAGCAGTTAAGAGCACTTGTAGAGGACCTATGCTCTATTTCTTGTATCCACAATAGGCAGTTACAAAAGCCTGTAACTCCAGAGTCAGTGGAATGTATCTCTCTGCTGGCCTTCTTTCGTAACTGAATGCATATGGCATGCAAACACAAGCTCAGGTGCACACACACACACACACACACACACACACACACACTGAGATTTGAAGTTTATGCCCTGGCGATGCTGAAGCACACATGGGCAGCCCATATTTGGCTGTTCTGTTGAACTTACCCATATTGGGTTTCATGGTCTAAGTTGATGAGCATGACTGACTAGGCCTCTTCCTCAAGAGGGCACCAGATCTCATTACAGATGGTTGTGAGCCACCATGTATTTTCTGGGAAATGAACTCAGGCCCTCTGGAAGAGCTGGCAGTGCTCTAAACCTCTGAGCAATCTCTTAATCACAAGTCAGAAACAACCGTCTGCATAACGTCATATTTGCAGTTATGATGTCCTTCTAAGAATATTTACTACACTTGTATAAAGTTGTATAAAGTTTATGTATTTGCTCATTTATTTATTTGTTAACAAGACGTGATGTTAGTAATGTTATGCAAATATGATGGTGTATCAAAAAATGAACAAAAGTTTTAGAGTGAGGAAGTAGTCAGAGCTCCAATTTTTGTAAAAGTCAAAAACTGATATGACAACTATATAAAAAAAGCAAAGTCCATCATTTTCAAAGAAAATTCCTCACATCTAACTAACATGGGTTAAACCCTATAACTTAACATGTTTTGTTATTCTCATGTAAGCTGAGCACCAAACCTATACTATCATTTCCCCCACTTTTTCTTAAAGTCAGAAAATGAGGCTCCCAATCCTTACTTAAGAAGAAGTAATCCCAAGGTACCAAATATAGGTATGTAATAATATTTGTATTTAGTTACTTAATATGTGCAGAACATGAACACTGGATGTTTGGAGGTCAGAGAATAACTTCTTAGAAGTCCATTTTGACTTTCCACCTTGTTTTTTGAGGCAGAGTCCCCCTTGTTGATTATTACCACATGTGTGCAGTGATCCCCTTGGACTGAAATTACAGATGGTAGCTGCTATATGGGTGCTGGGATTTGAAACTGAGTCCTTTTGTTGAGTACTCAGTGTTCTTAACCACTGCCATCTCTCTCCTAGCTACTTCTTTGTTGTAGTTGTTTTAATATGGGCTGGGGGATTGAACTTCAGTCTTCAGGCTTGGATGGCAATTGCTTTTAGCTACTTTCTTAGCCATTCTCCTAGCCGCAGACATAATCTTTTATTTGAAGGATAGCTCAATTCATTTCAATTATTGAATTTTTTGTGTCACCAGGAATCAAACCCAGGCCCTTTTACAAGCCAGGTAAGTAAGTACTCTACCAGCAAGTAGTATCCCTAGCCTTATTTGTCTGCCGTTTACGATTAAAAAACAAATGGTAGTTATGAGATGACCATGGAACACAGTTTAAGTAAGAGGTCAGCATGTAAACATAGAATTATATGTTGTTTTTCTTGTTCAGAGAAACGGAAGAAGACAAGGTAGGTGGTGATATTTGAGCAATGCACCATAGATTATGGATTGAACCATTTATAGTTCCTATACTTCTTCAAGCCTGAGTCCCCATGGCAGACATCCATCACATTTATTTTCTTTTAGATATCCAGAAGCTTCAGTATGCTTACTTTCCTGGTATTTTTCTCGAACTTCACTTCCAACAAACACTCATTTAGTACCAATAATAAAATAAAAACTCAATAAATGTTTTCAAAAAATTATGTCACTGGTAAAAGGAAGTTTTTTCCCGATCTTCAGAAAGATTGCTGTGTTTGTGTTTATAAATGTTATTTTGATTTTAGTTAAGAGAAAATCCACCAGATGGCAACCTTACCCGCATTTGAAGCATGGTATGCTATGTAATCCTCAGTAACCCATTTCTGGTCCCCTGAGACAAATATTCCCTGATTAGTGGTTGATTTCTATAGCAATCCTAGTAAATGGCTACCTGGAAGTCCCTTGGGAGTGATTGTTGGAAGGTGGAAGAGGGATTTGTTAGTACATGTTACTAAGGATGAAATAATATTTCTTACTAATACTAAAAGCAAAAATACAGTTTCATTTTTTTTACTATTGCCTTCTAAGTACATCCCTGACTTGGTGCTAAACTGAACCAAATTAATTTTCCCCTTGTTTGAGGCTGTAGACAATAGTATTACCTCAGGGGTCACCAGTTATTCTAGTTACTTGCTGAACTTAGTGGTATTCTGAAGGTTATCTGGCTCTCTGCTTAAAGAGCAAACTGGCTTCCTCATGTCTGAGCTTGATAGTATGTAGAGAGTACTGCTGGGGATATTTAATGTGTCCCTTCTTGTTTTCTGTTTATAAACAACCTGCCCTAAGGTACTAATTAGGTGGAAGATATTGCATATATTGATCAAATACTGTTGTGTTGTTCCACACAAACAGATTTGTAGTCAAGACCAAAGTTGTTGCTGGAATAATTATGACCTGCATATTACTAGATGTAGATGCAACAGTAAATGTTTCAGAAAAAAATATAATGGGTTTGTTGACATCTATTCCTCGGCAGCTATAGTTTCAATGATATCTGATATTTCATTAATAAAGCCATTTCCAAAGCTGAGAGTGGTGGCGCATATGTAATCCTAGCAATTGGGAGGTGAAGACAGGAGAATTAGAAATTCAAAGTCAACCTCAGCTACATAGCAAGTTGGAGATTATTTTTCTAAATGAGACCCCATCTCAAAAACAAAATCACAAGTTGATGTATCATAAGTAGCAAAGCGTATCCATCTTCTTTAAAATCATGTAACTGAAAAATCTATTTTTCCTGTTTCCTATATATTTTACAATACTTTCATTGAAATGTATTGTATATCACAATTCATTAACTTGCTGTTTGTTAGGTTTGGGGGAGGGAGACAAGAAATGGGGATTTGACACTGAGTCTGATTGTCCTTCAGGAAAAGAGTTATTAATATTGCTGTAGGAAGTAGTGGGGATCTGAACTAAGACCGGTCTGCTTGACAAAGTGGGGTATCTACACTTACAGGTTTCTGATGAATGGGGAGGTCCTGCAGCACAAGAAAGCAGGCTTAGTTAATAAATTACCTGGACTATGGAACTTCAGGCAGGCCACCTCCTATCCCTGTCAGCAAACAGGGAAGAAAGGGTAGAGAGGATTTGCTTTTTCTTCATGGCTGGGAGTGGAGAAAGGCTACAGCTGTTGAGCACTGCCTCAGCTTTTTTGGAGCAACTTTGAAGGCATGGGTTCTCATGTTCTATAATTCAATGAATTTTAGTGAATTTAGGTTCACTAAGTATTTTTTTTAAATAGTACAGCTTCAAAACAAAATTTTCTTAAAAAAATTAAAAAATAGTATACCTTCAAGGCTAGCAAGTTGGTAAAATTGGTAATGGCACATGCCACCAAGCCCAATGATCTGAGTTCAAACCCTATAGCCCATGACATAAGGAGAGAACCAACACCTAAAAGTTTCCCTTTGACCTCAATTATATATGTATGGGCATGATGAGGCCTCACTCAAATGAATTTCTCTTTCTCTTCTCATTAAATAAAATGAATGCTATACTAAGGCCTACATGCTTTTACTTATTACATAAAGTTGCGAACAATTTTGGTAGCACATCTATTTTTGGTTCCGAATGTACCTGTTATAAAATACTGTTCTCATTTTTTTGTTTGCTTGTGATTTAGACAGAATACAGACTCACACTACACTGAGTGTTGAAAATTTAACTTCTCAAATAAAATTAACAAATCTAACCTTTATTACATGTTGCTCATGTAATCAGAGATGGTAAATATTATTTTAATTTGATACAAATTCATAAGACATTGCATGAAACAATTTAATAGTACATAAAAATGTCTTTGAGCTGGGCAGTGGTGGTGTATGCCTTTAATCTCAGCACTTAGGAGGAAGAGGCAGACTGATCTCTGAGTTTGAGGCCAGTCTGGTCTACAAAGTGAGTTCCAGGACAGCCAGGGCTGTTACACAGAGAAACCCTGTCTCAAAAAACCAAAAGAAAGAAAGAAAAGAAAAAAAGAAAAAAACTGTATTAGAAGGAATTACAAAGTAATTAGAAAAAAATGATCCATGTATGAAGAGTAGATTAATTATAATTGATCAATGAAAGCCAAGTGCTATTCATCAAGACAATAAAAGAGTGAGAGCTTTCAAGATGGTTCACTGGATAAGAGTCCTTGCTGCCAAGCCTATGATCTGAATTCTATTCCCGAAATCCACTTGGTGGAAGGGGAAAACTGATTTGCTGAATTGTTCTCCAACCCTTACTTGCATGCTGTGGCCTGTTCATACATGCAAGCATGCACACAGTGCACTCATATGCATACACACACAGAAGTGAAATGAGTAAATAAAATGCAATAAAAGAAGGAAGAGGAGGGCTCAAAAGACATTTTGATCATCAGGACTATCACTTCTACCACGGGCCAGAAGTCAAGCCTGGGTGACACAACTACATCAAAAGGAGGAACACCAGCTGAGCATGATAGTCCATGCTTGGGGCTGGAGAGATGGCTCACAGGTTAAGAGCACTGGCTGATCTTCCAGAGGTCCTAAGTTCAATTCCCAGTAACCACACAGTGGCTCACAACCATCTGTAATGAGATCTGGTGCCCTCTTCTGGCCTGAAGCAGACATGAAGACAGAATACTGTATACATAATTAATAAATAAATCTTAAAAAAAAATGATAGCCCATGACTATAATCCTAGCACTAAAAAAACAGGGCAGGGAGATCACAAGTTTTGGGTAAGTCTAGGGGCTTCTAAGACCTACAGGGTTCCATAGAGAGATCTGTAGTACAAATAACAAAAACCCAGAGACAGATAATAGGGTTCAACCTGAAGATCAGAAAAGCAAAGCGCCAGCCATTGTCTCTTACCTCTACCTCAGACTGAAAATGGGCATCATCCTGTCTCCACTAATCCTGAAGAAACCACACTCCATACTTCACACTCCACTAAGTTCATGTCTCTTCCCCTTTATTTCTCTCTCCGCCCAGCCATATTGCTCCTGTGTTTACCTTCCTAGTTTTGAGATTAAAGGTGTGTGATCCCAAGTGCTGGGAATCACCTTTGTGTGAGCACTGTTTCACTTTTAGACAGATTCAATCTTGTATATCCCAGTTGGCCTTGAACTAAAAGACATCCGTCTGCCTCTGTCTCCCGAGCCCTGGGATTAAAGGTGTGTGCCACCAGTTCCTGGCCTGTATGTCTGACTAGTCTTGCTAGTTTGCCCTCTGATCTTCAGGCAAGCTTTATTTATAAAAACACAAATAATATAAATAGAGATCCTTTCTTTAAAAACATTCCTCTTGGAAGGTAGAGACAAGGAGATTAGAAGTTCAGTGTGATTGCTGGCCATGCAAGTTCAAGACTAGCTTGGGTTACATGTGACTTGTTTGTTTGTTTGTTTGTTTGTTTAAGATGAGGATTCAAATCATTCAGGAAATAAAGTCAATAATTGATACATGGGAGTTCATGAAGTTAAAATGCTTTTGTATAACAAAAGAAACAGTTAATTGAATACAGTACTAGCCTATAGAATGAGAGACAATTTTTGCTAATTATACTTAGGACAGAGGATTCATATGTAAAATGCACAAATTATTCAATAAACTAATAAGAAATCAAATAACAATAAATAGGCTAGTAAAATGGATAAATAGTTCTCTAAAGGTAAAGTAAAATAGCCAAAAAGCATGATAAATGTGCAACCTCAATAACCATTAGAAAAATTCAAATGAAAACTACATCAAGGGTTAGGTGATGAACAGGTAAGAGTATTTTCTGTGTAGTAAGACTGATTGCTGTGGGATAATGCTCTTGTACCCTGCAAAGATTTGTCTTTGTATTGCTTTATAAAAAGCTTGTATTGCTTTAATAAAACACGAACCAATAGCAAGGCAAGAAATATAGGCAGAGCAACCAGACTAGGAGAATTCTGGGAAGAGAAAAGGCTCAGTCTACAGTACCAGTCAGACACAGAAGAAGCAAGATGAGAATGCCTCACCAAGCCACGTGGCTAACATAGACAAGAATTATGGGTTAATTTAAGTTGTAAGAGCTAGTTAATAATAAGCCTGAGATAATAGGCCAAATTGCTTATAATTAATATAATCCTCTGTGTGTTTATTTTTTTATTGATTAATTGATTTATTTAATTATTAAAGATTTCTGCCTCTTCCCCGCCACCACCTCCCATTTCCCCCCCCTCCCCCAATCGAGTCTTCCTCCCTCCTCAGCCCAAAGAGCAAGCAGGTTTCCCTGCCCTGTGGGAGGTCCAAGGACCACCCACCTCCATCCAGGTCTATTAAGGTGAGCATCCAAACTACCTGGGCTCCCACAAAGCCATTACGTGCAATAGGATCAAGAACCCATTGCCATTGTTCTTCAGTTCTCAGTAGTCCTCATTGTCCGTTATGTTCAGCGAGACCGGTTTTGTCCCATGCTTTTTCAGACCCCGGCCAGCTGGCCTTGGTGAGTTCCCGATAGAACATCCCCATTGCCTCAGTGTGTGGGTGCACCCCTCGCGGTCCTGAGTTCCTTGCTCGTGCTCTCTCTCCTTCTGCTCCTCCTTTGGATCGTGCAACTTCAGTCCAGTGCTCCAATGTTGGTCTCTGTCTCTGTCTTCTTTCATCGCCTGATGAAGGTTAATATTCAGGAGGATGCTTATATGTTTTTCTTTGGGTTCACCTTCTTATTTAGCTTCTCTAGAATCACAATGTCCTTTATTTATGGCTAGAAACCAAATATGAGTGAGTACATCCCATGTTCCTCTTTTTGGGTCTGGCTTAACTCACTCAGGATAGTGTTTTCTATTTCCGTCCATTTGTATGCAAAAGTCAAGAAGTCATTGTTTTTTACTGCTGAGTAGTACTCTAATATGTATATATTCCATACTTTCTTCATCCATTCTTCCATTGAAGGGCATCTAGGTTGTTTCCAGGTTCTGGCTATTACAAACAATGCTGCTATGAACATAGTTGAGCATATACTTTTGTTGTATAATAGGGCATCTCTTGGGTATATTCCCAATAGTGGTATTGCTGGGTCGAGAGGTAGGTTGAACCCGACTTTCCTGAGAAACCGCCACACTGCTTTCCAAAGTGGTTGCACAAGTTTGCATTCCCACCAGCAATGGATGAGAGTGCCCCTTTCTCCACAACCTCTCCAGCAGAGGCTATCATTGGTGTTTTTGATTTTAGCCATTCTGACAGATGTAAGATGATATCTTAATGTTGTCTTGATTTGCATTTCCCTGATTGCTAAGGAAGTTGAGCACAATCTTAAGTGTCTTTTGGCCATTTGAACTTCTTCTGTTGAAAAGTCTCTGTTCAGCTCAGTGCCTCATTTTATAATTGGATTGATTAACCTTTTACGATCTAATTTCTTGAGTTCTTTATATATTTTGGATATCAGACCTTTGTCTGTTGCGGGGTTGGTGAAGATCTTCTCCCAGTCAGTGGGTTGCCTTTCTGTTTTAGTGACAGTGTCCTTTGCTTTACAGAAGCTTCTCAGTCTCAGGAGGTCCCATTTATTCAATGATGTCCTTAGTGTTTGTGCTGCTGGGGTTATACATAGGAAGTGTTCTCCTGTGCCCATGTGTTGTAGAGTACTTCCCACTTTCTCTTCTATCAGGTTCAGTGTGTTTGGACTGATATTGAGGTCTTTAATCCATTTGGACTTGAGTTTTGTGCATGGTGATAGATATGGATCTATTTTCATTCTTCTACAGAATGACATCCAGTTTTGCCAGCACAATTTGTTGAAGATGCTCTCTTTTTTCCATTGTATACTTTTAGCTCCTTTATCAAAAATCAGGTGTTCATAGGTTTCTGGGCTAAAGTCAGGGTCTTCTATTCGATTCCATTGGTCGACTTCTCTGTTTTTATGCCATTACCAAGCTGTTTTCAATACTGTAGCTCTGTAATAGAGTTTAAAGTCAGGGATGGTAATGCCTCCAGACGATCCTTTATTGTATAAGATTGTTTTGGCTATCCTGGGTTTTTTGTTTTTCCATATAAAGTTGATTATTGTCTTCTCCAGATCTGTGAAGAATTTTGATGGGATTTTGATGGGGATTGCATTGAATCTATAGATTGCTTTTGGTAGAATTGCCATTTTTACTATGTTGATCCTCCCAATCCAAGAGCAAGGGAGGTCCTTCCATTTTCTGGTGTCCTCTTCAATTTCTTTCTTCAAAGACTTAAAGTTCTTGCCAAATAGATCTTTCACTTCCTTGGTCAGA
This sequence comes from Chionomys nivalis, assembly GCF_950005125.1. Taxonomy (NCBI): domain Eukaryota; kingdom Metazoa; phylum Chordata; class Mammalia; order Rodentia; family Cricetidae; genus Chionomys; species Chionomys nivalis. The sequence goes on from NC_080112.1 coordinate 91,290,872, forward strand.
GTTACCCCAAGATATTTTATGCTATTTGTGGCTATCGTGAAAGGTGATGCTTCTCTGATTTCCCTCTCTGCTTCCTTATCCTTAGTGTATAGGAAGGCAACTGATTTTTTGGAGTTGATTTTGTAACCTGCCACATTACCAAAGGTGTTTATCAGCTGTAGGAGTTCTTTGGTAGAGTTTTTGGGGTCGCTTATGTATACTATCATATCATCTGCAAATAATGAAAGCTTAACTTCTTCCTTTCCAATATGGATCCCCTTGATCCCCTTATGTTGTCTTATTGCTATTGCTAGAACTTCAAGCACTATATTGAAGAGGTATGGAGAGAGTGGACATCCTTGTCGTGTTCCTGATTTTAGTGGGATGGCTTTGAGTTTTTCTCCGTTTAATTTAATGTTAGCTGTCGGCTTGCTGTAAATAGCTTTTATTATATTTAGGTATGACCCTTGTATCCCTAATCTCTCCAAGACCTTTATCATAAAGGGGTGTTGAATTTTGTCGAATGCTTTTTCAGCATCTAATGAAATGATCATATGGTTTTTTTCTTTCAGTTTATTTATATGGTTGATTACATTGATAGATTTGTGTATGTTGAACCAGCCCTGCATCTCTGGAATGAAGCCTACTTGATCATAATGGATAACTTTTCTAATGTGTTCTTGGATTCAGTTTGCCAGTATTTTATTGAGAATTTTTGCGTCGATGTTTATGAGTGAGATAGGCCTGTAATTCTCTTTCTTGGTAGGGTCTTTGTGTGGTTTTGGTATCAGGGTAACTGTAGCTTCATAAAAGGAATTTGGCAATGGCTCTTCTGTTTCTATATTGTGAAATACATTAAGGAGTATAGGTATTAGCTCTTCTTGGAAGTTCTGGTAGAATTCTGCATTGAAACCATCTGGTCCTGGGCTTTTTTTGGAAGGGAGATTTTTGATAACTGTTTCTAATTCTTCACGACTAACAGGTCTATTTAGATCGTTCACCTGGTCTTGGTTTAGGTTTGGTATATGGTACTTATCTAAAAAAGTGTCCATTTCTTTTGCATTTTCCAGTTTTGTGGCATACAGGCTTTTGTAGTAAGATCTAATGATTCTCTGAATTTCCTCTGTGTCTGTGGTTATGTTCCCCTTTTCATTTCTGATCTTATTTATTTGCGTGTTCTCTCTCTGTCGTTTAATTAGTTTGGATAGTGGTTTGTCAATCTTGTTGATTTTCTCCAAGAACCAACTTTTTGTTTCATTGATTCTTTGGACTGTTTTCTGTGTTTCTATTTTGTTGATTTCTGCCCTCAGTTTGATTATTTCCAGTCTTCTACTCCTCCTGGGCGCGTCTGCTTCTTTTTTTCTAGAGCTTTCAGGTGTGCTGTTAAGTCCCCAATGTATGCTTTCTCCGTTTTCTTTAAGTGAGCACTTAGTGCTATGAACTTTCCTCTTAGCACTGCTTTCATCGTGTCCCATAGGTTTGAGTAAGTTGTCTCTTTGTTTTCATTAAATTCAAGGAAGACTTTAATTTCTTTCTTAATTTCTTCCTTGACCCAGGTATGGTTCAGTAGTTGACTGTTCAGTTTCCATGAGTTTGTCAGCTTTCTGGGGGTAGCATTGTTGGTGCCTTCTAACTTTAATCCGTGGTGATCTGATAAGACACAGGTGGACACTGATTTTTTTTGTATCTGTGGAGGTTTCCTTTGTTTCCAAGTATGTGGTCAATTTTCGAGAAGGTTCCATGAGCTGCAGAGAAAAAGGTGTATTCTTTCCTATTTGGGTGGAGTGTTCTATAGATGTCTGTTAAGTCCATTTGATTCATTACCTCCAACAATTCTCTTAATTCTCTATTAGTTTTCTGTCTGATTGACCTGTCCATTGGTGAGAGAGGTGTGTTGAAGTCTCCTACTACTAGTGTGTGTGATTTGATGTCTGCCTTGAGTTTTAGCAATATTTCTTTTACATAAGTGGGTGCTTTTATATTAGGGGCATAGATATTCAGGATTGAGACTTCATCCTGCTGAATTGTTCCTGTTATGAGTATAAAGTGTCCATCTCGATCTCTTCTGATTGATTTTAGTTTGAAGTCAGTTTTGTTAGAAATTAGTATGGCCACACCTGCTTTTTTCTTAGGACCATTTGCTTGAAAAACCTTTTCCCAACCCTTTACTCTGAGTAGATGCCTGTCTTTGTGGTTGAGATGAGTTTCTTGCAAACAGCAGACTGTTGGATCCTGTTTTCGTATCCAATCTCTTAGCCTGTGCCTTTTTATTGGTGAATTGAGACCATTAATATTAAGTGATATTAATGACCAGTGGTTGTTAACTCCAGTTATTCTTATTGCTTTTGGTAGAAGAGTTTGTGTGTCTCCCTTCTTTGAGTTGTGCTGTTGAAGGGTCGCTAGATGCCTGGGTTATTGTAGGCAGTGTTGGCAATGTTGGATTCCTTGGGTTGTGATTTTCCTTCTATTACTTTTTGTAGGGCTGGATTTGTGGCAACGTATTGTTTAAATTTGTTCTTATCCTGGAATGTCTTGTTTTCTCCATTGATAGTGAACGATAGCTTGGCTGGGTATAGTAGTTTGGGTTTGCATCCATGGTCTCTTAGTTTCTGTAGTACCTCTACCCAGGACCTTCTGGCTTTCATGGTTTCCATAGAGAAGTCAGGTGTAAGTCTGATCGGTTTACCTTTATAAGTTACTTGGCCTTTTTCCTTTGCAGCTCTTAATATTCTTTCTTTAATCTGTATATTTTGTGTTTTGATTATTATATGGTGAGGGGACTTTTTTTTTGATCCAATCTGTTTGGTGTTCTGAAGGAATATCTTTCTTTATGTTGGGGAAGTTTATTCCATAATTTTGTTAAAAATATTTTCTGGACCTTTGAGCTGTGCCTCTTCTCCTTCTTCTATCCCTATTATTCTTAGGTTTGTTCTTTTTATTGTGTCCCATATTTCCTGAATGTTTTGTGATGAGAATTTGTTGGTTTTGGTGTTTTCTTTGATCAGTCCGTTTATTTTCTCTATGGTGTCTTCAGAATCTGAGATTCTTTCTTCTATCTCTTGTATTCTATTGATTATGCTTGTTTCTGTAGTCTCTGCTCGTTGACCTATATTTGCCATATCCAACTGGTCCTCAGTTTGTGTTTTCTTCCTTGCTTCCATTTCAGTTTTCAATTCTTGGACTGTTTCCATTACCTGTTTGATCATTTTTTCTTGGCTTCCCAGGGTATCATTTACGTATTTACTCATTTCTTCAAACTTTTTGTTATACTTCTCATCCATTTCTGAGGGCGTTTTTCACATGTTGTTTAAGGGACTCTATTGCTTTCAAAACGTCAGTTTTTTCCTCTTCTCCTGTGTTAGGGTGTTCAAGTCCTTGTGTTGTAAGATCATTGGGTTCTGGTGTTTTCATGTTGTTTTTCAGATTGTTGGGTGAATTCTTGCCTTGGCGTCTGCCCATCTCCTCTTATCGATGCTATCTATTGGGTTTGATTTAATTGTAGCGGGGCAATCTGCTCTCAGTGCGGGCTTCACTGTTTCTTGCCAGCACTATCCCGCATCCAGTGCCTCTGCAGCCTGGGCCCGCCTGCCCGCCGGTGCCTCTGCCGCCCGGACTTGCCTGCCTGCCGGTGCCTCTGCCGCCTAGGCCTGCCTGCTGGTGTCTCCGCCACCCAGGCCTTCCTGCGCGCCGATGCCTCCGCCACCTAGGCCTGCCTGCCAGTGCCTCCGCCACCCGGGCCTGCCTGCCGGTGCCTCCGCCGCCCGGGCCTGCCTGCACGCAGGTGCCTCCGCCGCCCGGACTTGCCTGCCTGCAGGTGCCTCCGCCGCCTGGGCCTGCCTGCAGGTGCCTCCGCCACCTGGGCCTGCCTGCCGGTGCCTCAGCCGCCCGGACTTGCCTGCCTGCCGGTGCCTCCGCTGCCCAGGCAGGCCTAGGCGGTGGCGCCTGCATGCCGGTGCCTCCGCCGCCCGGACTTGCCCGCCTGCCGGCGGCCTGCCTGCACACTGGTGCTTCCGCCGCCTGGGCCTGCCTGCGGATGCCTCCGCCGCCTGGGCCTGCCTGCGGATGCCTCCGCCGCCCGGACTTGCCTGCCTGCCTGCGCCTCCTCTGTGTGTTTCTTTGGGACTGAATGGCTGTGGGACCAAGCAGGACAGAAACTCAGTTTACACCTGATGACCTGACTTTACCCACCAGGGCATAAAGTGGAAGGAGAAAACTAACTCCTGTAATGCTATCTTCTGACTTCCAAACATGGGTTGTGGCAATATGCACTTGCATTCACATACATATCATATATATATATATATATATATATATATATATATATATATATATGTATATACACACACACACACACACAATTGTTATAGAAAGTCTATGTAGGTATTCCATCTCAACCCAGTCAGAATAGCAATCATTAAGAAGACAAATAACAACAAATGCTGGCAAAAATATTCCTGTATGTACGCAAATCAACATGGAGAATCCTCAAAAAACTGAAAATAAGTCTACTATATGACCCAGTTGTACCATTCCTGGGTATTTACTCAATGGATTCAAAGTCAATATATTGCAATATCAATACACTGTTTTAGTCACCATTTTATTGCTCTGTTGACACCATAACCAAGGCAACTCTAATTTAGGAAAAAAGTATTTAATTTGGAGCTTGCTTACAGTTTCAGAAGTTTAGGTCATTATGATTATGGTAGGGAGCATGGCAGCATTCAAGCTGATGTGGAACTGGAAAGGTAGCTGATAGCTAAATTCTGGTCTGTAGGCAGAGAAAGGGAGAGGGAGACTGCCTGGCATGGGCTTTTGAAACCTCAAAGCCCATCCCAAGTGAAACACTTCCTCCAACAAAGTCACACTCTCTTCAACAAGGACATAACTCCTAAGCCTTCTCAAGTATTGCCACTCCCTGATGATTAAGTGTTCATATATATGAACCTATGGGAATATTCTTATTCAAACTACCACACTTGACAAATCAGTGTTTATGGTAGCACTATGCACAACAACTAAGTTATAGAACCAAATGAGGTGTTCAACAACAACAGAATGGTTAAAGAAACTGTGGCATATACACTTAATGGAATTCTATTTGGCCACAAAAATGAAATCCTGTCATTTGCAATATGAATGAAAGTTCCCAGAAAGAAACTAGAACTGCCAGCTGTACAAGGTGGCTCATGCCTTTAATCCCAGAACTCAGAGGCAGAGGCAGGCAGATTTCTGTGAGTTTGAGGACAGTAAGCCTGGGCTACAAAGTGAATTCTGGGACAGCTAAGGCTATACAGAGAAACCTTGTCTCAAAAAAAAACCCCAATAAATGAATAAATAAATAAATAAACACATAAATAAGTCTACAACTACAAAAGTATGGTGGACTGATTACAACTTCAGTGTTATGGTAAACCTGGAATGATGCAGCACAGAACCAAGTTATCATGGGTCATCTTTATCTCCCTTAATAGCCATTCATTGCACACCTCCATATGTGACCTGATGTTCTTGTGACTATTATTTGAAACATTTTAGGATACATTAACTTAACAGACCACTGGCATCCACCAACCCCAAAGCTAAGAATGTCATCAGACAGCATCTGGGGCCTAGAGCAGAGGTTTGCCTGCTTTGTTGAAACCCACCTATCTAATGTTCCCATCAATTTCATTGAATTACATGATTTTTTTCTGAAAAGTGTTGATTTATGACTTTCTTTGTTCTATTATGACAATTAAAAACTTCATGAACCATTACTACATTGGAATATAGAATTTGGAGAAACCTTAATTTGGATCCACAAGCCACAAATACACAGATTTGGCTCCAGAGTAAAGTATCTCTTTTTTTAAAGATTTCTTTATCTTGAGTTTTTATATGTATAATTGTTTTACCTGCATGTATGTATGTGTTCATGGAGATCAGCAGAGGGCATCAGATTCCCTGAAACTGGAGTTATAGGTGGTTGTTAGTCATACTGCCTGGATGCTGGTTTCTCTGCAAGAGCAACAAGTGCTTATAGCCAACTGAGTCATATCTCCAACTTGGATCCTCCTTGTAAACAGAACTTGTAGCCAATACCTTCCTTGTAGTAGAGACTTTAGGCATGCCCCAAGAAGAAAAACCTAACTATTCAATGAGAATAAAAGATATGGTTAAATTATTATATTCACCAATGTTAGAGTGACACAAAGTAAATCCTGTATTTGCTACAGCAAGAGCTATTTTCTATAGTTTCATCAATGTGTTTCCTCTAAGTATGAGAACATATCTAATAATTAAGCCATTGGCAAGTTTCTGATGCCTTATCATAAATTGTGTAATTTGTGCAGTATTTGCTCAAATACCATGCTATTTATATAAATTTGACCTATGAATGGGTAAATGTCTCTATTGAACTAATAGTGTTCTCCATTCATATGCATAATTATGTTTGTTGTTATGAACTGTGAAGATATCCTGAATTTTGTTCTGTTTTTCTACATTGAGGAATCCTAGCTTGGTAAGACAAAACAAAATGAAAAAAAAAGACGTAAAAAGGAGAAGACATGACTGCTTTAGATATGGTGAAGGAGAAAGTTTATGGTAGATAAAAGGGAGAACATGGGCAGAGGCGGGGACATCTGGGAGAGTCCAGAGTGAATGTGACCAGACTGAGCCAGGACCTGTGAGGAGAAGGGCAGTTGAGGGAAGAGCAGTCCAGGCCCTGGGTTGGAAAAGTTTAGGGTACTCAGCCATACCCTGTAACAGGTAGGGACTGAGGGATGCTGGGAGAACCTGGCAGACAGGTCAGCTTTGATATGTTATTGGCACCTCAATTAGCCATTTGCCAGGGGTTTGAGATCTGACAAAAACAAGAGGGAGAGTGGGGGTCATGGGGGAAGTGGGGGAACTGGGAAGAGGGAAGGGAAGATAAACTTTGATTGGGATGTAAAAACAAACGAAAAAGAATAAAAACCAAACAATCAAGAAACAACTTGTAAAAGGAGTCTAAGATAGAATTATGAGTATTTTAAAATAATACCCAATGGAACCCATGTCTGACACTGTTCAGGTGGTCAAGAACCTGATACTAGACCATGGATACCTAGGGGAAAACCAAAGACTGTTACTCTGCTAAAGGAAGAAACCAATAACATTGACTCCTAATGCCATTCTGCTTTACTCACAGATCAATATCTTGCTCAGCCATCATCAATGTAAATTCTTCCTGCAGTAGATGCCTAACAAATAGAGACCCGCAGCCAGACAATGTTCAGAGAGTGAGATAATTTGGAATACTCAGTCCTAAATGGGATGTTTTCATTAAACCCTTCCCCTTTGGGGCTCAAAAAGCTATGTAGAAAAGGAGGCAGAAAAATTGTAAGAACCAGAGGGGATGAAATACAAGGAAACAAGAAGACCTAGACACAACAGGACTCACACACATATGAACTCACAGAAACTCTGGCAGCATGAATAGCACCTGCACAGGTCTAAGCCAGATGGGGTCCCAGTGCTGAGAGAAGTGGACACACGCCCATCTCCCTATTCCTAACTCAGAAGCTATTTCCAATTGATAACCAGTCGCAAATGAAAAATTAGGTCTCTCCAATGGAGTCTCATAGGCTATACAAACCACACTTAAGGACAGTCCATGCCCAGCAGTAGACAGCCAATGCACAACCACAAAATGAACCCAATGGCATCTTTGGAGATTTTAAATATGCATTATAGTTTCCAATTTTATGTTTTTATGGGATTTCTGTATGAGCAAATGTGTCTGTAAGTCTCCATGTTTGTATGTGTTTCTTGTACTTTTTCTTTGGCTCTTTTTTCCCTGTTAGTTCATTTTGGTCTATTCTGATTTGTTTGTTGACTGAATGACCTTGCAGGCTGCCTGTTTGTTTTCTAATGAGAGAAAGAAAGAAAGGATGTGGATTTGGGTGGATGGAGAAATAAGGAGAATCTGGGAGGAGCGAGGGGGTTGGTGGGACAGTGATCAGAATAAATTGTATTAAAAATATATTTTCAGTAAAAAAGTAAGAAAAATATCTGTTTAATCTTACCAACATGACATGATTTTTCTACTGCTAGCTTTCTTTCTTTTTTTTCTTGCTGATTTTTTTTATTAATTAATTAATTTAATTATTAAAGATTTCTGCCTCTTCCCCGCCACCACCTCCCATTCCCTCCCCCTCCCCCAATCAAGTCTTCCTTCCTCCTCAGCCCAAAGAGCAAGCAGGTTTCTCTGCCCTGTGGGAGGTCCAAGGACCACCCACCTCCATCCAGGTCTGTTAAGGTGAGCATCCAAACTACCTGGGCTCCCACAAAGCCATTACGTGCAATAGGATCAAGAACCCATTGCCATTGTTCTTCAGTTCTCAGTAGTCCTCATTGTCCATTATGTTCAGCGAGACCGGTTTTGTCCCATGCTTTTTCAGTCCCCGGCCAGCTGGCCTTGGTGAGTTCCCGATAGAACATCCCCATTGCCTCAGTGTGTGGGTGCACCCCTCGCGGTCCTGAGTTCCTTGCTCGTGCTCTCTCTCCTTCTGCTCCTCCTTTGGATCGTGAGACTTCAGTCCAGTGCTCCAATGTTGGTCTCTGTCTCTGTCTTCTTTCATCGCCTGATGAAGGTTAATATTCAGGGGGATGCTTATATGTTTTTCTTTGGGTTCACCTTCTTATTTAGCTAGCTTTCTTTCTTTTTGCTTTTCTTTTTTTTCCTTTTTTTCTCTTTCTTTCTTTCTTTCTTTCTTTCTTTCTTTCTTTTTTTCTTTTCTTTTTTTTTTTGAGACAGTGTTTTTTGGCATTGCTTTGGAACCAGTCCTGGAACTAGCTCTTGTAGACCAGGCTGGCCTCAAACTCACAGAGATTATCCTGCCCTGTCTCCTGAGTGCTGGGATTAAAGGCGTGCGCCACCACGACCTGGCTCTGTACTGGCTAATTTTATGCCAACAAACTAGAGTCATGAGGGAAGAGGGAACCTCAGTTGTGAAAATGTCTACATAAGATAGGGTTGTAGGCAAAACTGTAGGGCACTTTTGTAATTAGTGATTGATGTGGGAGGGCCCAGGCCATTGTTGGTGGGACCATGCCTTGGTTAATTTTCCTGAGTTCTGTAAGAAAGCAGGTTGAGCTGGGCGGTGGTGGCGCACGCCTTTAATCCCAGCACTCGGGAGGCAGAGGCAGGTGGATCTCTGAGTTCGAGACCAACCTGGTCACAAGAGCTAGTTCCAGGATAGGCTCAAAACCACAGAGAAACCCTGTCTCAAAAAAAAAAAAAATAAAAATAAAAAAAAAGAAAGCAGGTTGAATTGGCAGGCAGTGAGATGTAAATATTGTAACTGTAATTCTTGCATGTAGCTTTTTTATTGTATGCAATCTTTCTATGTTAAAACTAAAACCTTCCAGCCGGGCGGTGGTGGCGCACGCCTTTAATCCCAGCACTTGGGAGGCAGAGGCAGGCGGATCTCTGTGAGTTCGAGACCAGCCTGGTCTACAAGAGCTAGTTCCAGGACAGGCTCCAAAACCACAGAGAAACCCTGTCTCGAAAAACCAAAAAAAAAAAAAAAAAAACTAAAACCTTCCTTTTCATTTGGACAGACAAGGGGAGATGATGTGGAATTCCCCTCTGTATGCTGTGATTACCATTGAATAATAAAGAAACTGCTTTGGGCCTATAGCAGGCAGAACAAAGCTAGGTGGGAAAAACTAAACTGAATTCTGGGAGAAAGAAGGTGGAGTCAAGGAGAAGCCATGTAGTCCTGCTGGAGATAGACGCCTGACAGAACTTTACCTGGTAAACCACAGCCATGTGGTGATACACAGATTAATGGAGATGGGTTAGTTTAGGATATAAGAGTTAACCAGAAATGTGCTTAAGCTATTTGCCAAACAGTATTGCAAATAAAAACAAGCCAAAAAACCAAAAACCAAAAACCAAAACAACAACAACAACAAAAAAGAAAGCAGGTTGAGCAAGCCATGCCAAACAAGCCAGTAAGCAGCACCCATCCATGGTCTCCACATCAGTTCATGCCTCCTGGTTCCTGCCCTACTTGAGTCCCTACCCTCACTGTTTTTGATGATGAGTGAAATAAACCATTTATTTCCCAAGTTGCTTTTGTTCATGATATTTCATCATAGTAATAGGGACTTTAAATAAAACATTTTTCCCCCAGACAGGGACTTACATATTCCAGGCTGGTTTCAAATTCTCTGTGTAGTCAAGGATAATGTTGAACGTCAGACCCTCTTGCTTTATCCTTCAGGTGCAGAGATTACAGGTGTGTCCCAGCATGCCTAGTTTATGTGCTACTGGGGATGGAACTTAGTGACCTGTGCATACTGAGCAAGCGTTCTACTAGCTGAACTACAACATTAGTGTCATAATTTTAAAAAGCGGCAGGTTGCGACCTTGGCAGGTTGGAGCCAAGGGGCCCCATGGAGGGTGAGAGAGAGACAGTACTCACATGGAGAATTTTTTAGGGGAAAAGGAAGAGAAGGGAGACAGGGAGCACAGAGTGGCCTTGTGGAAAGAGAGAGAGAGAGACTGGTAGGCGCTGGGGAAAGGGAAAGTCAGAGGAAGAGAAGAGGAGGTAGGGAAGGGAAAGAGAGGAGGTGAAGACACAGCCTTGCAGGAAGAGAAATGAAGAAAGAACAAAAGAGAGAAGAAAAGGAAGAAGAGAGAGAAAGCAGGCAGGGTTCTGCCTTTACTCACTAATCTCTCTTCCCAGTCCCAATGTACACCTTAAAGTGTCAAAAACCATCCCCATTCACGGGGCCAAGGACATAGATGCTCCATAGCAACGAAACAAGAAGGAATAAGTGGATATAAATTTGAAATCACTCTTCACATTTTTTTTTCTCCACATCCCACTTCACAAACTCTAGTAACTTGGGCTGGTGAAATGTCTGGGCAGGTAAAGGCACCTGCTACCCAAAGATGCAAGTGTGACAACCCAAGTTTGATGCCCAGGTGCCGCATAAAGGTACAAAGAGAGCAGGTCTGTACAAAATTATCCAGTCACAATGGCATGTGCACAACCTCCCCACTTACACACACATACATGGTAATACTAAATATATTTTTTAAAAGGAGTGGTCTATCTGTTAAAGACTATCCACTGATTATTGGTATGCTACAATAATTGGTATCCTTTTAACTTGGAATGTTCTCTAAGGATGCTTCTGAGGTAATATTTCTATAAGCATTTTACAAATGTATAACATACCAAGTTTGTTTACAATATGTTCTTTATTATATATGGATATTAGATTTATATACATGAACATAAAACTCATAATTAATCTTTTTAGTCATAATCACAGGTAGAAAATTATTTCCTATATGATATAGAACTGTCTGATTCATTTTCTATTAATGTAGTTTTTGCTCTACCACAAGAGTAAACACCTAAATACAAAAATTCAGGCTACTGTGAATATATTTTTCTTTCTCTCTTTCTATTTTTTTTAGTTTGCTGTGGTTTTATGGTTATTACATGTATACATTTTTATATAAGAATGTAATTTCAGATAAAATAGACTTCAGGACAAAGAGTATTTATTAATCTGAACTGTTCATGAATTATTCTCTAGCCTTTTCAAATTTACCTGCATCTATATTTTTCCTTTTCAATTTTTTTAAATTAACATACTTATTGTGCAATATGATTGGCTTCATAATGACTTTACGAACCTGTATTTTCATCTGAGTGGTTTTAATTTTTGTATTAAAGAATTGTTCACTTATTGTCAGATGACATTTTTTTTAAAAAAAAAAACCTTAATTAAATGGGCAAATCATTCCTGATATTTAAGTGAGAATGCAATTTCGTTCATTCCTCAGTTAGTAATTTAACTTCAATAAAAATCAGCTCCTACTTTTCTCTGTGGACTTGTCTGTCACAAATGTATACCAATTAAAGTAAAATCTTTCCACTAGGGTTTAGGTCATCATTTTTCTAATTATGGCATAATTCCCTCAATGGAAAAAGATCCCTCCATCTATAAAGAAGCAACTCCCAATAGAAATTTTCTATCTTGTAGCAATAGTTATTATAAATTTCTCAATACCTCTGCCAAAGGCAGCAGTCAGGACATTAAAATTATAGTGGCTAAGGGAGAGATAAAATACACTGGAAGAAAGTAAAAAGCACTGAGTATAATAAGTGATGCATTTAATTTCAGAGTCTTGATTTTGCTGCACAATATTGAAATATTTAAAAATCTGTTTTTTTTGTACTGGGCAAATTAAATGAACTTTATTTTATGAAGAATAATACATTTTTATTTTTCTCAATAGTTTGATGTCCATATGAAAACATTTGAGTGCCCCTGATATAATTTAGATGGCAACATAACCTGTAGTTCCTAGGCTCTTGTCAAAACTAGCATGTTATTATTTAACTTGACATTAATAGGTTGTTTAATTTGTACTGATGACAATACCTTGATTGTTTCTGATGTGATTTGTAAAAATCAGTTGACTGAAATGATCTTGATAAATTCATCTCATTCATTTAGACAAGGCATGTGATTATTTTTCACATTAACTGAGAATATGATACGTTTGTTTTATGAAATCTATTTTTAATAAGAATAAGTACAAATTATATAATATATACAAAATCATGATCTAAATATATAAATAAAATGTAATAAAATTTAAAATATCAAACAAATAACAAACAATGTAAAAATGTAAAAATTATTCATGTATCTCTGGTCATCTTATAGTATTAAGTCAACATTTAACCTATCATCTCATAAAGTTATTTGTTTAATTTATGTATGTTGCTGCTATAAATATTATTCAAAGGTTATAAAGAAAACTGCTTCTTGTCTCCAATGCTTATAGGAAGGAAAATAACCATTGACACAAATCGGTATGGCTCTTCATATCTAGATGTCCTTATAATATCTCAGAATTGGAAACTAGATCATTTAGTTATACTTCTGACTCAATTCATAAATCTACTGTAATATGGCTAATAGACATGGTCACCCAGGGAAAATGCTTTGAAGACCAAATTGAAATCTGATTTCACTGTATCATTCCTTAGGGGTATTCTTTAACATTACTCAGCATGTCTTTTCATTTCCTGATCTGTAGAATAAAAATAATGATATTTCCCTTTGATGATATTTAATAAAGCCATCACTGTTTGGTAGGCACTGTGTTTTACAGAATAAACACATACATTTCAGTTAGCCTTCTTCATCTTTCATATTATGGGTTTCCAAAATTATATGTGTTGATTATCTAGGATAACCTGAAAATACTTGGTCATTTAGCAAGCATATTTCTTTTTTATTGAAAATAATATATAATGCAATATATTCTGACATGGTTTTTCCTCCCCAACACTGGGCAAAAGACAGCATCTTCAACTAGTGATGCTGTTCAAACTAGATGGCTGCATGTAGAAGAGTGCAAATAGATCCATACATATCACCTTGCACAAAGCAACTCCAAATGGATCGAAGGTTTCAACATAAAACCAGATACACTGAACCTGATAGAGAAGAAAGTAGGGGAAAGTCTTGAATTCATTGGCACAGGAAAGGACCTTATGAACAGAACACCAATAGTACAGGCACCAAGATCAGCAATTAATAAATGGGACCTCATGAAACTGAGAAACTTCTGTATGTCAAAAGACATTGTCATTTAGGACAAAGCAGCAGCCTATAGATTGGGAAAGATACATACATATATATATACCAATTACACATCTATAGAGGGTTAATGTCCAAAATACATAAAGAACTAAAAAACTAGTTATCAATAAAACAAATGGCCCTATTAAAACATGAAGTACAAATGTAAGGAGAATTCTCAGAAGAGGAAACTCAAATGGCCTAGAAACATTTAAAGAAGTGTTCAACACCCCTAGCTATCAGGGAAATGCAAATAAAAACTACCTTGAGAATTCATCTTACATATGTCATAATGTTCAGCATTAATAAAACAAGTGACAGGTCATACTGGCAAGGATGTGGAGAAAGGGGAACACTCATTCACTGCTGATGTGAGTACAAACTTGTACAGCCACTTTGGAAATCAGTGTGGCAGTTCCTCAGAAAGATGGGAATTTATCTACCTCAAGATCCAGCTATCCCATTCTTAGGCACATACCCAAAGGACACTTCATCTTACCAGAGAGAAGTTTGTTCAAACACGTTCAGTGTTGCTCTAGTCAAAATAACCAGAAATTGGAAACAATCTAGATGTTACTAAACCAAAGAAAGGATAAAGAAAATGTGGTACATTTATACAATGGAGTATATTACTTAGTCATTAAAAAGAATGAAATAATAAAATTAGCAGTCAAATAGAACTGTAGCAAATTATCCTGAGTGAGGTTTCCCATACCCAGAAAGTCTCTGCTCATGAAAACCTCAAGTTTTTGTCCTAAAGGATCTTTACATAACAAGGCTTCTGCTCTTTTTATTTTATTTTATTTTATTTTACTTTATTTTATTTCAAGACAGGATTTCTCTGTATAGCCCTGGTTGTCTTGGAAGCCACTTTGTACACCAGGCTGGCCTCAAACTTCCAGAGATCTGCCTGCCTCTGCCTCCTGAGTGCTGGGATTAAAGGTGTAAGCCACCATCACCTGGTCCTCTCTTTTACTTTTAATGGCACTGTTACAAGTAAATTAAATGTAATTTAGATAGTACTGGGGCAAACAATTTTTTAAAAAGTCATGAAAATGTACACTGCATATATAAAGGGGTTCTCAATATCATTACTCATCAAGCCAGTGACAATCAAAATCACATCTTGGGGCTACTGGGATGGTTCATCAGATAAAGGTGATTGCCAACAATCCTAGTAACCTGACTTCAATCCCCTGGATTCACATAGTAGAAGGAGAGAAGTGACTCCCAAGGGTTGTTCTCTGACCACACTATGCTCTTTAAGGAAACAAATAGTTAAATGTACATGAAAAATTTAAATCAAACCATGATACCAATGCAATTCACTAGATGGAAAATAGCAGGGCTGATGGCAATATGGAGAAATGAAAACCCTTATATAAATATGAATTGTATAGCCATTATGGAAAACATTCTAGTAATTCTACAATCTACCTCAAACTACCATTTGACTCAGATTTTTTCCTATAAATTAACAACATCTATTCAAATAAAATTTCTTCATGGATGTTTATCACAAAATTATTTATACCAGCCCTGACTTGGGAAGAGCCAAACTATTCATAAACTGGTGAATGGGTAAAAAAAAATGTGCTTTTCCTATACAAAGGAATATGTTTTGGCATTAAAACAATGAAGTATTGATTATGTATCATGACATGGAAGATCCTTGAAAACAGCATGACATGTGAGTACATCCCCTGTTCCTCTTTGGGTTCACCTTCTTATTTAGCTTCTCTAGGATCACGAATTATAGGCTCAATGTCCTTTATTTATGGCTAGAAACCAAATATGAGTGAGTACATCCCCTGTTCCTCTTTTTGGGTCTGGCTCACCTCACTCAGGATAGTGTTTTCTCTTTCCGTCCATTTGCCTGCAAAATTCAGGAAGTCATTGTTTTTTTTTACTGCTGAGTAGTACTCTATCTAATATGTATATATTCCATACTTTCTTCATCCATTCTTCCATTGAAGGGCATCTAGGTTGTTTCCAGGTTCTGGCTATTACAAACAATGCATATACTTTTGTTGTATGATAGGGCATCTCTTGGGTATATTCCCAAGAGTGGTATTGCTGGGTCCAGGGGTAGGTTGATCGTGAATGTCCTGAGAAACCACCACACTGTTTTCCAAAGTGGTTGCACAAGTTTGCATTCCCACCAGCAATGGATGAGTGTACCCCTTTCTCCACAACCTCTCCAGCAAAGGCTATCATTGGTGTTTTTTATTTTAGCCATTCTGACAGGTGTAAGATGGTATCTTAAAGTTGTCTTGATTTGTATTTCCCTGATCGCTAAGAAAGTTGAGCATGACCTTAAATGTCTTTTGGCCATTCAAACTTCTCCTGTTGAGAATTCTCTGTTCAGCTCAGTGCCCCATTTTTTAATTGGGTTGATTAGCCCTTTATGGTCTTGTTTCTTGAGTTCTTTATATATTTTGGAGATCAGACCTTTGTCTGTTGCGGGGTTGGTGAAGATCTTCTCCCAGTCAGTGGGTTGCGTTTTTGTCTTAGTGACAGTGTCCTTTGCTTTACAGAAGCTTCTCAGTCTCAGGAGGTCCCATTTATTCAATGATGCCCTTAATGTCTGTGCTGCTGGGGTTATATGTAGGAAGTGTTCTCCTATGCCCATGTGTTGTAGAGTATTTCCCACTTTCTCTTCTATCAGGTTCAGTGTGTTTGGACTGATATTGAGGTCTTTAATGCATTTGGACTTGAGTTTTGTGCATGGTGATAGATATGGATCTATTTTCATTCTTCTACAGAATGACATCCAGTTTTGCCAGCACTATTTGTTGAAGATGCTCTCTTTTTTCCATTGTATACTTTTAGCTCCTTTATCAAAAATCAGGTGTTCATAGGTTTGTGGATTAAGGCCAGGGTCTTCTATTCGATTTCATTGGTCGACTTCTCTGTTTCTATGCCAATACCAAGCTGTTTTCAATACTGTAGCTCTGTAATAGAGTTTGAAGTCAGGGATGGTAATGCCTCCAGACGATCCTTTATTGTATAAGATTGTTTTGGCTATTCTGGGTTTTTTGTTTTTCCATATAAAGTTGATTATTGTCTTTTCCAGATCTGTGAAGAATTTTGATGGGATTTTGATGGGGATTGCATTGAATCTATAGATTGCTTTTGGTAGAATTGCCATTTTTACTATGTTGATCCTCCCAATCTGTCGACCGCCTTGACGGGTTACTCTGTCTAGGGTCTGTAACTTGCCTGGCTGGTCAGTTATTCCAGGGTCACGGAGAGGTACCACCTGAAAGACATGGGCCGATAAGAGGAATGAGGCTAAGCGTATTTGTGAAAGCCTCCGTTTATTAGAGTCATGGATGCAGCTTATATAGCCCCTGGATGAGGAGCTTGGGGGGCTGGGGCACGGGATCTTGCCACGTGGTCCACGCCCGTCACGTAGGCCAAGAGGTTACGATCAGTCAGGTCACGATTCCTTGGTCAGGAAGTCACAAGTTGACACACCTAGTTCTCTAGATAGTTTGGAATGTGAGGCGGGTTCCGTTAACTCTATTAACAGTTAATTTGGGTGTGGGATAGGCTTTGTCAATAAGACTATTCTCAATACAATTGAGAAGTAGAGCTCTCTGCAAAACTCCTCACGGTGGTAATTCCTATAATAATTTGGGGGGACATGGCTCCTGACACCAATCCAAGAGCAAGGGAGATCTTTCCATTTTCTGGTGTCCTCATTGATTTCTTTCTTCAAAGACTTAAAGTTCTTGTTAAATAGATCTTTCACTTCCTTGGTCAGAGTTACCCCAAGATATTTTATGCTATTTGTGGCTATCGTGAAAGGTGATGTTTCTCTGATTTCCCTCTTTGTTTCCCTATCTTTAGTGTATGACATGTGAATCTATTAAAATTCTTATTACATGATTTCATTTATATGGAATATCCAGAGCAGAAAAATCTATAGAGACAAACAATCATGATTGCTTGGGATTAGAGTGAATGAGGGTGCTATTAGAAACAGAGTATGCTTACAAAATCATAAAAATGTTCTTTTATAAAAAAGATTTATTTTATATGAAAATATCTTTTGCTTATGCACCCTTAGCATATCTGGTACCCAGGGAGGTCAGAAGAGGGTGTTGGATCTCCTGGAAGCAGTTATACATGGTTGTAAACCACCATGTGGGTGCTGGGATTCTAATTCTGGTTCTCTGCAAAAGTTACAAGTTCTTTTAACTGCTGAGTCATCTTTCCAGCCCCCTCAAATATTTATTTATTCTTGTTCTATGTTTTTGAGTGTTTTCAATTCATACAAGTGTACCAAGTGTCCAGGGAGGCCAGAAGAGGTCATCGGACTCCTGAAACTGAAGTTATGGATGGTTTTGAATCACCGTAACAGAACTAGGAACTGAACCTGGGTCCTCTGCAGGAGTTGCAAGGGCTTTTAACCACCGAGTCTTCTCTTTAGTTGAAACTTCTCTTTTAAAAATGGATTTTATTCTATTTTGAATTATGTGTATATATGTTGGAGGGATGTGTGCACATGAGTGTAGGAGCCTACAGGGGTGAGAAGAGGGCATTGGATTCCCTGGGTCTGGAGTTGCAGATGAGCTACCCTATGTGAGTGCTGGGAACTGAACTCTGGTCCTCGGTAAGAGCAGCATGTGCTTTTAACTGTGAAGCCATCTTTCTAGTCCCACTATACAAATATTCTAAAATTAGATTATAACAAAGATGATACAAATAGCAATATATTGAAAATTTAAAGGGATGTATTTTATAGACTGAAATTTATATTTCAACAGAGCTTTTAAAAATGTAGTAAAGACATAGTAAGTGAAAAATTAAGGAACAACTCAGCTATTTCTCCTCTTGTACCCCATGGCTCATTTTGTTCACACCCTGGGGTATATGTGACTGTTTTGGAAACCTGTGGTGTAAAAGTCATTCTCTGTTCTGAAAATAATATTATGTAGTTGCCAAAACTGTAGGGCAGTAACATATATTCTCTACTTTTAATGGATGTCAACTTGATAGTAAATGCTTGGAGAGGAGAAAGTAACATTATTGATTTGGTATACCAGGATTTTTTCTTTTTGGGGGCCACTGACAAGCTTCCAAATCATGTCACAGAGACTTATTATTAATTTTGAATGCTTGGTCTAGCTTAGGCATGTTTCTGGCTAGCTCTTTTAAGTTAACTTAACCTTTTCTCTTTACCTACTTTTGTCTCGTTTTCTTCCTTTCTTTTGTTGCGCCTAGATTACGACCCCCAGAGAGAGACCACCAGAGAGGCCCAGACTGTAATAAGCAAGGCTTAATCAGCATAATACAAACATGTTTGCAACTCATCTCCATCCTGGTTACAACAAGGTAGAGAGGAGTTGTATCTCCTCTGTGGGGTAAGCTTTTAAAGGCATAACTACAAAGAAAATCTTTGAAGATGCTTTGGCATGGGTACAAGGACTTTTGCTCCCTCCCATTCTGTTAAGTCAGCTTTTTCCTTGTTTTTAGAGCAAGGCTACTGTTCTTGAGTTAGGCCATCTTTATCAGCCTGTACCAGGAGGTTGGCTGGGCTGAGCTAAGTGACCTTGTGCTTGGAATCTCCTGGGTGGGGGAGGGGAAGGCCACTATCTTCCTGGGAAAACATTCTGCTAGGAAATTTCTTCTTGCCCCTTTGAGAATAAGGGGTGAGGGTCCCACATTCCCCACTCCTCTTGGTCCTAAGAATCAGCTCAATCATGAGCTGGTTTTGCTATCTTTGGCCAAATTGTCTCTTAAAATTAAAGAGTCTTTTCATGTTTCTTTTGACTTAGCATTTTAACCAGGGCTTATTGGACGATGTATTCTTTTAACTGCTTCCGGCTGACTTTGGGGCGCCGTTGTCAAGGGTTAACAAAGGTGAAATGCTAGTCAAAAAGAGAAAATTTTAGGAACATTTGGTTTGTAGACTTTGTTGAAGAGCGTTTATATCGGCTAGACTGGTCCATATCACTTTTTTTAGCAAGTCCACGATCCACAGTCATTTGGAGCAGGTTATAATCAGCAATTAATGTTTGTTTGTGTCTGCCAACCAAGGGGAAACCTGTTGAGACAAATTTAAACTAGGAACAGAAATTAATACATTTGAAACTTTTAGGCCCATATTAAAATTTATATTATAGAAATAGCAAATAACAGATACTTATAAAACAGTAAAAATAGACTTATACTTTTGAGTTTCAGCAAAAACAGAAAATCCTGAACTTGTAACCCAAACAGTATGTAGTCATTGCTTTATTGCTTATTAGTACTACCTTAAATTATTTTTTTAAACCCTTAATGTTTATGAACTTTTATACCCTTAGACTTTTATATATAATGAGCCAACAAGCTGACTATAGCTTTGTGTAAGGATTTGGATATCCTTTTTGCTCTTAAATTGATATTATAGCTGACCTAGCCATTAATACAATCAGAGATCTTAGAAGGATAAATAAATTATATTTAAATACAGACAAAACAGAAAAATGACAGAGACCATCCCATATACAGTCATACCCAGGTCTCCATAGCATTGGTGGCAGAAGTATCAGAACAGAAGGCTTTACCAGACCCATAAGGTGATTGGTTTCTTTGGAAGAGGGACATGGAAAAGATTGACCTTATTTTGTCTAGACAAACGTCGTGAAATCAATTCTCCAAGGTCCTACCGTTTGTCCACAGTCTGGGCTGTGTCCTGGCAGCAGGTCGTAGCATCGGGGCATTTTGCCCAGTGGTCAGCGTCGTCGTTATCCAGGTGGAGACATTGTGGTGTCTCATAGTCTTCTTTGGAGACCTTGGGTCACTGTTAGGATCTCAGAGTCTCTGTCTGATATAAGCTTTTTAAACATTATTTTAAATGCCATTTTCTATAGATCTCTGAAGTATTTAATCCAAGTATCTCTGATTAGACAGTCTTTATTATTAAAAATAACTTGTTTTAAGCTTTAAAACATATATAGGGGACTAAATAAGGCTTATTCCTGTATTTATATCAGTACTTTGAGGATGACTGATTATTAACTTGTATTTTTAACAGTCCAGAACTATATACCATATTTTTGTCAGATTGAACCTTTAATGATTTTAGCAAAGACAATGAGGCTAAAATCTAAATATTAACAATATGAAACATTTTATAAACATATATGTCTTATAACTTACTTTATTATAGTTGACACTTTTGGTGACTATTACCTGTCATTGGTGGTTTTCTTTGTAGCTGTTTTTTCCCCTTTGGGAGTCTAATTCGAGCTATTCCCGGTGGTAACTGACATTCTTGCATAAAGAATAGCATAAAACATTTTTAACATTATCTATATCAAAAAGACATCCAAATTTTTGTGGACCCCAAATCTAATGACCAGAGCTCAGAGAAAAATTACAAGTACAAAACTTATAATTACCAAAGACTAATTTTTTTAACAAAATAGACATATATAATTTTTAAAGAAATAACCATGACCCTTTAGCAAGACAAACAAAGCTTTTTAAAATTAGAATTAACTGTTAAACATTTAGGTTCAAGAAATTATATCAAACATCTTTTGGCCTTTTATAATTTTAAGTCTGGCTCTTTTTTCTATTTTTTTATTGGTTTAGTCAGACTTTTTTAGACAAATATTTTTATTATTATTTTAGTTTTTGTCTTTTTTTGTTTTTTGGACAATATAAAAACCTCTATTAAAAACCTTTTTAGACAATATGTAAATTTTTATCAAAGTTTTTTTTGTGAATTTATTTAGCAGAGCATTGCATATAACAAAAGCAGAAATGTGTATCTTAATTAAAGGTGATAGGTATTTGTAATCCATATATTTTTTTCTGTGGAAACAAAAGCATTTTTAAACATAATGTATCTTTTGACATTTACTTTAAAATTAACATTTTTTAAAGTTACAGGTTGGTATAATTATAATCTTATAAGCAGTATCAGGACAGGAAAGGGTTAAGACAGGAAACTGCTGGCCAGCACAAGAGACCTTGAGCATTAACATACTGAAGAACTTGGCTCAGAAAAGAGGGGGCAGCAGCAGTGGGCACAGATAGTGTCCTTGGTTATCAATTTTTTTTTTTAAAGTTTTTGTTAACTTTTTTTGACCATGATCTCAGATTTTTTTTGTTTTACATTTGCACAGTTTCTTAATTGTAAGTGGTCAATTCCCTGCCACCTGTGCACAGGTCCCTCTCTCCTGCCTAAGGCAAAAACCCTCAGGATACCGAGAGAGAACAAGGGAGAGGGGGCTGCCCTGCTCTGCTGTAGCCGGCCTCTCTCAGTCACTAGCTCCACAGCCCGCCTTCTGAAGAGGCATCCCTCTGCCCTCAGTCTTCTGAAGAGGCATCCCTCTGCCCTCAGCCTTCTAAAGAGGCATCCCTCTGCCCTCAGCCTTCTGAAGAGGCATCCCTCTGCCCTCAGCCGGGTGCACGATGATTTCTCCATCCGCTCCATCTCAGGTGTCCTTGCTCCCTGGCCTCGGAGCCCCCCCCCCAGTCCCCCTTTTGGGCGCTCTCCAAGATTTTGCCTCTCTCCTCTCCATCCCTAACGGCTGGGGGGAGGGGGCTGGGGCTCCATAGGAGTCTCAAGGATAAAAGTCAAGAGAGAAAGAAAAGAACGCAACAATTACCATAACATAACATAAAAGGACTTTGACAAATTTCTGGGACAAGACACATAGTAACATTTTCTCCCACGGTGGAGGTAGCTGCAAATGACCCAGGGCCAGTAGAATGCCGGCCAACCCCTGTCTAATGACCCGGGAGCAAAATTCCCTGTCTGAAAATGACCCATCTGAAAATGACCCGGAGTCAGAAAGGCCCCTGTCTAGAAATGACCCGGGGCCAGCAAGTCCCCTGTCTGGAAATGACCCGGGAATGGGAGAATTCTCATCCCTGTCTAGAAATGACCCAGAAGTGGGAGAATTCCCATCCCTGTCTGGAAATGACCCAGAGCCAGAAAGTCCCCTGTCTGGAAATGGAAGACAAGGCATCCCTTGCTTCTCCAGGGTCTCTGTACAAGCACATCCACTTCAGAGAACACCTGTCAATACCAAAATCCCAAATCAGTCGACTGATACAAAGCCAAAGCAGCCATAGTCAGACAGACAAGACAAAATGACAGAGACAAAGAGACAACAGACAAAAGACAAAGAGCGCTCTCTCACGGGTAGATGCTAATAAACGTCCGGACTTCCATCATCCTGGTTCCCGGCCAACGCACCATATGTTGTGCCCAGATTACGACCCCCAAAAAGAGACCACCAGAGAGGCCCAGACTGTAATAAGCAAGGCTTAATCAGCATAATACAAACATGTTTGCAACTCATCTCCATCCGGGTTACAACAAAGTAGAGAGTAGTTGTATCTCCTCTGTGGGGTAAGCTTTTAAAGGCATAACTACAAAGAGAATTTTTGAAGATGCTTTGGCATGGCTGCAAGGACTTTTGCTCGCTCCCATTCTGTTAAGTCAGCTTTTTCCTTGTTTTTAGAGCAAGGAGTTAGGCCATCTTTATCAGCCTGTACCAGGTGGCTGGTTGGGCTGAGCTAAGTGATCTTGTGCTTGGAATCTCCTGGGTGGGGGAGGGGAAGGCCACTATCTTCCTGGGAAAACATTCTGCTAGGAAATTTCTTCTTGCCCCTTTGAGAATAAGGGGTGAGGGTCCCACACTTTCCTTCCTTCCTTCCTTCCTTCCTTCCTTCCTTCCTTCCTTCCTTCCTTCCTTCCTTCCTTCCTTCCTTCCTTCCTTCCCTCTCTCTCTCTTTCTTTCTTCCTTTCTTTCTCTTTTCTTTTTTTCTTTCTCTCCTCTCTCTCTCTCTCTCTCTCTCTCTCTCTCTCTCTCTCTCTCTCTCTCTCTCTCTCTCTCTCTCTCTCTCTCTCTGTATCTTTCATTGCTTCTCATGTCACTGGCAGGTGGCTGCCTGGCTTTTTGCCCCAGGTGTGTCCCTAGTTCTCTCTTCTCTTTTCCTACTCCTCTCGATCTTCTTCCTGAGCCTAGATTTTCCTTCCTGTTTATTCTCTCGGCCTGGCAGCCCTGTATATCCTTTTCCTGTCTAGCTATTAGCCATTCACCTTTTAAGTAGACCAAACAGATGCCCTAGGAAGTTAAGGTGAAACAAGTGCCACACATCTTTACGTAATTAAACAAGCACAACATAAACAAAAGTAACACACCTTTACACAGTTAAGGTTATATTCTGCCGCATAAACAAATATGAAACATCTTTGCCCAGTTAGAATAATATTCCACAACAATTTAGACTTCATTTTACCTTAATTTTATTCTACTGTCATGCATATTAACCCAAATGGGGATTTACTTAACCAAGAATATCATTTTAACCAGTTAAATTCTGACTGAGGGAATTGAATGAGGCTTAAAGACCAGCAAAGCCACAATCTAATGATTTATCTAATGATTACTGTGGTAGTTTAAATGTGAATGACCATATAGGCTCATATATTTGAATGTTTGTTTCCCAGTTGGTGGCCTGTTTAGGAAGGATTAGGAGTTGTGACCTTGTTGGATAAGGTATGTCACTGGGGATATGTTTCAATGCTTCGAAAAACTTGTGCCATTCCAAATTAGCTCCTTGCCTACTACTTGCAGATAAAGATAGATGTTCTCAGCTACTGCTCCAGCACCATGCCTGCTGGCCCACCACGATGGTCATAGATTCACCTGAAACTGTAAGCAAGCCTCTAGTTAATTGCATTCTTTTATAAGTTGCCTTGTTCATGGTGTCTTATCACAGCACTAGAACAGTAACTAAACACAGTTACTATAAATATTCAGACTTTACAATTATGCTGGCCCCTATACCAGAATTACTTATAAACATTTTTTTTTTTTTTTAGCAATTGTCATCTTTTAAATTTGCACAGCTTGCTGGGCAGTGACTGCACATGTCTTTAATCCCAGCATTCAAGAGGCAGACACAGACATGTCTCTGAGTTTTGAATTCAAGGTCAGACTTCTCTATAAAGCAAGTTCCAGAAAAGGCAGAGCTACACACACACACACACACACACACACACACAAAACTTGTCTTGAAAAACTTAAACAAAAAAAAATGTGCAGCTCAGAGTCAATAAAGCATTGTACAAGTCTCCTTAAAGTTGTCTGCATTTATTACTAATTTTCCTTTGTCTCTGTTCCAATCACAGTATTTTCTATATTTTATTTCTAGGGTTTTCAGACAGGACCTCAAATATTCCTGTCTGGACTTGAACTCTCTATATGACTTAAGGACGACCTGCATTTGCTTTAGTGCTGTGATTACAGGCATCTACTCATAAACAGTTTATGAAGTACTGAGGATCAAACCTAGGACTTTGTGTATGCTAGGCCAACACTGTGATAAATGAGACATGCCTCAAGTCATATATTGTTTTCATATTGGAATTTTCTCATTATCACAAATTGTATATTGGAAATTACCAAATTAGTTAAGATATAGTTATGTAGTTTGGCTGAAAACCTGTAGAAGATATGTTTTATTAATATCTAAAGTTCTTATAAATCCTAGCAATATGGAAAAACATGACCACAAATTTTGCATGCTAATGCTGCATTGTTTCATCAACAGTGTAAGCTCATTTGAGGAAGATGCTATTTAATTAAAAAAATTTTTCGAAAAGCAAACTTTGCAAATTTTACTTATTCAAAGAAGCAATCATTGTAAGTTTATGTATGCCATAGACTAAACTTTTTATCATGTGATATATTTTTTAAATCTTTTTGTTGTTTAGACTTTTAAATTAGTTCCTTGATAATTTTGTACACATTTTTTATCATATTCATCTTTCCTTCCACCACCTTCCTTTTCCACGCAGCGTTGTATAATTTTTTTTTCTCCATCAAGGCCAATTTATCCTACCCAAATATTCTTTGATGTGTGGCTTTCCACTAGAGCATATCAAAGGATACACTCTTAGACAAAGTTGACTTTTCCTCTCCCAGCAGCAAACTGTTGCCAATAGCTGCTTGGCTAGGAGTAGACCGCCTCCCCAACTCCCCCCTCAGTGTCAGATATGGAGTTGTTTGAGCTTGCACAGGATTAATGCATGTTGTTACAAGCTCTGTGAGTTCACATGTGTAACTGCCCTGTGTCCAGAGCATATCCTGTGTCCAGAAGATACTGTTTCCTTGTAGTTACCTACCACTTCTGGCTTTTATATTCCTTTTATCTCCCTCTTCTGCAATGATCTGTGAGCCTTTGGAGGAAGAGATGCAGTATATGTGTTCCATTTAGAGCTGGACATTCTGTAGTCTCTAATTCTCTGCACATTGGCAAGTTTGTGGGTCTCTGTATGGATCATAACCTATTATAAATAGAAGCTTCTCTGATGAGGGTTGACAGATACCTTTATCTACAGGTAAAATGACCGGTCATTAAGAGTTCATTTAAAACTATGTACATTTAGCGGAATAAGAGTAGTAGCTTTTCTTTTTTTTAAAATATTTATTTATTTATTATGTATACAATATTCTGTCTGTGTGCAAGTCTGTAGGCCAGAAGAGAGCACCAGACCTCATTACAGATGGTTGTGAGCCACCATGTGGTGGCCCAGAATTAAACTCAGGACCTTTGGAAGAGCAGGCAATGCTCTTAACCACTGAGCCATCTCTCCAGCCCCCGAGTAGTAGCTTTTCTGCTAATATCTATGTCCTGTCTGGATGGAAATAGCCATGTATGTGGTTCATCTTGTCAAGTGTGCCTTAAATCCAATCAGAAAGTGGTTTGTTATTTCCACGACACTCATGCCACTAATGTACCTATGGATATCTTGCCAGGCTGGTAGCTCACAGAATTCACAATTGTGTAAGACTGATGACTTGTTCTCCTCTGGTAGTTTCAGAGCACCTTCTAGTGCTATGTAAACTACTCAAGGGGAATGAAGTTTTTGATTCAGTACCAGTTTGATTTCTCTATGTACTATGAACTCAGGTACGTGGCATCTTCAGCAATAGGGCCTTACAGTCAAGCTCTGTGGAGTAAACAAGAACATTAACAATGGCCTAAAATGTCTTGTTGGGGGTGTCTATAGTACCTTACTGGTCAAAAACTCTAAAAGAAGTAGCCTATTCCTTGCATTGGGCTTTTTATTTGTTGTATTGAAAGTATTTTATTTACTTCTGTGTGTGTGACACACGTGTGTGGATGTCCACAGAGGCAAGAAGAGGGTGTCAGGCAGTTGTGAGATACCAAATGTGGGTTATGAAAACTGAACTCTGGTACTTTAGGATAGTAGCAAGGGCTTTTAACTGCTGAGCCATTTCCAGCCTTGCCTGCTAAGTATTTTTGTTTTTATTATGTGAAGTCGAGATTTACTGACTCTTCAAAGTTTTCATGGAAGTTCTTCGGAAGAATTGAAATAATTTTCAGCTTCTCTTTTGTATACATTCACTGGCTTGTTCACTTGCTTGTTAGTCAATTCACATTTATATATCCTTTACAAAGTTATAAAAAATGTCCAAGTTCTAAGAGTTTATGTTATGGTTTAGTTACAAACTTTATATTACATGAATAAACAAAAATACAATGTAATAATATCTGACTAGTGTGTTGATAAGGAAACCTCAAAAATACTTTCAGATTCTTCACTAGCTATAGAGATATCCATGCATCTTTTTAATAATTAAAATGCAATCAGGGAGCAGATATATATAGGCTTTGTAGAAACAACAGTTTAGTCAATGTGAAGGCTTGGAAATTAATACACAATAAATTTTGAACATTAAGAAAATGGTTACATGAACAGTTAGATCCTGACTCAAATTAGGTACCTGGCCCATAACTGGATTTTTTCTTTTCTTTTTTTCTTTCTTCTTTTTTTTTAAATTTTTTAATTTTCCATTCAATTATTTACACTTCCTTCCCTCCTCCCAATCCCCTCCCGCTCCCCCACACCCCCTCCTCCCTCTCCCACCCTGCTTGAGAGAGGGCAGGGAACCCTGCCCTGTGGAAAGTCCAAGGTCCTCCCCCCTACATCCAGGCCTAGGGAGCTGTGCATCCATATAGACTGGGGTCCTAAAAAGCCAGAACGTGCTGTAAAAACAAGTCCCAGTGCCTTTATCAATGGCTTCTCCGTCAGCCTCCATTGTCAGCCACAATCAGAGAGTCTGGTTTGATCACATGCTCATTCAGACTCGGTCCAGCTGGATTTGGTGAGCTCTCATTAGAACAGGCACACTGCCTCAGTTGGTGAACCAACCCCTCCCTCCTTTGTCTTCTTCCTCCTTCTGCCTTTCAACTGGACCTTGGAAGCTCAGTCCTCTGATGAGGGTCTCTGTCTCTATCTCCATCCTTCGCTGGACGAAGATTCTACGGTGATATTCGAGATAATCATCAGCATGATAGTGGGGCAAGGACCATTCAGGTACCCTCTCCTCTGCTGTCCAATGACCTAGCTGGGGACATCCCCATGGACACCTGGGATCCCCTCTAGAGCCAAGTCTCTTGCCAACCCTAAAATGGATCCCTTAATGTAGGTATCTTCTTCCCTGCTCCTATATCTGCCCTTCCTCCATCTCCACCCTCCCACTCCCCCAAGCTGTTGCCAGACCTTCCCTTCTCATTTGTTCAACTATGTTCATAGCAGCATTATTTGTAATAGCCAGAACCTGGAAGCAACCTAGATGCCCCTCAATGGAAGAATGGATAAAGAAAGTGTGGAATATATACACATTAGAGTACTACTCAGCGGTAAAAAACAATGACATCTTGAATTTTGCATGCAAATGAATGGAAATAGAAAACACTATCCTGAGTGAGATAACCCAGACCCAAAAAGATGAATATGGTATGTACTCACTCATTTGTGGACTCTAGCCATAAATCAAGGTCATTAAGCCTATAGTTCACAAGCCTAGAGAAGCCAAATAACAAGGTGAACCCAAAGAAAAACATTTATAGATCCTCCTGGAAATTGGAAGCAAACAAGATTGCAGGGCAAAAGTTGTGAGCATGGGGGTGGGGGCAGGGGTGGGGGTGAGGTTGGGGGAAAGGGAGAGGGGGAGAAGGAAGGAAGAAGGGACGATCTGGATTTTTTTCTTTAGTGACTAAGCTCAGTCTTATCTTTTTAAATCATACCTCAATTTGGGTAAACTGGCATAACAGCTGGGTGTGGTGGCGCACATCTTTAATCCCAAAACTCAGGAAAAAGAGGCAGGCCAATCTCTGTGACTTTGAAAAGGCCAGTCTGGTCTACAAAGTGAGTTCCAGGACAATCAGGACTGTTACATAGAGGAACTTTGTCTCAAAGGAAAAAAGGAAGGAAGGAAGGAAGGAAGGAAGGAAGGAAGGAAGGAAGGAAGGAAGGAAGGAAGGAAGGAGAAAAAGAAATTTATCTTTAATCTTTAAGTAGTCTCCAATCTCAGAATGATGTAAACATCCTTATTTTATAGCCTGCTTCCCCATTGATACTAATTTCTTCTGCACATGAGCATTTCCAAAAACGAGGACAAAATAATTTTTTAGGATTTGCAAATGACTAAGTTTTCTCAAGTATTTAATTTAATGCTATTGCAAGCGTGAAAACTTATAAATATCATATAAATCAAAAAATATTCCTAAAATGCTAAATTAATTACCCAAACTGCCATATAACAACAATTAATGAAAAAAAGGCCATTAATTTGAAAGCAAGTAAGAAGGGTTATATAAGTAAGTTTAAGGAGGGAAAGGAAAGGTAGAAATGGTATAATATATTATAATCTCAAAATAAAGGTCATAAAAGAAAAGAATTAAGAAGACACCAGGGCAGATGAAATGACTTAATGGGTAGGGATCTTTGCTGGCAAACATGACCCGATTTGAATCCCTGAACACCATATGGTAGAAGGAGAGAATTAACTCCTGAGCCTTGTTTTCTGATGTCCACAAGGGCACCATGAAACATGTGTGGGGGCAGATAGATAGACCAATGACAATGTACAGATATTTTATGTATTCAGTAGGTAGGTAGGTGGGTGGGTGGGTGGGTGGATGGATGGATGGATGGATGGATGGATAGAGATGAGGAAATGTAAAAAATCCTTGAGAAAAACAATATTTCAAATATTTGAGCAAATATTGCTTTATGGCTCCTTTGTAAAAGGGTTAGGCCTTCACTGTCTAATATGAAAGTTACTAGATAAATGTACCTACTGAATACATAAAGTGTGAGTAGTATAAAATAAGGTGGATAAGATGGATGTATAAAATATGCAATGTATAAAATATGCAACAACTTCTGAAAACTTGTTATAAGGAAAAAGAATCTAAAATATCTTTATATTAGTTACAATATTGTACAGAAACTATTTTTGTATTTTGGGTTCAATAACATTAAAATAAATTGTACATATTTTCACAGTTTTAATGTAGCTGCTGAAAATCTAAAATTATTCATGACGTTCATATTTGTGACTTAGGCAATCATTCAATAGTGCTTGTTTTAGGCCTTTGCTGTGCAATACCATGGTCCAAGTACCAGTATCATTGGTATCATTGTGACAGGATATGTTCACCCTCAAGCCTCAAAATAAATTCCATGCTGATATTAAACCTACTGTGTAGCACAGGCTGTCCTCCAACTCAAGGCTAACCAAAATCTAAGTCTAAGTCTAATCTTATACCTTCCTACTGCTGGAATTACCAGCATGCACTACTATGCCTGACTAAAAACTCTGTCTTTTTTGTTTATTTCTTTTTTTTTTCTTTTGTGGTACTTGGGGTCAAATCAAAGTCTCATACATACTGGCAAGAATGTTACTAATTTTTTTCAATCATATGTATATGAAAATACCTGGGCTGTGGGATATTTCATTTTTATAATTTATTTTGTATTTATGCTATAATGTGTTTTTCAAAACATTCACATAATATGTAATAATCAGATAAATACAGTTAACATCTCAAATCCAGGCGTGGTGGTATGCACCTATAATCTCAGCAGAAGGATCAGAAAGTCAAGATCATCTTCAACTATAAATTGACTTTGAGAGACCCTGTTTTAAAAACAAAACCAAAGATAATTAGAATCTCTATGTCTTTAAAAATCTATTGTTTCTTTGTATGACAGTTAATTGTTTTAAAAGACAGGATCTCACATATCCCTCCACTACATAGAAAGTCATAGGTGAGCCTGAGCTAACACTCCCTCCACACACAGAAAACAAATTTCCTCTTCCTCATAGATGCTCAATTGTTAGATAGATACCTGTAAGGAAATAAAATGCAATGTTGGAATTACCTTTTCTTCAATTGACTGGATTCTTTCTTTCTTTCTTTCTTTCTTTCTTTCTTTCTTTCTTTCTTTCTTTGAAAAAAAAATTTTCCGCCTCCTCCTCGCCTCCCATTTCCCTCCCCCTCCTCCCGCCCCTCTCCCCCTCCCCCCACTCCTCTTCTCCTCCCTCTCCAGTCCAAAGAGCAGTCAGGGTTCCCTGCCCTGTGGAAAGTCCAATGTCCTTCCCCTCCATCCAGGTCTAGGAAGGTGAACATCCAAACTGGCTAGGCTCCCACAAAGTCAGAACATGAAGTAAGATCAAAACCCCGTGCCATTGTCCTTGGCCTCTCATCAGCTCTCATTGTCTGCCATGTTCAGAGAGTCCGGTTTTATCCCATGCTTTTTCAGTCACAGTCCAGCTGGCCTTGGTGAGCTCCCAATAGATCAGCCCCACTGTCTCAGTGGGTGGGTGCACCCCTTGTGGTCCTGACTTCCTTGCTCATGTTCTCCCTCCTTCTGCTCCTCAATGGGACCTTGGGAGCTCAGTCTGGTGCTCCAGTGTGGGCCTCTGTCTCTATCTCCATCCATCGCCAGATGAAGGTTCTATGGTGATATGCAAGATATTCATCAGTATGGCTATAGGATAGGGTCATTTCAGGTTCCCTATCCTCAGCTGCCCAAGGAACTAACTGGGGACATTGCCCTGGGCACCTGGTAGCCACTCCAGGTTCAAGTCTCTTGCCAACCCTTAGGTGGCTCCCTTAACTAAGATATGGATCTTGGGGATACGGAATGATTGGGGATAAAGGAAAATTGACTGGATTCTTAGCCAAGAAAAAAGCTATGAATTGATGGATACAATATTTTGCAATATATCAGATTTTACTAACAACTAACATGAAATCCCACAGACAGAGACAAGTATGGATCTTTATAAAAGCAGAGAATCCTGAAAGGTCTACTTAGTAACATCTAGCATGCCTTATAAAAATCCCAGTATCCTTTGGTCTACTCTTCAGTATTTCATAATTTGTACAGATATTAAAATAATCTGTTAATATCTAATAGAGATATTATAATACTGCTGAGTTTATTAGATATTCTCTGACAAGAGGGTACCGGATTAGCTCAAACTGGGAAATTTGAGGTATGGTGTTTATAGGGCATTTGGGGAAAAGTTAGAGTCTACATATGCTGTGGAACAATGGTCTTTTATCTTGTCACTGTGTTATTTTTAATTAAATTCTGATTGGCCATTAGCCAGGCAGGAAGTATAGGTGGGGCGACCAGGAAGGAAGGAGAGGCAGAGCAATGAGAATTCTGGGAAGAGGGAAGTTTCATTCTGCATTCATGACCCAGATGCCAGAGGAAGCAAGATGTGACTGCCTTGCCAAATAAGGCACCGAGCCATGTGGCTAACATAGACAAGAATAATGGACTAATATAAGTTGTAAGAGTTAATAAGAAGCCTGAGCAAATGGGCCAATCAGTTTTATAATTAATGTAGACCTCTGTGTGTTTCTTTGGGACTGAATGACTGCAAGACCGGATAGGACAAAAACCTCAGTCAACATACATAGGCGATTTTTAGGCTGGGACTTGATAAAGATTGGGTAGGGTATATGATATAATAGTTTTGGGATGATAATCATGGTAGCAATGATGATCTTGAATTAAATTAAGCTTGATTAGTTGATTGGTTCTTCAAGAGCAAGGATTAATTAGAATGGCTAAGAAAAAGAAGCTGTGCTTAATATCAGTATTATTTACAAGTGAGATAGGGAAGCATAACTATTCTTCTGGTGTGGTGAAATACATCTGTAAGCTTATCACGTGGGTGTAGACAAAGGAGGATCAGGAATTTGAGGCTAAGGTCAGCCTTTTCTACATGTGACCCCATCTCAAAAACACACTTGTTCTCAGAAATGCTTAATGCAGGAAGAGGCAATTATGCTGTTATGTTTTTGTTAAAAAGTATGCTACACCCAGTTGTTTCTATAGCTTGCTCTGTTTGCCTAATTACTGCAAAAATCTAATTTTGTATATTTAATGATATATAATTGATGATGCGTGAACTTTTGAGACCTGAACACACTCCATTCTAAAATGGTTACCAGGTAGAACCTGAGGGCTGCTTAAAGATTGCTTTGTGCTCAGCTATTTGAGATTGAACAGATGCAGAAAGAAATCTCCTTGGAGCTTCCGTCATCTGGCTAAAACCAGACCTTTCTGAGAAATGAGGATTGCCATAAGCTATGTCTTTGAGGAGATTTCCATTCTCCAGAGACAAAACCTAGCAGAAATCAGCTCTCTCAGGGAGTTTTGTGGTCAGGAGGCAGAAAGACTACTTACACCTGAATAAACAAAAGTCACAGATCATCCAATCTCTCATTTTTTTTTCCATCTTTAATCATTTGGGTTAAAAAACCAAACCAAACCAAACCAAACCCTTACTCTCATTTTTTATTTCCATAGAAACCCTTCCCCTTCCTCTTTTCTTACTGAGTGAGGCATATAGGCTGTATCCCCTTTGAGTTACTCATTACCAAATAGCCCTACATAGATGTATATTGTAATGTAAAGAGGAGCTATTTTCTCCTGCTGATCTGCTTTTTATTTTATTCATATGCTTCCAGTGACCAAGTACAAGATTGGTAAAGCAAAACCTTTTCATCCCTGGTAATTTTAACATGCTGTTACCTCCTATTGCACTGGCAAGTTTTGATAAGCAGATTTGAGTAAATATACATTTGTGAATTTTTATGCTTATAGAAATTAGAATAAAACAAGTTTGAGTTTTCCTGTTTTAACTCTTTACATACCTGCAGCTATATCTATAGATAAGTTTGTCGACAAAGAATTTATTGGGCTAGATTTCTTGGATCATAGTTGATCACTGAAGGATGTCAAAGTAAGAATTCAAGCAGAAACTTGAGTAGACAGAATCCATGGAGGAATATTACTTGTTGGTTTACTCAGGCTAGTGTTTAGCTACCTTTCTTATATAGCCTAGCACTACCTGCCCAGTGAATTATGCTTCCTGAAGTATACTTGTCCCTTCTCCATTAATTAACTATCAAGATAATCCACCACAGAAACAATCTATCTGCTGATCTGATATGAACAATCCTACAATTGAAATTCCCTTCTCAGATGACTCAAGGTTTATCAAGTTGAGGGTTGAAGCTAATTAGGATAATGGCCCATGTTTGTAATATCAATATTTGGGAGGTTTATGTAAGAGGATTGCCTGATAGGTTAAAGCCAACTTGGACTGCAAAGTTATAACCCACTTCTGAAAAACAAAACTAAACAAAGAATATAAATCACTTAGGAATCACACACACAGAGATACAGAGACACAGTGAGAAGTAGAGACAGAGAGAGACACACACACACACACAGAGAAATAGAGTAGCAACTTATATACCTGCTGAAGTAAAAACAAATTCATCACTTTTATCACTATCTCAAGGGGTGCCAGTGAAAAAAGAATTGCATTTTTTTTCTATTTCATAAAAGATGATGCCCATGCATTATGCTATACTTCTTTCCTCTGGAGAAGCACCCCTTCCGTCGTTTTCTGCTAGTAAATTTTGTTTCCCCACAGTCATCTCAGACCTCCTTCTTCTAAATTTGATTCTCTCTGTGTCTTTGTTTTATCATAATTATCCCTTTGCTTTTCTAAAGCATCTTGTTTGTCTGTATTATATGCTCTGTAGGACAATTAAGTTGATAAGCACTTGCTTTCTCTGTATACTGCAAACTTCCCCAAACAGTAATGGTGGTTTGATGTGTATGTGTGTGTGTTTCAGGCAAGTGGCCATGATTTCAGATTTATACGCATAGACATTTCTATCCACAGGACTACAGTCCAGCTTTATAAGTATAATTCGTGGTTTCTTCAGTTACTTTCTTTGAACAATGAAGAGCTAAACATATAAACATCTTAATATTTGCTGCTGAGAACTAGATACATGTTTTCCAAGCATTGCTAGACTTCCTTCAAAACTGACCGAGTCCAAGTTTAATTCAGTTCTTGGTTTTAGGTTGTCAGCTACTAATGAAAGAAAAAACAAAGGCACCTAGGAAAAAGAGATGATTTGATGAGTCTTGTTTACTTGGCCCTTATAATGTGATGCTCAACAATGTGGTGTTCTGTCAGCTTACATTTCATCAGAACTGCGTTGTTTAATTCTGTTGGCTAATGCTGGTGTTCATAAATCGCACCATGTTATTGTTGCTAGGAAACATTGTAGTCACTTTTGACTAACCAAATCAATTCTGAAAAAAATAATAGCATATTAAATTTTATTTGTGAGTGCATATTATGTGCATTTCCAGCTGCATAAACTTATAATAAACAAAGCATAAAACATTCTTGGTGTTTTTTGCATATGCCAAGTGTGTGTACATTTGTATTACTCAGATGACATTGTTATTTAGTATTACATCAGACTATGAGAGAGGTCAGACAGGAAGTGGTCCAGGGTCGTTAAAAAAAACCTAAGTGCTCATCTAATTTTATAAGCTGTAAGTGCTTTGCTCTTTTCCTGTGAGGAAATATCAGCTTAATAAAATAGACCTGGTTTTATTCCTTTCTTCTGGCAATTTAGCTTTCAATCTGAATATATAAATAAACAGTTAGGCTCTTGTATTCAAGCAGCCAGTTTCTCCACACCAAGAATTATGTGATGAAAAAGAATGTGGGGTCAGTTACAGGGACCTATTTGAAAAAATAAACCGATGAAGAAAACGGAAACTCTCCCATTGTCCATAAACAGAATCTTAGAGGATCAACACCTGTAATTATTGCAGTGGACGTGATGGCAAAAAGGCTTGTGCAAAAGCAGTTAAGCTTCCAACCAGTTACTTTTAAATTAAATAGAGAGGGGAGATTATCTTGGGTGAGTCTGGTTTAATCAGGAAAGTCTTTTAAAGAGAAGCCAGGTAGAGGCTGGCATATTCCTGCTGGCCTTTGAAGGTTGCCATGTATCTGAAAGTTACAAAGCAGTTGATTCTGCTACATCCATCTAATCTTGGAGGAAAATCCAATGCCCCAGACAGATATCGCTCCTGGTGAGCTCTTAGGTTTTAGATTAAAAAATAATGGTCAGAAAACACACTTACTACATGCCTTTACTACTAATTCAAGAAAATAACCAGATTTTTTGTTAAGCTGCTAAATTTATGGTATGTTTCTATGGGTTACTATTATACCCTCCTTTGATCTAAGAATAATCTCCTCCTATAAATAAATTGGTAGGTTTTAAGATAAATAAGTCAGAAAAAGAACTAAATGCCCAAGAACAATCTGAAGTCTTGGTTAGGTATATTTTGACTAATAAGTGACTCTTTTCTACTCTAATAAAGAAAACAAAAATCTTTGAAAGAAACATGCATGTTGTTTTTCTTTTTGTTTTTATATTTTGTATTATAATTTAAAAGGATTATATGTTCCTTTTGGAAAATTTGGAAACAAATAGTTGGGGGGAGAATTTAAGGTGTTTGCTACACAAATAAATGTGAGAACTGGAGTTCAGACCTCCAGAAATCCAGAAAAATGTCAGATGGGCCTTGTGACCAGTTTATTCATTTATTTATTTATTTATTTATTTATTATTATTATTTTAGAGACAGGGTTTCTCTGTGGTTTTTTGGAGCCTGTCCTGGAACTAGCTCTTTTAGACCAGGCTGGTCTCGAACTCACAGAGATCCTCCTGCCTCTGCTTCCCAAGTGCTGGGATTAAAGGCATGCGCCACCACCGCCCAGCATGACCTGTCTTTTTAATTGCAAGTTTGGAAAGCAGGGACAAGGGATTCCCCAGAGAAAGCTCTCTGGCAAGACTAGCCGTAGCTGCGAGATCTGAGTATGATTGAAGAGTCCCTTGCTGTGGGATAGTCTTCCTGTATGCTGTGAATATGGGTTGTGCTCATTGGTTGATGAATAAATATTCTTTGGTCTATGGCAAGGCAGGGTAGAACCAGGTGGAAAATCCAAGCAGAGATACAGGAAAAGAAGGGCAGAGTTTGGAAGACACCAGATAGACACTGAGAAAGCAAGATATATAAAAATTGAGATAACAAACCACAAACAACATGGCAAAACACAGATGAAAAATATGGGTTGATTTAAGTGTAAGAGGTAGCTAATAATAAGCCTGAGCTATTGGTCAAGCATTTATAAATAATATTAAGCCTCTAAGTTATTCAGGAACTGGCAGACAGGAAAGAAATCTCTGGTTATAAATGGCATACCAATGTGGAGCTCTCAAATTTCCATAAAAAGGGGCTTCAAAACACACAATAATAGAGCCACAAACAGCTTCCTAGTTGTGTTTCTCATGTGGGCTTCAGCATAGAAATGCATCCCTTGGCCGTAGCATGGCAGACTCCCATGGTCTCTCAGAGCCACAGTACACAGAGGCTTCTCTCAGCCACTACCTGTGGGCTTGAGAGCACAGCTGCATGCTGCATGGTGAGTTCCCATAGCATCTTATACAGGCCACTGTAAAGAATCTTCTCCAAGCTGCTGTCTATGGGAGGTAAACGTGACTCTCATTGGTACTTCCACCATGTTGGAAAGTCTAGTGGGGCAGAGCCAGCAGCCAAAGCTGAGGCTTTGGTCCTAATCATGCATGCTTATCAGTTTAAAGCAGTGGTCAGAAAAGGATTACAGACAAATTCAGACAAAAAGGCTTCTAAATGGGTTATAGTGTGTTTGATAAATGTACATAGGCTTGGGAGATAGAGAAAAAAAGGTAGAGACAATCATAGATTAAAAGAGCAATTTAATGATAAAAATTGAGTATTAAAAGGAATAGAGTAATAATTATATTAAGTCATATAAAGATGGAAAATAGAGTATTAATTATGTGTATTATTGTGCATTCTTTGTAATTTTGACTGTTAATGAGCTAACTGCTGAGAGATATTTAAATGTGGGGGTTGCTAAACTAAACCAACATAAATATTTTAAAGGTATCCTGACTTCAA
Organism: Chionomys nivalis; assembly: GCF_950005125.1. Taxonomy (NCBI): domain Eukaryota; kingdom Metazoa; phylum Chordata; class Mammalia; order Rodentia; family Cricetidae; genus Chionomys; species Chionomys nivalis. The sequence goes on from NC_080112.1 coordinate 91,328,694, forward strand.
GATTTGGCTCTAAGGATATATATTGCTTTGGAAAAGAGATTCTGCTTTTGTTTCCACAGAAGACAAGAAGTTATGGATTCCTTCCAGGCTAATATGGTTTGTGCAAGCAGGACACCATGAAAGCTCTCCAATGGGTTCAATGGCCCAGGTGATTCAACATCCACAACAACTTCAAGGCTGCTGACTGAGATGGATCAACCACACAAAATACCCCAGTTAGGAATTGACCATAATTCTGAATTTTCTCAGGGTTCCTTAATTATTACTAGGAACCAACAAACAACAGGAAGCAGTTTTGAGAAAATGATGTCACATTCCCAAGAGTTCGTGGTGTGTGGATAGTCTTTGGTTATTTTATGGGCTATGGATGTTTGTTATATTTGGGAAATATAGGGATATAGGATAAAAAGACAACTATTAATCTCAGATATTTTGCATTGACAGTGATTTTGGTATAGTGATACAAATTTAAAGTTAATTTTGTTATGCTGTATATATGTTTCTATTCTTATTTAAAGGATTTTTGTATATTGATAGAAATTAAAGTTATTTTGTTACAACATATTGTATATATGTTTCTACTCTTCATTAAGGTATTGTAACTATTTAGTTCATTTAAAATATAAGGTTTAAAAACTATTATTATAAATTATTTAAGATAATCAGAAAACATATATTAATAGTCAATTATAATAATAAAATTTATAGATATGTTAAATATGCTTTCAAGATCACATAGAAATAGATTTATTTTAGATATATGGTCTTTAAATGGTTCAAAGACCTATAGAATATGGCATTTAAAATGTTTTTAACCTAAGATTTTTTAAATAAGAATTAAAACACATGTCCTGGCAGCAATTACCAATTACTTTAAAGAGGAAAAGAGGATAATGGACACCAAAGAAACTCCTTATAGAGTTTACCTTCAATGTGGCAAGGCTAGCCATTTCGGCAAGTATCCTTTCTTACCTGGAGTGCTTGACAGTATGTTGTATAACTTGGACACACAGGACCCACAGACAATGCTGAACTTTGTCAAAGCAAGGTGGGATAGTTCTTCAGGGTTCCTTCTTCATGGAAAAAATACTGCCATATATTCCGCAGGACACAGAGAAAAGAGATTGATGAAATAGGCAGGACAGTGTTTCAAATTTATTGCTTCACTAAAATGTCTGCTGTATACTATGGGCCTGTAGGCTGAAGATGGATGCCCCAACATTACAGAAGAACTTTGGGTGACTGCCCAGGCAGCCAGATGTCTCTCATTTCTAGAGTTTTGGAAGTTGTTTGCTTGTCCTTCTTGTTTACTCAAGTAATATTATATCTTTCTGAGGTCTTTGATGGAGTTGAAGACTAGATAGTTATATCGTTCTTTAGTTATGATAAAAGATAAATTAGGAATGAAACTTTAGACTCATAAAGATAGGATAGATAATAGAGTATTTTCTTTTATTTTGCCAAGTACAAATAGACTAGATATTATAACTGTAATTCTTACTTGATAACTGTTTTGTTATATTAAATTTTACTATATCAAAATAAAAAACTGCCTTTTTCATTAGACAGAAAGGGTGAAATTCTGTGGGATGGTCTTTCAGTACACTGTGAATATCTGTTTCTCTCATTGGTTGATAAATTAAACTTCTTTGGCCTATGGCAAGGTAGGATAGACCCAGGTGGAAAATCCAACCAGAGATACAAGAAAAGAAGAATGGAGTCTGGGAGAAGTCAACTAGCCACCAAGGAAGCAAGACATGTAAAAAAAAATGAGGTAACAAGCCATGAACCATGTGGCAAAGCATAGATTAAAAATATAGATTAAGTGTAAGAGCTAAATAATAATAACCCTGAGTAACTAGCCAAGCATTTATAAGTAATAGTAAGTCTCTGAGTAGTTATTTGGGAATTGGCAGCTGGGAGAGAAACTGCCAATTAGAGTCCCTTCTTCAATACATAAGGTGAAAGAGTCACTGAGGATGATTCCTGACACAATCTCTGACATCCACATGCACAAGCATATTTATGCACATGTACGCCCACACATGTGTCTACATACATGCTAAAATATGCATAAACACAGATACACACCACACACATAAAAGTAGAAAAAGAAAATTTGGAAACCATCAAAAGGCATATTGTTGTAGGATTTCATAGCGGTTTTATTCTATTTTTCATTTATCATGATCACTTTTGCCTGCTAATGACACTTAGTCCTAGAACAGTGCCTGGTTCATATTGGATGCTAAGATAATATTTATTGAACACAGAAGGTATGATATGAGTACATATATCATTTTATATTGTTTCTATTTTAAATACTAATTATTTATTTCATTTTAATTTATTTATTTTATTTTTTCTTTTATTAAGAATAGATTTTTTGGCCGGGCGGTGGTGGCGCACGCCTTTAATCCCAGCACTTGGGAGGCAGAGGCAGGCGGATCTCTGTGAGTTCGAGACCAGCCTGGTCTACAAGAGCTAGTTCCAGGCCAGGCTCCAAAACCACAGCGAAACCCTGTCTCGAAAAACCAAAAAAAAAAAAAAAAAGAATAGATTTTTTTTGAGCAAAAAAAAAAAAAGGCCTTGACATTCCATCCTTTAAGTTACAATGGGGACAACTGGGACAGGAACGAGTTGTAATGGGATGATTAGGAAGGGCTCAAGATCACTAAAAGTCTAGTCTGTTGAAGGGAGTAAGCCACTGCTTGTGAGTTCCTGGCCACCCAGCTAGCTTACTTAGTCCCAAAATAATCACACAGAAACTGTATTAATTAAATCACTGTTTGGCCCATTAGCTCTAGTTTCTTATTGGCTAACTCTTACGTATTAATTTAACCCATTTCTATTAATCTGTGTATCGTCACATGGCAGTGGCTTACTGGCAAAGTTCCCAGAGACTGTCTCTGGCGGCTCCATGGCTTCTCTCTAACCTTGCCTTTCTCTTCCAATGCTGTAGGCCAAGCCAGTTCTTTATTTATTAACCAATACATAGACAGAAGGACCTCTAGTCTACTTAGTTTTTGTATTGGAAGGGCTCCTTGCCAGTCTCATTGAGAAGGCAAGTGTGGACAATGGCTTCTGTCACTGCAAAGGGGGGGGTCACAATTGGCAAAAGGATAATGGTCTTCAGAGTAACCCTTCTTCTACTGGCCGACAGTCCGGGGAATGCAGATGCTGGCACTGCTGTTGGCAATACCAGCAGAAAAGTCATTGATGTTGGAGATTTCAAGGATTCCAGCCAGACGCTAGGCATGGTCCAGGCCTTGCCTTGGGATCATAGGCCTGAATATGGTACTGGTTCCGCTTGCTTAGTTTTTCAATGGCCTCTTCAATGTACTTCAGACCTTTCTCCTCCCGAATGGCCTTGGTGCAGAAGTTGGTACGGCACCTTGCATCATTCTGGTTCCCAGGAATGAGTTGGGATCAAAGGTTGCTATTACCCCAGAGTCTTCACATACACGATGCAAAATGATACAGGTCACTCAGAGATGATCTCCCACGTTGATTCTTTTTTTTTTTTTTTTTTTTTGGTTTTTTGAGACAGGGTTTCTCTGTGGTTTTGGAGCCTGTTCTGGAACTAGCTCTTGTAGACCAGGCTGGTCTCGAACTCACAGAGATCCGCTGCTCTGCCTCCCGAGTGCTGGGATTAAAGGCGTGCGCCACCACCGCCCGGCCTCCCACGTTGATTCTTTCACAGGTTCCTGTTTGAAATTCCCACTGGGCTGACAAGACCTCAGCATTTGTTCCTGTAAACTTGACTCCAGCATACAAACAAACCTGGTAGTGAACCTGCACAATATCCCTGCCATAGGCTTTGTCTGCTTCCACACCACAGTAATATGAACTTGGGGGCCCAGAGAAGCTATTGGAAAGCCAACCAAAAAGGTGTCCCTCTGTTCTCATGAGAGTACATTCCTGTTCCACTTCAAATCATGGGTGCTGGTGGCTCACCATGTCCATTACCCATTCACAGGTGTGCCTTAAATTAGTCTCTACAGGCTTCCAGTTATACTTGAAAACTTCACGGAACACCAACTTGGTCTCTTTGAGGAAGGGCTCCCTAAACTTGATGATGGGACTAAGATACATGTCACTGTTGGAGCCCTCAGACTGAAAGGTCCATCAAAATTCCACTCAGGTAACTCTTACACACTTGGGCTCGCAGTCCAGGGTGCAGAACTCGCGGTTCAGTCCTTCTTCGGTACATTAACCCAGATATACATGGACTGGATTTTCTCACCCTGGGGCAGGGACATGTACATTTGCTTGATGCCTTTGTTCAGGTGGGAACTTGCTGAGGTGGCCATGGTGGAAGGTGTTCTGAGCGGTGTCTGGCACGATGACGGATGGGGTGTTCAGGCCACGAGAGGGAGGCAAAGAGGGAGGAGATGTGTGTGGGAATCAGACAGTCCACTCTATTCTCACTCTCAGCTCTGAATAATAGATTCTTTTCTCATGAAATATATTCCAACTACAGTTTTCCCCTCCCTACTAATTCCAGTTCCTCCCCACCTCCCCTTCCATCCAGATACACTCTGTTTCTGTTTCTACAAGAGCTAGTTCCAGGACAGGCTCCAAAGCTACAGAGAAACCCTGTCTTGAAAACAAACAAACAAATCAAAAACCAAAAAAAAAGAAAGAAAAAACAGGCTTCTGAGAGATAATGATAAAACATAACAAAATAAAATATAATAAAATAAAGCAAAAACCATCACATCAAAGTTGGACAAAACAAACCCAAAAGAAGGAAAAAAAGCTCAAAAGAAAGCTCAAGAAACAGAGACCTACTCATTCACACACTCAGGAATCTCAGAAAAGCACTAAACTGAAAGCTATAGTATATAGGGAGAGGACCTGTTGCAGTCATGCAGACCCATGTATGCACTGTGCTTGTGGCTTCAGTGTCTGTGAGTTCATATGAGCTTTGCAAGGTTGATTTAGAGGGTCTTGTTCCCCTGGTGTCCTCCATCACCTTTGGCTCTTATATTCTTTTCACTACCTCCTCCATGGGGTTCCCTGAGCTTTGAGGAGAGGGATTTGATGGCGACATCCCATTTAAAGCTATGTGTTCCAAGGTCTCTCTCTATCTGCCCAGTGTCTGCCTGTGGGTCTCTGTATTTTTTCCCATCTGCTGCAACTGGAAGCTTCTCTTTCTGATGGCTGAGCAAGATACTGATCTGTGAGTATAGCAGACTATCTTTTTTTTTTTTTTTTTTAGACAGATCCACGGCCGACTTTACTTTGTAAAATTAGATACTATGTTGGAAAATGATGAACTGGGTTCCTACGAAGACAGCTCATGATGTTAGATCAAACAGTCCAGAGCCCATCTCTCTACAAGGAATGGGGGCTGAGCAAATGATCAAAAGGAAGCACTGGGGACTTTGACAGGGGGAAGGGCATTGGGGTCCACATTGTGAACAGTTCCTTCTAGCCTCTACTCACTGACCAAACGCTTTACTAAAACTCTGCTTCTGGCCTTTGTTGCCACCTCCGGGTCGCTGTCCTCTGAAGTTTCTATTTCCTCCTCACTGCCCCTGCCCCCTGAAGTTCCTGCTTCCACCCCGCTGTCCTCTGAATGTACCGCGGTTGCCATCACGCTGACCCCTACCACCTCGATATTCATCCACGGGTCCTTCCAGCTCTGGCTGCTCAGTGGCCACATTGAGCTGCAAGCGTCTTGAATCATGCCACTTCTCCTGTATTTCTGTGACTGCTTCAGTGCGGACATCAAAACAAACTCCCAGTTTTCCTTTGAGGAAGACCATCCCCCTCACTTTGGCATCAATGCCTTCGCCCAGCTGCTCCATGAGTTCTTTCCAAGCATAGCTAATGTTGGGCATCTCGATCGAGCACTGTAGGATCATGGTGACAAAGCCTGCTTGTGAGTTGATCAAGGAGCGCTGGTCGACCGATGTGGCCCCTGAAATGTGGGCCAGCGCGACCGCCAGGGCCTCTACAGCCCCCTTCTCCTCAATCAGCTTTTCAGCTGACTGCTTGAAGTGGCTGATGGCGGTGGGAGGCACAGAATCCAAAAGACTGATGGCATCTTTGCTGGAGGCCTTTATTATTTCTATTGCAGAGGGAACACCTACCCGCTCAAATTTAATTCCCGCTTTCTGCTCCACTTGCACTAACTGGTACTCTTCCTTGTGCTGATAAAAGCAGATGCAAAACCCTGTCCTTCCAGCTCTGCCTGTCCGCGTGAACGGTGAATGTAGGACTCCACATCCTTCGGCGGGCAGCTTTGGACAACCAGGTCGACCTCAGGGATGTCTAAGCCACGTGCAGCGACATGGTCACCACCAAAACGCCAAAACTGCCGTTTCAGAAACCTTTCAGGGTGATTTCCCTTTGCTTTTGTGGAATGTCGCTGTGCAACGACTGAGCATCCTGCTTTATGCAGGAATTCTGTGACAGTTCCTGGGCTTTTCTCTTGGTTTCACAGAAGATGATAGTGCGTCCCTGATGACCACTGTACACTCGGATCACATCCCCAATGACCGCTGCCCTCTCACTCCAGTGGCACTTAATCGCCAGATGCTCCACAGTTATGGCTGCTTTCTGAGTCTTTTTTTACCAATCAGGTCCACCTGTTCGTATGTAGATTTCATGTATTTCTTAGCAACATTAAATACCCAATGAGGGCAAGTTACAGAGAAAAAGCAATGTTTGGGGGTTGTCTTCAGAATCTTTCTTGTATGCCACACATAAAATTTCTTCTACTTGATCAGCAAAACCCATATCCAACATCTGGTCAACTTCATCCAGGACAACATGTATAAGTTTGGTGAGATCCAGCTTTCCATTCTGCAGGTGGTCTATAATACGACCCGGGGTCCCAACCAGGATATCAATCCCACTCCGCATTCGCTCGATTTGACTACCATAGGGAGTTCCACCATAAAAGCAAGCCACCGATAACTTTTTTGTGATGTCACTGAAGTCTTTGCTCACTTGATTTGCTAATTCTCTTGTAGATGCGAGAACTAGCACCTGAGGAGCACGGCCTCTCTTCCTCTCTTGTAGCCCTGAAGCTTCTCAATCAAAGGGATGGTAAAGGAGAATGTCTTCCCGGTTCCTGTCCGTGCCTGGGCAATTAAGTCTTTCCCACTGTACACATGGTGGAATGTATTGGCTTGTACAGGAAACAGGTAATACACCCCACGAGCTTTGAGAAGCTTGATAGTCTCTTCAGATATGGGGAAATTAGAGAAAGCGCCTTCTTTCTGTTCCACAGGTATTTCCTTCTCTGTCTCACTGCTGTCTTCGCCAGTAGTGTCACTCGACTCCAGATGAGAGAATCCGTTCTTCAGGTTGGGGCTTTTCTCTCCAATGTCTCCATTTGCTTCCTTCCCTTTCTTCATCTTCTTGGGCTTAGGAACATCTGTGTCTTCCTCTGAAGGTTCCTCAGTTTTTATTTCTTTGGTTTTAGCAGAGGCCGATTTCTTGTCAAGGGGCTCCTTTTTCTTCTTGGAGGTCTTGCTTTTAGAAGCAGTGTCGTCCTGAGGTGCCTCCTTTTGCTTTTTGGTCTTCTTGGGCTTAGGGGGATCCACATCATCTTCTGCAGACCCTTTCTTTTTAACTGATTTGGCTTTGGAGGAAACAGCTTCTTCTGTTCTGTCTGTTGCTTCTTCGGTCTTGGATTTTGTCTTTTCCTTTTTAGTTTTCTTGTCTCTTGAGCTTGACTTCGGCAGCTTCTCCATGCTCTCCTCGGCGGCGTCTGATCCCAAGCTGGATTCACTGCGGAGTTTTCCCGGCATTATTCAGCACGAGCTGCTCAGGCCTACCGGCTTCCTGCACCGCGTGCAAAGGAGAGAGAGAACGCACCCAGACTATCATTAAGAGCAATTTTATTGTTAATTTTTTTAGACCAGTAATATTTGGTTTTATCCTATATCTTTGGGGTATCTAGTCTCTGGTCTTGGTTACCTCAGATATGGGTTATATCTGGTGGAGTAATTGGCCTTTAGTCAAATCAGACATTGGTTAACTACTCCCAGAAACTTTGTGCCACTATTGCCCTAGCATATTTTTCAGGCAGGACAATGTGTAAACCAAAGGTTTTATGGCTGGGTTGTTTACATTTCTCCTTTGGTAACCTACTTCTTCCCAAACCAAAGACACTAGAACATAGAGGTAAAGTTTCTATGCAGGCACATGCTCAACCTCTCTATGTTCAAGGAGTGTGTATGAGTGTGTTGTCTTCAGCATTGGGGACTTGCCCATTGGAAGAGAACAACCTATCATCTTATCAACAGCCTGGGGTGTTTGGAGATTTCCATGGGACCCCCTTGGGCCAACACCTCAATTGGATGTAACCCAGACTCTAAGTTTTGATTTTGATTTGTGACAAGATATGGCCAGTTGGGAGTCTCTCTCTCTCTCTCTCTCTCTCTCTCTCTCTCTCTCATAATATGGAGACAGGATTCATTAGGATTGCCTCCATATATTTTAGAACATTATTTCCACTGCACTGGGTTTCCATGCCATCCCTCCAATGCACCTTAATTCTAGCTGTCTCTCCTTGTATCCCCTCCCTCAACTCTGTCTCTCCTTTCTCTCTCCACCTAATGATCCCATTCCCATCCTCCTTGTCCCCAGTCCACTCATAAAACCTATTATATTTTCCCCTCCCACAGAGATTCATTTGCCCTCACTAGTCCTTGTTCTATACCTGATATCTTTGGGACTATGGATTGTAGCTTGGTTATAATTTATTTAATGGCTAATAACCACATATAAGCAAATGCATACCATATTTATCTTTCTGGGTCTGGGCAGCCTCACTCCAAATGTTTTTATTCTAGTTTCAACTATTAGCCTGCAAATTTCATGTTATGATTTTCTTTTAACATATGAGTAATATTTCATTGTATAAATGTACCATATTTTCTTTATTCATTCCTCTGTTGTGGGATATCAAGTTTGTTTCCAGTTTCTGGCTATTATGGATAGAATGACAATGAACATGGTTTAGCAAGTGTCCTTTTGGTAGGATGAAGCAGGCTGGCCTTGAACTCAGATGCCCACCTTCCTCTGCCTCCTGAATGCTGGATTAAAGGTGTGGGCCATCACAACCCAGGATGAAGTCTGTGTTTTTCCATTTTTTATTTTTTTATTATTTTTTATTTATATTTTTATAATTTTATTTTTTATTGTTTATTTATTTATTAAAGATTTCTGCCTTCTCCCCGCCACCACCTCCCATTTCCCTCCCCCTCCCCCATCAAGTTCCCCTCCCTCATCATCCCTAAGAGTAATCCGGGTTCCCTGCCCTGTGGGAAGTCCAAGGACCACCCACCTCCATCCAGGTCTAGTAAGGTGAGCATCCAAACTGCCTAGGCTCCCACCAAGCCAGTATGAGCAGTAGGATCAAAAACCCATTGCCATTGTTCTTGAGTTCTCAGTAGTCCTCATTGTCCATTATGTTCAGCAAGTCCGGTTTTATCCCATGCTATTTCAGACCCAGGCCAGCTGGCCTTGGTGAGTCCATTTTTTATTGATTTTTATTGAGCTCTACATTTTTCTCTGCTCCCTCCTTGCTTCTCCCCTCCCCCATCAACCCTCCCCCAAGGTCCCTATGCTCCCAATTTACTCAGGAGATCTTGTCTTTCTCTACTTCCCTTGTAGATTAGATCTATGTAAGTCTCTCTTAGTGTTCACATTGTTGTCTAAGTTCTCTGGGATTGTGGTTTGTAGGCTGGTTTTCTTTGTCTTATGTTTAAAAACCCACTTATGAGCGAGTACATGTGATAATTGTCTTTCTGTGCCTGGGTTACCTCACTCAAAATAATGTTTTCTAGCTCCATTCATTTTCCTGCAAAATTCAAGATGTCATTATTTTTTTCTGCTGTGTAGTACTCCACTGTGTAAATGTACCACATTTTTTTTATCCATTCTTCGGACAAGGGGCATTTAGGTTGTTTCCAGGTTCTGGCTATGACAAACAATGCTTCTATGAACATAGCTGTGGAGTCTATTTTTTAATAGATAAAGGTTAGCTATGAAAAATGTATAGATAACATCATATTTAATGGTGATTATTTTCTTCTACTATAGTTTGAATGTACTCTCCAAAATCATGTGTTGATAACTTAATCCCAAATGCGAAATTATTTGGAGGTAAGGGCAAATTTTCTAAGTCATAATGGCACCAACTTGATAAATAGATTAAGGGAAGTAGAAGAAAGAGCTTTAAGGAGGCAAATTTGATTTTTTATGCTCTTATTACCATTAAACATTCACTACAGTTCTTTCACTATAGTTCATGATCCTAGAGAAGCTAAGTAATAAGGTGAATCCAAAGAAAAACATATGTAGATGTACCTGGAAATTGGAGTCAGACAAGATTGCCTTACAAAATCAAAATTGGGAGCATGGGGGCGAGGGGTAGAAGGAAGGGTAGAAGGGGAAGAGGAGGGGAGAAGGGGAGGGTTGAGAAGAACTTGAGGGAATGGGATAGTCGAGATGGAGGAAGGAGAGATATGAGAGCAAGGAAAGAGATATTTTGATTGAGGGAGCCATTATGGTGTTAGCAAGAAACCTGGCTTTAGAAAAATTCCCAGGAATCTAATAGGATGACCCCAGCTAAGACCCTAAGCAATAGAAGAGAGGATGCCCGAACTGGCCTTGCCCTGTGGTCAGACTGATGATTATCTCAAATATCACCATAGAACCTTCATCCAACAACAGATGGAAACAGAGGCAGAGACCCACCTTGGAGCACTGGACTGACATCCCAAGGTCCAGCTGAAGAGTGGTAAGAATGAGAATATGAGCAAAGAGGTCAAGACCATGATGAGTTTACCCACTGAAACAGACTGCCTGAGCTAATGGGAGCTGGCCAACTCCAGCCAGACTGGGAAGAACAAGCATAGAACCAAACTAGGCCCTCTGAGTGTGGTTGACAGTTGTATGACTGGGGCAGACTGAGGGCCACTGGCAGTAGCACCAGGATTTATCTCTACTGCTTATATTGTCTTTTTGGGATCCTATTTTCTTTGGATGGATACCTTGCTCAGCCTAGATGTAGTAGGAAGGGCCTTGGCCCTTCTACAAGGCAAAGTGCCTTACCCTCTTTTAGGATTAGATGGGGGTGGGGTGGGAGGGTTTGTGGAGGGAATGGGAGGGGGGACGGAGTAGGAATTTGGATTGGTATTTTTTTTTAAAAAAAATCTAATAAATAAAAAAACCCTTTCACTACAAGATAATTTAGTGAGAAGGCCCCTGTTAAACATAAATCCCTTGAAATTCCAATTTCCAGTCTCCAAATCTATGTGGGCAATACATTTCTCTTTGCTATTATTAGATTGTCAAAACTGCAGTTTTCTATTGTTAACTGTACAACATGGACAAAATTAGCCTTTATTATCTGGAGTAAATGGCATGTCCAGACTTAACCACTTCCATTTAGCATTATATGAAATGCTCTATCCAGTGGAATTCAGCAAGAGAAGGAAATAGCCCATACTTGAAAGCAGTAAGTGGAATGATAGTGTATAATAACATGAATATCTGAAGGAACCTATTAAGAAGCTACTAGACCTAATATGTGACTTTATTAAGTTTGTGGGTTATAAAATCAATGCACAAATATCAGTTATACTTTATATATTAGCGATGAGCAGACACAAATTTACCTTTACAAATCAGTGTCATTTATAACATAACTTTGGGTTAGAAACCACCTAAAGGTACTTAGGGATAAATAGAGATAAAACTGACAAAAGATGTGCAAGAAAGGCCTGTCAACACAAATTTGATCCCTGGAAACCATGAAAGGGTAGGAGAAAACCAACTCTACAAAATTGTTCCTTTACATACACATGCATGCTGGGGAATATGTGCCCTCCTTGCATCATATAATCACACCACACACACACACACGCATCAATCAATTAGTTACTAAAAGAGGTATAGCAACTATATAGTAAAAAATGAGAATAAAAAATAATTATATTTTGGTTGTGAGCTTATCCTTTAATGGCTAAATCATCTCTTCAGTCATCTCTACATCTTTTCAAAAACTATGATCAATATAATGGAAACAGAGAAAAAATACAAAGAATTATTGAAGCAAAGAGTTGATTCTTTGAGGAAATCAGCAAGATAGACAAACTCTTATCCAAACTAAGAGGCAGAGAGTGAATTGGTGTAGGTGGTTCTTCTGTCTATGTGTTGCTGTCATTGGTTGAATAAAGAAACTGCCTTGGCCTTTTGATAGGGCAGCACTTAGGCAGGTGGAGTAGACAGAACTGAATGCTGGGAAGAAGGGCAGAGTGGCAGAAAGCCATGGATCTCCTGCCTGGGGTGGATGTTGGTTAGAATCTTGCTGGTAAGCCAGAGTTATGTGGCAATACACAGATTGATGAAAATGGGTTAAATTAAGATGTAAGAATTATCCAATAAGAAGTTAAAGCTAATGAGTCAGGCAGTGATTTAATTAATACAATTTCTGTGTGATTATTTCGGGTGTAAGCTAGCGGTGGGGCCTGGGACCAAAAGCAGAGCCTCTCTCCATTCAACAGTGAATATCCAAATCAACAAAATCAGAAATGAAAAGGGGACATAACAACAGACACTGAAGAAAACCAGAGAATCAGTAGATTATACTTCAAAAACCTATGCTCTAGAAAATTAGAAAATCTAAAACAAAGGGACAATTTTCTTGATAGGTACCACATACCAATATCAAATCAACACCAGATAATTTACATAAACCTATAACCCCTAAGAAATAGAAGCAGTCATTAAAAGTCTCCCAACCAAAAAAAAAAAAATCAAGAGACAGATGGTTTCAGCACAGTATTCTATCAGAATTTCAAAGAAGAGCTAATACCAATACTTCTCAAATTGTCCCACACAACAGAAAGAGAAGAAACATTGCCAAATTCTTTTTTAATTCTTTCCAGTTATTCTGATACTCAACCTACACAAAGATGCAGCAAAGAAACAGAATTGCAGTCCAATCCCCTTCAAAAACGTTGATGTAAAAATGTTCAACAAAATACTACCAAACTGAATCCAAGAACACATAAAAAAAATCTTGCCCCATGATCAAGTAAGCTTCATCCCAGAGATGCAGGGATGATTCGACATGTGAAAATATGACAATGTAATCCACCACATAAACAAACTGAAAGAAAAAAGAACACATGATCATCTCATTAGATGCAGAAAAGGCCTTTGATGAAATCCAACACCCCTTCATGATAAAAGTATTGGAGTGATAAGAGATAAAGCAAATATCTCTAAATATAATAGGAACAATATATAGCAAACAGATAGCCAACATGAAGAGAAACTCAGAGTGATTCCACTAAAATCAGGAACAAGAAAAGGCTGTCCATTCTCTCCATATCTATTAAATAGAGTACTTGTAATTCTAACTAGAGCAATAAGACAACAAGAGGAAATCAAGGAGATACAATTTGAAAGGGAAGAAGTCAAACGTTTGCTATTTGCAGATGATATGATATTATACATAAGTGACCCCAAAAATTCTTCTAGGGAACTCTTACAGCTGATAAATACATTCAATGATATGATTGGATACATGATTAATTAGAATACTCAACAACCCTCCTATAAAAATGATAAATGGGCTGAGAAAGAAAACAGGAAAACAACACTTTTTACAATAGTCACAAATGATATAAACTATCTTGGGGTAACTCTAATCAAACAAGTGAAAGACCTATATGACAAGATTTTCAAGTCTTTGAAGAAGGAAATTGGGAAGGAGATGACAAAATGGCAAGATCGTCCATGTTCTTGGGTCGGTAGGATTAACATAGTAAAAATGAAAATCTTACCAAAAGCAATCTACAAATTCAATGCAATCACCACCAAAATACCAATAGAATTCTTCACAGACCTTAAAAGAACAATACTCATCTTCATATGGAAAAACAACAACAACAACAAACCGCAGGATAATTAAAACAATTCTGTATAATAAAGGAACTTCCAGAGGCATCACCTTGTCTGACTTTAACCTTTACTATAGAGCTATAATAATAAAAACAGCTTAGTATTGGCATGAAAACAGACAGGTGTATCAATGGAATGAAATTGAAGACCCTGACATAAATCCACACACCTATGAACACCTGATTTTTGGGAAAAAAGCTAAAATTTTGCATTGAAAAAAAGCAAGAATCTTCAACAAATGGTGCAGACATAATTGGATGTTGACACATAAAAGAATGCATATAGATCCATATCTATTACCTTGTTTAAAATTCTGCATAAATCCGGTTACACTGAACCTGGTAGAAGAGAAAGAGGAAAGTAGTCTTGAATGCACTGACACAGGAGAGAACTTCCTGAATAGAACAACAGTAGCACAGACACTGAGATTGACAATTAATAAATGGCACCTCATTAAACTGAAAACCTTCTGTAAGGCAAAGGACACTGTCAATAAGACAAAATGGCAGCCTACAGAATGGGAAAAGATCTTCATTATTCCCACATCTGACATAGGGTTGATCTCCAGAATGTATAAAAGAACTCAATAAACTGGACATCAAAATTCCAAATGATCCAATTAAAAATGCAGTACAAATCTAGACAAAGAATTCTCAACAGAAGAATGTCAAGTGGTTGAAATGTAGTTAAAGAATTGTTCAACATCCTTAATCATCAGGAAAATACAAAATATATGTTTTTCTTTGGGTTCACCTTATTATTTAGCTTCTCTAGGGTCACGAACTATAGGCTCAATGTTCTTGGTTTATAGCTAGTATCCACTAATGAGTGAGTACATACCATATTCATTTTTTGGGTCTCAGTTACCTCACTCATGATAATGTTTTCTGATTCATCCATTTTCATGCAAAACTCAAGATGTCATTGCTTTATACTGCTGAATAGTACTCTAATGTGTAAATGTCCCACACTTTCTTTATCCATTCCTTTGTTGAGGGACATCTGAGTTGTTTCTAGGTTCTGGCTATTACAAATAATGCTGCTATGAACATAGTTGAACAAATGCTTTTGTAGTATGATTGAGCATTTTTTGGGTGTGTGCCCAAGAGTAGTATCCTGACATAGGTTGATTCCCAATTTTCTGAGAAACTGCCACACTGATTTCCACGTGGTTTTACAAGTTTGCATTCCCACCAGCAATGGATAAGGGTTCCCCTTACTCCACATCCTCTCCAGCATAAGCTATCATTAGTGTTTTGATCTTAGCCATTTTGACAGGTGTAAAATGTTATCTCAAAATTGTTTTGATTTGCATTTCCCTGAAGCTAAGGACACTGAACATTTTTTTAAGTATCTTTTGGCCATTTGAGTTTCTTCTGTTGAGAATTCTCTGTTTAGTTAAGTACTCCATTTTTAATTGGGCTATTTAGAAATTTAGAATTCTAATTAATTTAGAAATTAATACCTAATTTCTTGAGTTCTTTATATATTTTGGAGATCAGACCTGGGTAGGTGAAGATCTTTTCCCATTCAGTAGGCTGCTTTTTTGTCTTATTGACTGTATCCTTTGCTTTATAGAAGCTTCTCAGTTTCAGCAGGTCCCATTTATTTATCATTTCTCTTAGTGTCTATGCTACTGGGTTATATTTAGGAAGTGATCTCCTGTGCCCATTCATTGAATGCTACTTCCCACTTTCTCTTCTATCAGGTTCAGTGTGGTCAAATTTATATTGAGGTCTTTAATCCACTTGAGTTTTGTGCATGGGGATAGATATGGGTCTATTTTTATGCTTCTACATTTTGACATCCTGTTATGCCAACACCATTTGTTGAAGATTCCTTCTTTTTTTCATTGTATAATTTTAGCTTCTTTGTCAAAAATCAGGTGCTCATAAGTGTGTGGATTAAGATCCGGATCTTCAATTCAATTCCATTGGTCAACATCTCTGTTTTTATGCCAATACCAAGCTGCTTTCATTATTGTAGCTCTGTAATAGAGCTTGATGTCAGGAATGGCAATGCCTCCAGAAGTTCCTTTATTGTATATGATTGTTTTGGCTATCCTGGGTTTTTTGTTTTTCCATATGAAGTTGATTATTGTTCTTTCAAGGTCTGTGAAGAATTGTGTTGGGATTTTGATGGGGATTGCAATGAATCTATAGATTGTTTTTGGTAGGATTGTCATTTTTATATGTTGATCCTTCCTATCTAAGAGCATGGGAGATCTTTCCATTTTATGGTATCTTATATTTATTTATTCAAAGACTTAAAGTTTTAATCCAATAGGTCTTTCACTTCTTTGGTTAATGTTACCCCAAGATATTTTATGTGTTTTGTGGCTATCGTGAAAGGTGATGTTTCCCTGATTTCCCTCTTAGCTTCTTTATCTTTTGTGTATAGGAGGGCTACTGATTTTTTTGAGTTGGCCTTGTCCTGCCACATCACTGAAGGTATTTATCAGCTGTAGGAGTTCTCTGGTAGAGTTTTTGGGGTCACTTATGTATACTATCATATCATCTACAAATAATAAAAGTTTGACTTCTTCCTTTCCAATTTGAATCCCCTTGATCTCCTTTTGTTGTCTTATTGCTATTGCTAAAACTTCAAGATTTATGTTGAAGAGATTTGGAGAGAGTGGACAGCCTCGTCTTATTCCTGATTTTAGTGGAATGGCTTTGAGTTTCTCTCCATTTATTTTGATGTTAGCTGTTGGCTTCGTGTATATTGCTTTAATTATATTTAGATATGATCCTTGTATCCTTAATCTCTCCAAAACCTTTATCATGAAGGGGTGTTGAACTTTGTCAAATGCTCTTTAAGCATCTAATGAAATGATCATATGGTTTTTTCTTTCAGTTTATTAATATGATGGGTTACACTGATAGATTTTCATATGCTGAACCATCTCTGCATCTAAGGAATGCAGCTGACTTCATCACGATGGATGATTTTTTGATGTGTTCTTGGATTTGTTCTGCCAGTAATTTATTGGTCATTTTTGCATCAATGTTCATGAGTGAGATTGGTCTGTAATTCTCTTTCTTGGTTGAGTCTTTGTGTGGTTTTGGTATCAGGGTAACTTAGCCTCATAAAAAGTTTTGGCAATGTCCCTTCTGTTTCTATTAAGTGGAACACTTTGAGGTGTATAGATATTAGCTCTTTTTGGAAGTTCTTCACTAAAATCAGCCATCCCTGGGTCTTTTTTTTTTTTTTTTCGGTTGCGAGGTTTTTGATGACAGCTTCTGGTGCGGGAGAATTGTCTGTATTCTGTCAATCGTGTATTTTAATAAAATGCTAATTGGCCAGGCAGGAAGTATAGGCAGGTCAACCAGACAGGAAGTATAGGTAGAGCGATGAGAACAGGAGAATGCTGGAAAGGAGGAAGCCCATTCCTCCACTCCTGTCCAGACTCTGAAGAAGCAACATGTGATCTGCCCCACTGTGAAAGGTACTGAGCCACATGGCTAACATAGATAAGAATAATGGGTTAATATAAGCTACAAGAGCTAATAAGTAGCCTGAGCTAATGGGCCAATCAGTTTTTATAACTTATGGAGATCTCTGTGTGATTTTCTTTGGGACTTGCCAGCTGTGGGGTAGCGGGTGGGACATTAACCCCAACAAGCCAGCCCTCATGTTACAGAATGGCAGGCCCATTCATGTTACAAGCTTCTGTTTCCTTGCATCTTATAGATCTATTGAATTTGCTCACTTGGTCTTGATTTAATTTTGGTATATGGTATCTATCTAAAAATTGTCTATTTTTTTACATTTTACAATTTTGTGGAGAACAGGTTTTTGTAGTAAGACCTAATGATTCTCTGAAATTTTTCAGTGTCCATTGTTGTGTTACCCTTTTCATTTCTGATTTTGTTAATTTAGAAGTTTTTGCTCCTTCTTTTTATTAGTTTGGATAAGGGTTTGTCAATCTTGTTGATTTTCTCAAAGAACCAGTTCTTTGTTTCATTGATTCTTTGTATTGTTTTCTTTGTCTCCTACTTCTCCTGGGTGAATCTGCTTCTTTTTGTTCTAGAGCTTTCAGGTGTGCTGTTAAGTTGCTATGTGAGCTTTCTCCGTTTTCTTTATGTGGGCACTTAGTTCTATAAACTTTCCTCTTAGCACTGCTTTCATAGTGCCCCATAGGTTTGGATATGTTGTGCCTTCATTTTTGTTGAATTCAAGAAAGACTTTGATTTCTTTATTTCTTTTTTGACCCAGGGGTGGTTCAGTAGTTGACTGTTTTGTTTCCATGAGTTTGTAGACTTTCTGGGGGTAGTATTGTTGTTAAATTCTAATTTTACTCCTTGGTGATACAGTAAGACACAGGTGGTTACTTTAAATTTTTGTGTCTGTGGAGATTTGCTTTGTTACCAAGTAGGTGATCAACTTTAGAGAAGGTTGCATGAGGTGCTGAGAAGAAGGTATATTCTTTTGTGTTTGGGTGGAATGTTCTATAGATGTCTGCTAAGTCTATTTGATTCATTACATCTGTTAGTTCACTTTTTTTTGTCTGTTAAGTTTCTGTCTCTTTGACCTGTCCATTGGTGAGAGAGGAGTATTGAAATCTCCTACTATTAGTATGTGTGGTTTGATGTGTGATTTAAGTTTTAGTAATGTTTCTAATGGACAATGAGGACTACTGAGAACTGAAGAACAATGGCAATGGATTCTTGTTCCTATTGCACGTAATGGCTTTGTGGGAGCCCAGGTAGTTTGGATGCTCACCTTAATAGACCTGGATGGAGGTGGGTGGTCCTTGGACCTCTCACAGGGCAGAGAAACCTGCTTGCTCTTTGGGCTGAGGAGGGAGGAAGACTTGATTGGGGGAGGGGGAGGGAATGGGAGGTGGTGGCGGGGAAGAGGCAGAAATCTTTAATAATTAAATAAATTAATTAATATAAAAAAATTTTAGTAATGTTTCTTTTACATATGTGGGAGCTCTTTTATTAGGGGCATAGATATTCGGGATTGAGACTTCTTCTTAATGAATTGTTCCTGTTATGAGTATAAAGTGTCCTTCTCCATGTCTTCTGATTGATTTTAGTTTGAAATCAACTTTGTTAGATATTAGGATAGCCACACCCACTTGTTTCTTTGGTCCATTTTTTTTGAAAACCTTTTCCCAACCCTTTACTCTGAGGTAGTGTCAGTCTTTGAGGTTGAGGTGTGTTTCTTGTGAACAGCACAATGCTGGATCCTGTGTTTGTATCCATTCTCTTAACCTGTGTCTTTTTATAGGTGAATTGATTTCATTGATATTAAGCGATATTAATAACCAGTGGTTGTTAACTCTGGTTATTTTTGGTGCTAGTGTTTGTGTGTTTCCCTTCTTTGGGTTGTGATGGTGTAAGGTTATCAGATGTCTGTGTTATTGTGGGTGTTGTTGGATTCCTTGGGTTGAGGTTTTCCTTCTAGTACTTTCTGTAAGGCTGGGTATGTGGATATATATTGTTTAAATCTGTTTTTTTTCCCCATGAAATATCTTGTTTTCTCCATCAATGGTGATTGAAACCTTTTAAATGTGAGAAAACTCTCTTTTATCTGATTCCTCTGTTTAAGAATTCATAATTGTCTTATCAAATCTACCAAGGATGTTGATGAATGTGTGAGGCTGGTTGCTGCTGCATAAAATAGTGTAATCCTGGATTTCAAGGCAGCTACCTAGTTTGACCAGTCAAGACCAGTCTGGACCAGTCGGGACCAGTCTGGATTGGTCTAGACCAGTATGGTCTGGTCGGGATCACTATGAATGTGGTACAGAAAAAGCCATAAACTTACTTGAAGCATTTTGAGGATGCTTTTTGTGTGCAATTGTGTGTGTGTGTGTAGATGACAATAGTATGTCCCAGTGTCAAAAAGTCAGACACATGCCTGTAAGTCTCATATTCACAGTTGCTGCAAGATAGTGAGGTTCTGGACAACAGGGGTAGAGGACATTGGTTGTTAAACATATAAGCACCTACCACATGCCTGGCACAAGGCTGTAGTCCAGGGAGGCAGACATATCTCATCACAAAGAGAATACATTTTAGAGCAGGCAAAGCCCCAAAGCTGTTGAGCCCCCGAGTTGAGTACAGACAGAGATTCCTGTTTGCTTTGCTTTCTGCTGTTACCTCCTCCAAGGATAACCTGAATTCCTTGGAAATGGACACAGGGTACATCGAGTGGAGTATCATCTTTTTTTTGGTGTTCTTGGCCTGCCGGGAGGCCAACCATGCTCGGGGAACTTGGTATATGCTTGAGACTTGTTGCCCACGGGCAGACTCAAGACCTCAGGATGTATCGAGTATGTGGCAAGTGCTGGTCCCAAAGGCAGATGGCTGGAGCAGCTGCTTTCAGGAGGCTCCTGCCCCAAATCAATATGGCCATCATTTTGTTTTTCCTTCCCTATGTCATTTCTGGGATCACCAGCCATTACTTTGACTAATGCCATCCTGGTACTTGCTCAGGAAATACCCAAGGCTGGTTGGCTCTGCCTTGGAGTAGACTCTAGCCCCAGACTGAACCTGGGCTGGCCCTCAGAGAGAATGAATCACAGGACATGTAAACTATATGTGGCAGCTTCCCTTTCCGTGTAGGACTGAGTGACATTAGCAGCACTTCTGGGGATGGGGAATAGATGCTGCAGGAAGGGCTTTCTGGAAGGACCAGGATCCCAGGCTAGAGGAGGACAGGAGGCTATTCTGTGGGACAGTCACATGGGAGGAAAAGCAGAGGCCATGTATGCAGCAAGGGTGAGGTGGGGTGGGGAAGCGGGAGAGGAGGGGAGGGCAACTATGTGTGGGTCCTAGCAGTGACAGGGTAAAGGGCCCAAGTGGACAAGGTAGGACTCAGGAGTCAGAAAGCCTGTGGAAGACCTCATGCAGTTTGTCCCCAGGACGGGCTGAACCCTGGCTAACATTAGCTCCCCGCCCCCACTTTTGTCTTTCTAGCCATCACTTCTCCTGGGTCATCATGGGACAGAATAGAATGTCCCCTATGGCAGGCAGAGCACTTGTACATGGGTTTTGTCTCTAACCCCCACATTTTCCCTCTTTAGCATCTGACTGTCCTCTGTGGCACTCCACAATATCATACAGGGGCTCCCAGGAGCAAGAAGACTGGCTTTGACTTAGCCACTTGCCATCTTACAAAACCATTCTGTGATCTTGCTCTGTCCTGGGTCCTTTTTAGGACCCCATGATCAAGGTTCTAGTTTTTCCCCATTTCACAGGCAGGGAAACTGAGACACAGAGGTCTTGTGCATTGTTACATGCCAAGAAAACCAGAATCCTGTATCTCTGGCCTGATAATCCTTGGAGAACTGTGCCCCGATAAGCTGCGTGCTGCCACTGGGGTCTCTTCTGAATACTGTTATGCTCCGTTCCTCCCCACATTGCCATCCCAGCGTGTAAAAACAAAGTAAATATTTAAAGAGCTTGGCCCTGGCCTCCCTGAGCTGGAGGATGGTGCCTATTCAGCTGTAACTTCCCATATTATCCCTTCTGCTAAAGGGAGCTAATTATCCTCCGTGATGTAGGCCCAGTACCTCTCGTATAACCCGACTGAAAACCTCTGAAAGGCAACAGTAATTATCATCATCTTACAACCCAGGATGATACGCCTCAGAGAGGCCTCAGAACTTGTCTGAGGTCACATAGCTAGGTAGAGCCAGGGCCAAGACACTGACTCCAGAGTCCTTGTTCTGAGTCTCTCAGTGGTGGTGGGGGAGCTCAGCTACAAAAAAAAACAAAAAAAACAAAAACAACAACAACAACAACAACAACAACAACAAAAAAAAAAACAACCAGGCTCCATGAAACAGAATAATAAGTGTGGGATTTGGTATTGACCCTTCAGGGTTTCTTTTTCACATTGGTCCAATATATCCTAACTGTCTGTGTTCTAAAGTTTTTGAATGTGAGTGATCACTCTGTATTATTATATATTTGAAAAATGTAACTCTCTTATTTTATAGGGGCTTATGTCCAAGAGTGTTGCTTGAATCTTAGAAGAAACTTTGAATTGGAAACTTTAGAATACTTTGGGAACCGTTAAGACTTTGAGGATGCCTTAAGCTACATGAATATATATTTTGCATGGTGTGATGCCCATGAGATGCTGGGATTCAGAAGCAGAATGCTACGGTTTACATGCAGAACATTCAACAGAGACTCACGATTTGAATGCTTATTGCCAGGCTTTGCCCTTTTCTGAGGGACGTAGAGTCTTTAGGAGATGCAGACTAGTGGGTAGAAGTAGGACCTTATAAATGACACCAATATTTGACCTAGTTCACATGGACAGCCACTGAGTTTTAATACGGAAGTTGAGGGTAGATGGCATATGGTCAACAACAAAAAAATTTGACATCAGTATAGCACCTAAAGGATTGCATTCTACCAAAAGCATGAGTGGACAACTCTCTAAGGCACAGAGAAGATATGGTATCCAATGACTTCATAGCATCTCTGCGGCATGCTATAAACTCAGATATGTCAAATCCCCTGAGCTATAGATGTTCTGACATAATGAATGCAGTCTGTGTTAGGATACCATATTTACATTGTTTCTCTTAAACAGGAGACAAACATGTCACCACCTCCCATCCAAACTACTGATGTATTGCCCATGATTAATAATGTCTGTTTGTGCTCCCATGTTCTCAAAACAATTGTTTGTGGAAAATCTGGCCCTCATCCCAAGGATCCAGAACACTAACAGGAATGCATTACATTACTCTTAGAAGTGAGAGAGCTGATTCCAGAGAAGGTACAGTTGCATGGAAGAATGGTGACAACTCATCACTTTTATAGTCTGGAAAACAGTGCGGTGAGGACCACTGTAACAGTGGGAATGACACATGAACTTAATGCCTTCTTCTCCTAGGGACAATTGTGCCGTATACCAGGGGGCTTCCCGTGTTCCCAACATAGCTGCGACTATGAAAGTCCTTCTCATAGTGAACAGGGATCGGAGACAGGAATTCTGAAATGTGATTCCAGGGGTGTGCAATTGCTCTCAGAGTTCACCCATCCCTCTAAATCCCTTCACAGTGCCTTTTTCCCAACCTCTGTTTCTTGAACATTCCCACGTAAAATCATGACAGAATTAAGGCAAAGGGTGGCTATTTTCAGAGAGTTTCATCAAAAACTATTTTTTCAGGATGAATAGAAGCAACATTAATGGAGCTGTGACCAGTGACCTTGCCATCAGAAGCAAAAACATTATGGTTTCTTTTGTAGGAATGGTGTCCAAGAATATTTCTGTCATGATTAATAAGGGTTCCCTGGTTACAGTGTGATTCCATGGTATTTATTCTGCACAGACTAGGTAAATCTTCAAGAATCAGGTTGATTGGCAAACTAAACTATTTTCCGGACACTTTTTTTTTTTTTTTAAATTTACTTAAGAGACAAGGTCTCACTGTGTATAGCTCTGGCTGGCTTGGAACTCACAGAGCTCTTTCAGCCACTGCCTTTGGATTGGAGACATGGATTGGCAAAGATTTAGTTATGTGTATGTGAGGGTACCCTAGGAGGCTAGAAAAAAGTGTCAGATCCTTAGAAACTGGAGTCACAGTTGATTGTGAGCCGATACGGATACTGGGAATGGAATTGGAGGGTTCTGCGAGAGCAGTAAGCGCTCTTAATTGCTAACTCCATCCTTCAGCTCCTTTTGCTGGGCGTTCTTATTCATCCATAGCATCACTCCTGCTCACCCTACTAATGCTTGATGAGGAGCAGAAGGGAAATCTCCCTCCCCTTCAATTATGTGAGCCATGGTTAGGGAGAGAGAGATGGGATGCACTAGGATCACAGGCTTCAGTGCTCGTGGTGGCTGCAGGTAGGACCCTGTGAGGCCACAGGACTAAGCCAGGCTGCTCTGGGCTTTGTTGTATATTCTGGATATTTCCTAAAGGAATGCTGAGCTAGAAGTTTAGCTCTGTGATAGAGCGCATGTTTAGAGTCTTGGGTTTGTTCCCCAGCAAGGCAAAACAGAACCACAAACCAGCCTCACTGCTGGATACACAAAGGAAAAGTCCAGAATTCAGCCGGCTTGGTACAGGCCTGTAATCCCAGCACTTGAGAAGCAGGAATAGTAGATAGTTTGAAGTTCAGAGCCAGCCTGGTCTGCGTACAGTTCCAGACCAGTCAAGACTACATAACAAGACCTTGTTTCAGAAAGGACAACAGAAAATGGATTTTATACCACCAAATACCAAAGAAAGGAAGTAAGATTCACAACAACCCAAGCAAAGGAATAACATGCATCAGTCCAACAATCTCTGAGGGCTTTCCTTGCCTCAATACTTAGGGCGAATCAGGGTAGAGGAAGTGAGGGTGTGCAGGGTTAGCAAGCATGAGACAGGCCTGGCAGATTTCTAGCCTCAGGCCAGCAAAACCAGCAGTTCTAGGCGGCTTTGAAGTAGATCTTGGGGGAGTAGAGGCTGTCTCTTGGCAGGTCGGGTGGGTGCATTCCGGGATGGAGGAAGATAGTGAGGTTATGGGAAGGTTGTAACCCAGTGTGGGTCAACTTCAGGGGTGTGTGTGGGCTAAAGGGTCGGTCTGTCTTTGCGATAAGGTGCTTGGTTTGATGTGAGAAGGCATGATGGGTGTCGTGGTTTAGCAGATGTGGCTGCTGGTAGTGGACTGGGAGTAGGGGCGAGTGGGAGAAAGACCTCCTGCCAGGTGCTGAACTGGGACATATGCAGGGGACACTCCCATGCTCTTGGTCGGCATCTGGCCCCTGCACACTTGGAGGCTCACAACTATCTGTGATGAGATCTGGCGCCCTCTTCTGACATAAAGGTATACATGCAAAGAAATGAAGGGGTGTTTGGAGATGTCCCATGTTCATTTTCTCATTGGTGGGCCGTGAGTACTGACACTCAAGCCAGGCTACGTGCCTGGTGTCAGCTTCCATTACCCCCTCCACCCCTTCCCCTCCAGGGAGACGACTCCGTGGGAGGGCCTTCTAGAACGTGGGTGAGAAAGTGTACTGCCAGGAGGACTTCCTGGTGAGTCTGCACTGTGTTGCTGGCCCAGTTGGGTGGGAGCAGGGGCGGGACCCTCCTTCGGACTCACATGCAGACCTGAGGCCAGCGACAGTGAGTGCCCCCTTGTCACGTGACGTCCTGGATCCTGTGTCACCTCTCAGTACTCCGGGTTCCAGCAAACTGCTGACAAGTGCAGCATGTGTGGACACCTTATCATGGAGATGGTGAGAACCTCCCAGTGCCTGGAGTCCCCCATCCTCTGCTGCTCCAGACCATTGGTGGGGCCCTAAGCCATGACCTCTGGGGGGCGGTGCTGTGCCTCCTGCCCGTGCTAACCTTTTGGTGCTTCCTCCAGTTCCTGCAGGCCCTTGGCAAGTCCTACCACCTGGGTTGCTTCCTCTGCTCAGTGTGTAACGAGTGTCTGGATGGTGTTCCCTTCACCGTGGACATGGAGAACAGCATCTACTGTGTTAGAGACTACCACACGTGAGTCTCCCTTGCTGAAAAGCAGTATGGGCCGCAGCATGGCCTCCCCAGCTCTCTTTCCTGCCTACCTCTGCCTCTTTGGTCCTGGCCTTTTTTTCTCTTTCTGCTCTCGTGTTTTCTCTGCAGTTGGGGTAGGGATAGCTTTGATTTTGGTGACAGGAACAGAAAGATGGGACTACTTATATTTTGGTGGGATACATCAGGAAAGAACCTGGAGGTGGTATCAATAACTATTATGTTTCCAGAATATTTTTCCATATGTGTTCCAATTCATGGGCCTGGGGACGGTTCCCAGTGACGCCATAAGGGCAGGGAAGGGACATTTGTGATTCCTAGTCTCTCTTCTGGGCCCTTACCTGACTGTTCCCTGCCATTGGGCCTTTTCCTCCCAAGGAGAAAGCCCTGGGGCCATGTGGGCAGCCAGTCTGTTATGGTGGCTCCGGGCTTAGGCCTCAGAGCCTTGGGTCTCTGCTGATTTTTGAGATTGGTGCCAGCGTTTGTCCTTGGTACTCAGGGTGGAGCAGAGGTCTCCCCTAGGGATGGCTTCAGTCTGGACATCAGGGACTAGAGAATGCATAGGAGATGGCTGGAGGGAGCCTGAGGCTGTCCTGCAGGAGGAGGGAGGGAGGGAGGGGACAGATAGGAACTGTGTCAACCATTACTGCCAAGAAGGCAGAAGCTGCACACCCGCGTGTCTACACAGGAGGCAGGCTATCTTAGAGCTGTTGTGGTAGCTCCACCCATGTCCCCTTGCCTCTACCTTCTCACCTTCTCACACCCACTTCCTTTATCCTTCCAGGGTGTTTGCTCCAAAATGTGCTTCCTGTGCCCGCCCTATCCTTCCTGCCCAGGTAGGAACACTTCACCGAGAAGCAGAGGGTGCACGATCCTGAGGCTTTGCCCGATCCTGCCTGCTTTGACTCAAGTCCTGGGCCATATTAGGAGTGGTCAAAGGTGGCCATGCTCTGCATTCTGCAGGGCTGAGGAGTATAGAGGATGTTCATGCAGCGGGGGGGGGGGGTGTACCCTGGGTGCATTACAGGGAAGAGGTGGCCCTGATTCTCGTGACCCACTGTGGCACTCTGCTCCATTACTTGTAACCGGAGGGGCTGCTCATCCGGCTGATTCAGTTCTGCAGTGGATGTTGGGTAGCCTAGGGCTAGAAGAGAGGATATGGAGGCCTTGGCCCGTGTAGCTCTCTGGGTCTTTCTGCATGAACAATATCTATTTAAGGTATATCTTCCCGAGGAAACCTGGCTGGTAGTGGGAGTTCCTGCATGAGCCAACACCCATGTGACTTTCTTCCTGTCACATGCCTATGTGTGACTCCAGTTGGGGAAGATGCCCAGGGCACATACACGTCCCTCTTGGGCACGTGCTGAAGTGCCCTGTCCTTGTCCGAGGGACATGTCTACTCAGGGTGGCACATTGTAGAGAGAGGTGCTTTAATGGACAGGTCATAGTGCTTCAGGTCCAGGGAGCACACGTGTGAATCTGCCTCTTTTTCAGGGCTGTGAGACAACCATTCGTGTGGTGTCCATGGACAGAGACTACCACGTGGAGAGTTACCACTGTGAGGTGAGCCCCGGCCTCACCCACCCTCCCCTGCAGACACTGTCACCCTCCACCCTGAATCCTCTCTCTGTAGCTTCTGCTCCATACTCCCCCAGTAAGCCTTTTCCTTTCTTCCCACCCATGCCCATTTTTCTTTCAGATAGTCCCATTTTCACTAAGTGGGTGTTGGATTTAGTAGAATAGACAGGAATTTAGAATTGGCAGTGTCCACATGAAGTAGTGTGTTGCTCTTGAAGGGAGTTGTCAGGACCTTGAAAAACTATGGAAGGTTTCCTGGGGGAGGTGACACCCAGCCTAAACTTTGTAGGGTGATAGGAGATAGGATGTGTCCGTCAGAATTCTAGTGGAGGATGAGTATGCTGTTGCTTCATTTAGAAAATATCTGAAGTCACCAAATTACATAGAAAAGGTTTATTTCAGTTTGGTTGTAGAGGTTTAATCCCATGATGGTTGGTTAACGCCATTGCTTTGGGCCTGTGGTGAGGCAGAGCTGCTCACCTCATAACTGGTAAAAGAACAAGAAAGAAGGTTTGGAGAGAACTTTGAGATGGCCCACTGTGTAAGGATACCTGCTACTGAGTCTTAGGACCCACGTGGTGGAGGAGACAGCTGATTTCGCAAGTTGTCCTCACCTCCACAGGCATGCCATGGCACCCACTTCACATGCAAATAATACATGCAGCCAGCCTGGTCTACAGAGTGAGGGCTAGGCCATCCAGGGCTACACAGAGAAACCCTGTCTTAAAACCAAAACAACAACAACATCAATAATAATAATACATGTATTAAAAAAAAGAGATCAAGGTTCTGGAGTGCCCTTGACCAAAGAACCAAAGCCTCTTTGGCACTTCAACCACCCCCTCCATGGACAAGGGACCAAGCTTCACCTCCCCCCACTTTCTTTGTTTGTGTGTTTTTTTGAAATATGGTCTTACTGTGTAGTCCTGTGTAGTAAGCTTTCTTGTTGGACTGTCTTTGACCACCAGCCTGCAAATAGAGACATAGACTTCTTAATAATGAAAGCTTGGCCTTTGGCTTAGGCTTTTCCCAATTAGCTTTCATAATTCAGATTAACCTGCTTTTGTTATTCTACATTCTGCCATGTAGCTTTTACCTCTCTTCCATTCTGTGTATCTGGCTTGCTCTGTCTCTCATTTGCGTCTCTCAGAACCTAGATTCATCTTTCACTGACTCCCCAGAAATCCTGCCTGTCCTCCTGCCTAGCTGTTGGCCATTCAGTTCTCTATTAAACCAATAAGAAGACACCTTGATGGGCTGGAGAGATGACTCAGTGTTTAAGAGCACTGCTCCAGAGGACCTGGGTTCAATTCCCAGTACCCATATGACAGCTCACAACTATCTGTATGTCCAGTTCCAGGGGCTCTAACACCTTCAAACAGACATACATGTTAGCAAAACACCAAAGCACATAAAATAAACCAAAAATAATGAAAAAGAAAGTGCCTTGGGAAAGATACATCTTCACAGTGTACAAAAAGATTATCCACAACATTTTCCCATTTTTGTCTAAAATAAAGTTTTACTCTGTCTAACACAGTAAAACTATATATAGTAAAAACAATTATCAGGCCAGGCAGTGATTATGCACACCTTTAATCCCAGCACTCGAGAGGCAGAGGCAGACGGATCTCTGAGTTTGAGGCCAGCCTGGTCTACAAGAGCTAGTTCCAGGACAGGTACAAAAGCTACAGAGAAACCTTGTCTCGAAACAAGCAAACAAGAACAATTATCAGATAAGAATTACATTTACAATGTTCAGTCCATTTGTATTTGGTGTATTCAGAGAAAATATTATCTGTCTTGATGAGTTCAAAGTTTTATACCTAAACCACTTTTTATCATAACATATTACCAACCTAGAAATCTTTTTAGACCTTAAAACATTTTCTTAGATGAGCAACTTAAGCTTTTATGTCTCTCATCCTTTATAAACTTTACATCTCTTTTGCAAGTTTTTTTTTAATGTGGTAAAAAAAAAAGGCAGTATAACTAGTCTTCAACTTCCATCAGAGACCCGAGAAGGATAAAATAGTACCTGAGTAAGCAGGAAGTGCAGAGCAAACAACTTTCGAAACTATAGAAATGACAGAAACAGCTGGCTGCCTGGACAGTCACCCAGGGCTCCTCTGCAATGTTGGGACATCCATCGTTGGTCTAAAGGCCCAGCATATCTGACAGACTTTTCCGTGGAGCAGGAATTTTGAAGGACTTCCTACCTTGTCTTGGCAAAGTTCGGCATTCATCTTCTTTTGTGTCCTGTCTGTCCAATTTGGTCAGCATACTATCAGCAGTCAAGGCAAGGGCAGTTTCTTGTCCAGTGGCTAACTTTGACACACACACACACACACACACACACAAAAAAAAAAAAAAAAAAAACCAAAAAAATCTTTACAGAGTTTTCTCAATGCCCATTGTCTTAGATGCCCATTGAATTAGATAATGCTGCCAGGAGCAGATGTGTCTCACTGTCATAAAAAGGTTTATGTTATTAAAACATCTTGAATATCATATTCTGGCCTCTGAAGTGTTTGACAACCATCTATGTATCTGAAATATCTCTTGAGTGGTGTGGTGGAGGCGCATGCTTTTAATCCCAGCACTCGGGAAACAGAGGCAGGCAGATCTTTGTGAGTTTGAGGCCAGCCTGGTCTACAGAGCAAGTTTCAGGACAGGTTCCAAAGCTGCACAGAGAAACCCTGTCTTGAAAAACAATAACAGCTGGGCGGTGGTGGCGTACACCTGTAATTTCAGCTCTTGGGAGGCAGGGGCAGGAGGATCTCTGTGAGTTCGAGGCCAGCCTGGTCTATAAGAGCTAGTTCCAGGGCAGGCAACAAAGTGACACAGAGAAACCCTGTCTTGAAGAGAAAAAAAAACAAAAGAAAAACAACAACAAACAAAAAAAATATCTCTTGAAAACATATCTACATGACTATAAGTTTGATTGTTATAGATGATTAACTAGTAATCTACATTTTTTAAATTATCCTAAACAGTTAGTAATAATAGTCTTTAAGGGCTAGAACTTTACATTTTAAAATGATCTGTAGTACAATACCTAAAACAACAGAAAATATATACAGTATGTTCTAACAAAAATAACTTTAAATTTGTATCAGTATACAAAGATGTATACCAATGTAAAATATTTAAGACTAGTAGTTGTGTTTTTTTAGTTTAAAAGTAGATTCAATTAATTTACCGTTCTATTTTATCATTCCTATATCCTGCTCTTTTATTTTCAGAAAGAGATTTTTGAATCTAACCTGCTTTGTTTAGTTTTTCCCTGACCATGAAAAAGATATAACCTCTCCCCCAATGCAACATATTTCCTGATTTTTATTTTGAAGTTAAGACATTCTTAAAATATATAGGTTGGATTCATTTAGCATTTTTTGTTTTTTTTTTTGCTATAACCCAGTGTTTATCAGCAGTGTTATTTTTAGCTTATCAGTGTTCAAAGTCAACAAAGCAACATACAGGTTCCATGTACCCTGTCTATTTTCCTCCTTATGTGGCTGTGTATGCAAACACACACACACATGTGTACACATATATATATATATATATATATATATATATATTTACTCTCTTTAAAAACTATTATTTTTAAACTATTTATTTATTTATTTATTATGTATATAGTGTTCTGGGCACCAGATCTCATTATAGATTATGGTGTGAGCCATCATGTGGCTGCTGGGAATTGAACTCTGGACCTCCAGAACAGCAGTCAGTCCTCTTAACCTCTGAGCGATCTCTCCAGCCCTAAACTATTTTCTATGACTGCCTATGCCCACTTTTCTCTTTCTTTAGCATTTAAACACATCTTAAAGTATTTTGTACCTATTTAGAGGTTTTTTTTGCCCTAAACCTGGCTTTCCTAAGCATCCGCAGTGTTCTCTAACCAGGAGAACCAAAGACCCCCTCTGTTTATTGAGAGCCCAGCCTCACGCTGGTAGGTAGCAGTGGGAACCATGTTTACTGCAGCAGCTCTGGGAAGTGGCTGAGCCCACTCTCCAGAGTCCATTCAAGTGACAGCCAATTGCTGTATGTGCTCCCGGGGAGTCCCAGGTGGCCACGGTTGAGGTGACGGTTGGCTATCATGATTTCTGTTCATGTGGTCATGACACATGTTGCATGCCTAATATAACTGCTTCTTTTATTGTTTTATTAATAAATCAAGCTAAGGAGTCAGATATTCGGGTGTAAACCTGATAGATCCACAGAGTGATAGGGGAAAGTGTCAGCTGACCCCCTCCACCAGTGCAAAGTGTAGTAAGCTTTCTCATCAGACTTTCTTGGACCTCTAGCCCCCAAATAATGACACAGAGACTTCTTACTAATTATGAGAGCTTACCTTAGCTTAGCCTTTCCCCCAAATAGCTCTTATAACTTAGATGAACCTGCCTCTATTAATCTATGTTCTGCCATGTGGCTTTTTCCTTTGTTCCATCTGTATGTCCAACATGCTACGCCAGAGGCCTCTCTCTGGTGTCTATGCATGGCCAGTATTCATCTTCCCTCCTCAGAAATCCTGCCTATCCTCTCTTGCCTAGCTATTGGTCATTCATTTCTTTATTAAACCAATCAGAAGACTCCTTGGCCAAGACACATCTTCACAGTGTACAAAAAGATTATCCACAGCAGCTCTGGCTGTCCTAGAATTCTCTGTGTGTCTGTACTGGGACAAACAGAACTCTTGCTGAGCTAGATCTCCAGTCTTTGGAATTATTCTCATAGCCCAGGCTGTACTCAAGCCCAGTCTCCTACTAGGTTTAGTCTGCTAAATGTGTTCAGAATTTTGTTCTCTTGTTTCTTTGAGACACAATCTTGCTATTTAGATCAGGCTGGCCAGGACCTTGACTTTCTGTCTCTGCCTCTGGAATCCTGTGATTATAGATATGGCTCCTGCACCTGGCTGTTGGCTGGTACTTTGTTGTTGTTGTTGAGTTTAAAGTTATATTTGTGTGTGGGGGTTATTCATATCTCTGTGGAGTGCAGAGTTGGAAATGGAGTTAAGGGGAGTCTGTGGGAGTCTGGCTTGTTCTGTGGGTGCAGGGGTCTGAACTGTGGTCCCCATGGTCGAGCAGCAAGCTCTTAGCACTGAGCCTTCTCCAGCTCTGAGAAGGCAGGTGGCAGAGGCAGGTGGATCTCTGAGTTTGAGGCCAGCCTGGTCTACAGAGCAAGTTCTAGGACAGCTAGGGGTATAGAGAGACCCTGTCTCAAGCAACTAAAAACTAGAAACAGCTGGGCAGTGGTGGCACATGCCTTTTATCCCAGCACTTGGGAGGCAGAGTCAGGCAGATCTCTGTGAGTTGTTTCAGAACTGGCTCCAAAGCTACAGAGAAACCCTGTCTCCAAAAACATCATCATCATCATCATCATCATCAACAACAACAACAAGAACAAAAACCAAACTACACCAAAAAGGCAGTATAGCCTGTTAGGCTGAGCCCACATTTACTACCCATCCCTGTCCTTTTCCTGAGGCTGGCCTTAATTCCAAGTCCTTGGGTGTTTCTTTAAAGGTCCTCTGCCCGCCAGCGTATCTACCACAACCCCGATGTTTCTTTGGTGATGATGTCGTCTCCTGCTTACTGGGGTTCAGGTTGTGTTTTATCTTCAGCAGGATTGCGGGCTCCAGCTGAGTGGCGAGGAAGGACTCCGCTGCTACCCTCCTGGAGGGGCATCTGCTCTACCGCCCCTGACAGGGCCCGCTCCCCTCTCCGGCTGTGCCTGTGACTGAGCTCTGAGAAGTAGCCATGCAGAGAGAAGGGTGACCCACCCAAGCTCCTGTCTGCTCCCCTCCACCGAGCTGCTGTCTCTTCCACAGGGGCAGGACCCCCGCGTCAAATAAGCGACTTCTGTTTCTTCACCTTCCTTGCCTCAAGCCTATTCCCCTGCTGGGTTCCAGGACACCCGCACCCTGCAGCCTTGGGATAGGCCACCTTCCTCTGCCTGGCCTCAGCTCCCAGAGGCAGGGCTTGGAGGGCCTTGGTGCCATGGGGGAAGGGTGCCTTATGTGTATGATCACAGCCAAGGCAGTGCCACCTGGGAAACACCGGGTTTGGCCTTGATGGGTGTTTTCAGCCAACAGGTGTCTCTGCCTCTCTGGATCCAGGCAGGGGTGGTGCCTTTTTAGCATCCTCAGCCTCAGAAGACCCTGAGCGAATCCCAGGCACAGAGAGTGAGCCCACCAGGGCTCCCTGTGACTCCGGAGAGCATCTGTGCACACTGTATCCGGCTCTACCACAAAACCATGTGATTTGACTTAAATTAAGTCCCCCCCCCCCCGAGGATGTTTGCATTTTCTTTAAAAGAATATAGTTTTCTTCTAAAACCTTGGACCAACTTGGTTGTTATCTTAGTCACAGCAGATTCTTGTGCACCCACGGCCTGTACCATGTAGCTAGATTCGCGGTGCTAAGGACATTTGTAGTTTTAACTGTTTTTCCATGAATTCTAGAATATCGCCACATCTGCTTCAGATTTCAGTGTGGGGTGGAGTGTCAGAATCTTATGGAAAGGGACCCAGTGAGCTTCAGGCAGGGTGAATGTAAATTAGATTTTCTTTGGAGGGAGAGTACTTCCTGGGTACTGTGAAGTACTGGCAAGATTTTGAGGCTGGTTAATGAAGACATTGAACCTATGCTGGTGTATGACTCTGGCCAGAATACTTTGTTGTCAGTGCTGGGTGTGGCTTTGCTTTGGTTTTTTTCATTGTTTATTTCGAGTCAGGGTCTCCCTTTGTGGTAACCCAGGCTGGCTTTGAATCCCTGAGCACCCACAGAGCAGCCTCCTGAGGACCAGCATGGAATTACAAATGAACAGGAGTTCTGGGAAGTGGGCATTGGTCCCTTTCTGCTGAGTCCCATGGGTTTTTTTTCCCTAAGCCCAGATCTCCAAGTACACCCAAAAAGGGAGTGGCCAGGGTCTCCTGAGTTTTAAATTTACACCCAGTACCTGGCTGGGGGTGAGCTGTGATGCAGGAACCAGGCAGCTGGTGAGAAAGTACAGGGGTGAAGTGAAAGGAAGGGAAGTTCCCAGGGAAGCCATGGTAGGGACTTCCTGGATGATGGTTGTTGGGGTGTGGTGGCCATGGGATGGAGAGAACCACGTGCTTGAGGGGGCAGTGTTGCCGAGGCTGAAGGAAGAAGGTAATCTCAGCAGACCACAGGTTTCCTAGGCAGTCCCGGAGCTCACCTGAGGGCCAAGAGGAAAAGTAGTGATGGGGATGTTTGTCATACTGGAGAGCCAGTCTGGGGGACCATAGTCTGCCATGCTATGGTCCAACCTGGGCCACAGGGAGATTAGACCATATCTGTTCTAGGTTACTCTATGTTGTCCCAACAGAGGCTTTCAGGTCATGCCTTTTTCTAGGGTGAATGCTTTTATAAAGCAGCAGCTGGCACTACTTTGAGTGGTGACTTTACATGTTGTTTGTGCATGTAGGTATCACTACCTGCCCAGTTCCAACCATGACACATGAACCAGTAAATTCACAAAAGAACAAGGTAACCCAAAAACTTACTGAAGTAGACTCGGAACAGGTGGGCCCATAGGTATATTAAAACCGTGTCAAGAATACAAAGACACAGCCTGCCAGGTTGCTCAGAGGGTAAGGGTATTTGCTGCCCAACCTGAGAACCCAAGCTCAGTCCCTGTACCCCACATGGTGGAAGGAGAGAAGCGATTCCTGCAAGCTATCCTCTGGCCTCCACAGACATGCATGCCATGGCACACGTGAACCAACACACACGCACAAGGAGACACACATAAAATAAATGTGGAAAAGGTGTTTTGTCAAATAGACAAGCCCAGCAGAGCATGTAACACCTTTCCTGAACCCTGTAAAAAGGACGCTAACCCTGTGTTGATGATGGTCTCACCAGTGTGCCATCTGATAAGCTGGCCTGTGACAAGGAACCACCAGTCAGCGGACTCCCAGCTGTCCCCAGGACTTTAGCCAGTGGAATCCCTTGACCTGGCCCACTCCAACTGACTCCTGCCCATCCACCCGTCTATCCATCTTTCGACCTGTCCCTTCACTTCTAGTGAATGCCCATGCCTCTGCTATCTGGGGCTAGCTCTTGGAGCCTCTGGGACCAAGCCCTTTACATCCTTCCTGCCAATCCAAACTGATGCCTAATCATTATTAACTCTCCGCCTCTTAATCTAATTGAGGTCTCATAAACTCTCTGAGTCTATAAGGTCATGAAGTCTATAAGAACTTTCCTGAAGTCTATAAGTTCATGCTGCAACCCACATATATATATGTACATATACAGATGTGTGTGTGTGTGTGTGTGTGTGTGTGTGTGTGCATCTATGAACTCTAAAGTGTGAACTGAGGGCTAGTACTAGTATAAAGACTGGAATAGAACCTGTGGTTGCCAATCAACAAGATGGAGCCGGGGTAAAGGCGCCAGCTGCCAGGCTGAGCACCTAAATCCATGAACCACGTGGTAAGAAGAGAGCACCAATTTCCACTAGCTGTCCTCTGACTTTAAGGGTTTGTGGGCTCCCTCCCCACAATAGCTACTGAAAAATATCTCACCCCCAAGAGCCTAAGGGGACAGTGGCAGAAAGAGGCCACTGAAGACAAATTCTGCCCTGCAGATAGCCCAGGCCCTCCTGCTGCGTCCCCTTCGGGAAGGCCCATGTGATGGGTGTCTGGTCATAGCAGGAAAAAGTTGTCCAAACTGAAATCTGAAAACAGATTTCTGAGGGCCAGAGACGGGTGAGTCTCTGGAGACAGCAGCTGGGCCGGCTGGAGGTCGGAAAGCAGAAGGACACATTTGTCCCTTTCAGATCATTGCCACCAAAGAGCTATGCCTTCGGTCAAGGCTTTCCAGGGAAAGCCCCATCCCCAGTTCCCCTGGGGTTCCCGTCAGCATTAATAATTATTTTCCGCAGCTGTCTGCCGAGACGGTTCCCATTAAACCTTAGTCTCCTCCATGTGGCTTCCTTTTGGGCCGAGGCTTCGGCTAAAAATAAAATGTTCTCATCGACAAATACTTAAAGATTGACTTGCTTCCTGGGCATGCTGGGAGGCAGCCCATTGGCTATGGTAATGAAGTATTAAATCCAATGACACTTGAGAACATGCGCTCCTCCGGGCTGCTCTTCGTGTGTGAGACCTAACGGCCTCTGATCATGAAGCATCTGCTCCCTGACAGCGAACACACAGACGCCCAGGCTGCTCGGGTCGTCACTCCCAGACTAACCTCCCCAGACCAGAGGTCTCACTTTGGAGTCTACTGCTCTGATCAAACACCATGACTGATAAGAACTTGTGGAGGACAGGGTTTCTTTGGCTTATGCATCCCAACTACAGTCCATTATGAAGGGAAGCCACGGCAGGGACTCCAGGCGAGAACCTGGAAGCAGGAACTGAAGCGGAGGCCATGGAGGGATGCGGCTTATTGGCTTCTTCCCCATGGCTTTGCTCCTTTCTTATAAAGCCCAGCACCACCCACCTATGGGTGGCACCACCTTTCCCGGACTGACCGCCCCCCCCCCCCCCCACAGACACCAATCATAATTTTTAAAATACCCTCACAGTCTTGCCTACAGGTTGGTCTAATGGGGGCAATCTTTTTTCAGTTGAGGTTACCTCTCCCAGATAATCCTACTGTATTTCAAATTAACAAAGCAACCCTATCCAGCATGCCACAGTTCCACACACCACCTGCTTCCTGCAGGGCCAGTTGCATTGATTCCACCTGCCAACGTCTGTGCCCCTTGACGGGTAATTCCATTTTCACAGAGCTTCCCTCTGATGTTAGGTGATGAGAAGCCCAGCCTCACCCACAGAATGGTAAAGCAACATCAAGGAGAGCAAGGCCACGACTCTTTCCTCACCCCTGCACAAAGCCAAATGGCAGTTCCTCTTCTGTGAGTTTTCTAAAACAGTGATCCCCATTGGCTTTCGTGGACCTTTGGACTCAGGCTCGTGGGCTCCAGTACAGCCTGGGTGTGGCCTCCCGGGTGCTCTAGCGACCAATGTCTTCAAAGCCAGTCTGCTCACACCTGTGCTGCACCAACGATGAGGCTGGCCTATGCTGAGGGTGGCTGAGGAGTCCCCAGCCTTGCAAGTCTGGGCCTTTATTTGCAGATCGAGGATCCTTCTAGCTTTGTGGAATGGTTATGTTCTCTCCTAGGTGGGGCAAGTCTTTGTTCCCCAGAGGTGACCCTTAGAGTTCCACTCTGCTCCAGTGGGGAAGTTCAGTCATGGAGGGTTTTAGACAAGAAAATGTAACTGACACGTTGAAGGGGGGTTTTAGAGATTTTACCAAAGTTCTCACCAAAGTTCTCCCCTGAGAAATCGACTTGATTTGGTCCTGGCTTGCGGGACCCAAAGCAAACTCCCATGTTTATGATCAATTGAATCTCAACAAAATGCTGAAAAATCATTCTTAAAAACAATATTTTTAGCTGTGGTCGTGCATGCCTTTAATCCCAGCACTCAGAGGTGGGCGAATCTCAGTGAGTTCGAGGTGAAAGACCCCCGGTAGGGACCTTCCCTCAGGTGGAGACCCCGGACCCACAGACCAGGCCGAGACCACGAGTCGGATGCAAACTGCAAGAGGTTTATTAGGTAGACACAGGTACCTGCGGGCGGCAAAGTCTTTCGGAGGACTTGCGCGCCTGCAGACTGGGAGGAGGACTTTTTATAGGAAAGAGGGCAGCAAAAAGCAATTTACAGAAGCAGAAGCGTGGTTATCAGAATGAGGCGGGGGGGCATGAATGGTTTTCCTCTCCCAGCATGGATGTCTGGCAGCAGACATCCTGCTCTTATCTTATAGGTATCCTACTTTGAAGTCATCCTGCTTTGTAGATGTCCTATCTTATAGATATCCTGTTTTCCTCTCACGAGAGCAGGCTAGCTGCTGATCCTGAGAATCTTTCAAGCAAACAGGACGTTCTCCTGGGGAGCCTGCTAGCTACGGGTTCTGAGGAGGGGGTCTATAGGATCTTTCATTCCCCCATTTTCTTTTATCATAGAGTTAAATCTTTTACTCTAAGCAGTTATGGAACCTCGGTTTCTTCTTGTTGTAACATATGATACTGATGGGTCAGTACTAGGGCCTGAATAACTGACAGCCTGTCTTTCATTAACCGGACCAAGCAGTTTAAGATGCAGAGCCCAAACAGGAGTATCAGAAGGAGGATAATCAATCAAGGGACCCATCAGAGGAGACAATAGAGTAGTAAACCAGGGAGACTTATTAAACCATCCTTCGAACCATCCCTGTTGTGATTCGAGCAGCTTTTGTGTCTGTCTTTACCTCTCTCTAAGCTTTGTCGTAGTGTGGTTCGCATAGAAACAACATTCCTCTTTGAGTGCTGCGCATAACTCTCCCTCTTGTAAAAACAACATGTCTAGCCCCCTCCTGTTTTGTAGGGCTACCTCTGAGAGGGAGGTTAATGACTCTTCAAGTGCGCTAACCGATTCTTCCAGCGCCTTGATATCAGTATGCATGGCTGCCTGAAGTTGTCTAAATTGGCTGGTCTCCATAATCTAGGACTAAGGGGTTGCATCTACCTCCTGGGGTGGCGCCCTGGACATTGGTAGCGGTAGTGATCTCATAGCAGGGGCCACAAGCTTTTCCCCCCAGCAAGTCCAGGGTCCCCTTCCCGAGTACCCAGGCGTGGTTCCTCATCTGAGCGTGATTAGATCCCAGGTGGAGGAGGGTTTCCAGTAAGCCTCCCCCGTCGTTTCGCAACCCCATTGGGCACAGTAACCGTCCCTCGGCCCTCTATGTCCCTTTTGTGTGTTTTGTCCTGGACAAACATAGAAGTGTTTGTTCCTGGTCCCATGTCGCCCCCCTCCAGCCCCCGGGTGATGGCAGTCATCTCCCGGGAAGGTCGCCATCCCCAGTCTTAGTAGGGCCCATATAATGATCCAAGGGCCCCATGGGTAAGCCTTATCTTTAAGGGGTTTTGAGTGCGTTGGGCTCTCCATGCTGAGGTTGCGGCGGGCTCCATTTTGTCAGCTGTATGGGCGGCCTTAACGTGTGAGGCGTGGATCCAGGCTGCGATGCCGTCAACCTTTAGTGCCATTGGGGGTCAGAAGGTCAGTGTAAGGGCCTTTCCACCGAGGTTCCAAGTTTTAGGTCTGGTGTCTGCGGACCCAAACAGTATCTCCTATCTGGAAGGGATGCGGTACCACCGGCTGGTTCAGTTGGTCTCGGTAAGCAGCGGCGAGTGGCTTCCAAACCTCTCTCTGCACAATCTGTAACGCCTGCACATGAGCTTCCAGAGAAGGACTGTTAGCAAAATCGGCAATGTTTGAATCAAAGAAATTTATAAATGGGGGAGGAGCCCCATATAGGATTTCAAAAGGAGTCAGTCCATGAGGCCCCAGGGTGTTGCGGGCCCTGTACAGGGCCAGTGGTAAGAGAAGCACCCAGTCTCTAGTGCCAGTTGCAAGCGTTAATTTGGATAAGGTCTCCTTAATTGTTCTATTCATGCGTTCTACCTGTCCTGAACTTTGGGGTCTATACGCACAATGTAATTTCCATTCGACCCCTAGGAGTTTGGCCACCTACTGACTTACCTGGGAGATGAAGGCGGGCCCATTATCGGTGCCAAGACTTGAGGCATTCCGTACCTGGGAAATATTTCTTCCAAGAGCTTTTTGGTCACCACCTTTGAGGTTTCGTTTTTGGTGGGAAAGGCTTCTACCCATCCTTCTGCCATCCGGAGTGCCTAGGTCAGAGCGATGAGTTCAGCCCTCTGGGCGGAGGTGCCTGCTGGTAGGGCTTCTGCCCAAACTACCTCAGTCTCTGTTGTCATTGCTGCCCCCGCCTTTCGTTTCCCATTTGCCAGGAAACTGCTGCCAT
Organism: Chionomys nivalis; assembly: GCF_950005125.1. Lineage (NCBI taxonomy): Eukaryota > Metazoa > Chordata > Mammalia > Rodentia > Cricetidae > Chionomys > Chionomys nivalis. The sequence goes on from NC_080112.1 coordinate 91,368,543, forward strand.
CCGTATACCAAGTATAGTCAGCATCTCGGAGGGGTTGATTCGTCAGGTCCGGTCTGGTCCCTTGTGTTTCTGCGAGGATCTGGAGGCAGTCGTGGTGTTCCGGGTCCTCAGGCAGGGGGAGCAAGGTCGTGGGATTAAGAGCGACCACAGGTCCGAATTGCACCCGGTCCGCATTCAGGAGCAGGGCTTGGTAGTAAGTCATGCTGGCATTGGAGAGCCAGCGGTCTGGAGGCTGCTTGACCAAGGCTTCCACCGCATGGGGTGCCAGGATAGTCAGTGGCTGGCCCAGGGTTAGTTTACCCGCGTCTTTAGTGAGGACTGCAATAGCTGCTACCATTCGCAGATAGGGCGGCCACCCTGAAGAAACTGGGTTGAGTTTCTTTGAGAAATAGGCTACAGGACGCCTCCAAGGGCCCAGTTTTTGAGTTAGGACCCCTTTGGCGTAACCCTGTCTCTCATCCACGAACAAGTCAAAGGGTTTGGTAATGTCAGGGAGGCCTAAAGCAGGGGAGGCTGGTAAGGCTTTCTTAATGTTTTTGAAAGCCCTCTGCTGTTCCTCTCCCCAATCAAACATTGTCCCCTGTTTAGTTTGAGGATACAAGGGTGCAGCCATTTCGGCAAACCCTGGGATCCAGAGGCAGCAGAATCCCGCTGTTCCCAGAAACTCTAGCAGCTGGCGGGGGTTCCAGGGGGCAGGGATGTTAGTGATAGTCTGTTTGTGCACCTCGGTCAGCCATCTCAGTCCATCTTTTAATTGATAACCTAGGTAAATGACTTGCTTCTGGCACATCTGAGCCTTCCTGGCTGATGCCTGATATCCTAATTGTCCCAATGTCTGTAGGAGGGACTTTGTGCCCTCCTGACACTCTTTCTCCGCCAGAAGGAGGTCATCAACGTACGTGGGATGGTGGCAGAGTGCTCAATAAGTTATAGGAGTTGGGGACCGTGGGGTGTATGTCCTCCACCCTTTTGTAATTTCCTTCAAATCCTGTACTGGCCGGTAGTCCCCAGTCCCTGGTTTCTTTACTGGTAAAAGGGGGGGTATTCCATGGTGACCGGCAGGGGATGAGGATGCCCTGGTCCAAGAGCCTCTTTTTTTTTGCAATAAGCACATTGGTCCCTGTCCATTTTGGCCCCCTTCCTTTCTCCCAGCCTACCTCCCTCTCTTTCTTGTCCTTGAACTACAGTGGCCAGCAGCCTACTTAATTCTTTATTCTATTTCATGTCTCTTTCCTCATTTATTGGTTGCTCCTCTGAATATACTTGTAAATTCTCCTTTCCTTCTCTCTTTCTTTGCCTCTTCAGCAGATCCTGTATTGTATATCCCTGCAGACCTTCCAGCCTCTGTAATTTACTTCTGATATCCGGACTGGACTGCCAAATAAAGGATATTGAAACACTAGTGGCCTGCCCCGGTTCCCCGGGTCATAGGGAGTATACATTCTGTATGCTTCCTTAAACCTCTCTAAAAAGGCAGAGGGAGTTTTCTCATTCCCTTGTATCACTTGCTTTGCCTGAGCCACATTAGTGGGGCGGCGTGCTGCCCCTCGGAGACCCGCTACAAGCAGCTGGCGATAGAGGCGTAGGTGTCCCCTACCTGCAGCTGTGGTGAAGTCCCAATCAGGTCGCGTCAGAGGGAAGGCCTCATCAATTTCGTTAGGCAAAAGGGTTGGGCGACCGTTGTCGCCTGGAATGTTTCTCCGAGCCTCCAAAAAGACTCTTTGCTTTTCCTCTGAGGTCAGCAGGGCTTGCAAGAGTTGCTGGCAATCCTCCCAGGTGGGCTGGTGGGTGACTGAAATAGACTCGATTAGATTAGTCAGCGCCACTGGGTTTTTGGAAAAGGAAGGGTTATGCTGTTTCCAGTTATAGAGATCAGAAGCTGAGAATGGTACTGTTGCTGCCCATTCAGACCCTCCCGGAGGGGAAGGGCGTGGGAGGTGGAATCAGGCGGCGGCTCGCGTCTGTCCCTCTGTTGGCCAGCCATAGGTGAGAGGGCCGGGGATTCTTGTGGGGGCCCCTCGGCCATCGCCGCTTCAGGTCCCTCTGGGCTATCTGATCTTGCATATGGAGGAGGCTCAACATTTTACAGGGGGTGTCAAACTTTTCCAACTTCTATAAGCAGTTACAAATATCATCAGGTCAATTCCAGTAAGAGTACAATGACAGACATTGTTGTTATTAAATACCATCAGTTCCAGTCTCTGAGAAACAGTTAAAACCCCAATTTTCCCCCCTTCTTAAGTGAAGAGGGGTTGTTAACGATTGTCCCATGGTACCAGATTTAGGCTCGAGCACAAACAGATATACAAAAACAAAGAACATATTTAAACACAAAAATCCAACAATCAGACACAAACAATATGGACGCTCAGCACGGCTTTGGCGCAAAACCGAAAGCAAAAATTCAGACGGAGACTGTGAAAAATCAGGCTCCGGCCACCTTTGGAATGTGGCCCGTCAGATGAGCACCGAAAAGGCTCCAGATTCAGACCCAAGTCAGCAAAGCAAGACTTTGGGTCTGATACAGATTGAGCTCCGGAAAAGCTGCCACCTAATTCCGGGCTCCAGGCACCCTTGGAACGTCTTCCAGGGCTGCGGGGTAGAAGTCCGAGCTCGTCAGCTCCTTCTTGGGCCCGCCAGATACAGAGCACCCGGATCTGAGTGTACAGAGTTAAGCACATAAACGACGCAGACACAGACTAACAAATCGGTGCTGGCCAGCTTACCTCCCGATGGTGGGTCGGTGGTCCCTGGGTGGGGGCCTCGATTCCCGGCCAACGCACCAAATGAAAGACCCCCGGTAGGGACCTTCCCTCAGGTGGAGACCCCGGACCCACAGACCAGGCCGAGACCACGAGTCGGATGCAAACTGCAAGAGGTTTATTAGGTAGACACAGGTACCTGCGGGCGGCAAAGTCTTTCGGAGGACTTGCGCGCCTGCAGACTGGGAGGAGGACTTTTTATAGGAAAGAGGGCAGCAAAAAGCAATTTACAGAAGCAGAAGCGTGGTTATCAGAATGAGGCGGGGGGCATGAATGGTTTTCCTCTCCCAGCATGGATGTCTGGCAGCAGACATCCTGCTCTTATCTTATAGGTATCCTACTTTGAAGTCATCCTGCTTTGTAGATGTCCTATCTTATAGATATCCTGTTTTCCTCTCACGAGAGCAGGCTAGCTGCCGATCCTGAGAATCTTTCAAGCAAACAGGACGTTCTCCTGGGGAGCCTGCTAGCTACGGGTTCTGAGGAGGGGGTCTATAGGATCTTTCAGAGGCTAGCCTGTTCTATAAGAGCTAGTTCCAGGACAATTTTTTTTCCAACAAGAAATGATTCTGGGGCAATTGGGTATCCACACATGAAAAAAACAAGTGCTGGTGACTATGAAACACCACCAATAAAATTCACTCAGAATGCAACATTAAATGTATGAAATGAGATGCGCAAATTCTAAGACAAGGACATGGGTACACGTCGTCATGACTGCATCAGGCAAAAACTGTGTTAGGATATTAAAGCCTAAAAGCTCCATCACCATTTCCCAGCGTGCTTCAGAGACACCACCGAGGAGAGCAAGGCAAGATGGCTAGAAGAATAAAATACTGGAGCGTTCACGTGCGTGATGAAAAACTCACATCCAAGACATACAAGGAACTACAAACACCAGCAAAAGGTTAATTCAATTTAAAGCCACAGAAACTATCTAGACTTCCTCTATGAGGTACACTAACGGCCAATAGGCCCTTGGAGACCGCTGAGGGGAATGCAGATGTGACCCACGCACCACATCATGGAAACCTGGTTTAATCAAAAAGGTGGAAAAAGGAGCTGGAAAGATAGCTAGTGGTTAAGAGCATTGCCTGTGAAAGACCCCCGAAGGATGTCTTTCCTTTGGAGAGACCCCCTACCCAAGGATCAGTCGAGACCACTCGTGCGGGTGCAAACAGCAAGAGGTTTATTCAGATGCACAGGTACCTGGGGCGGCAAAGTCTTTTGAAGGACTCGCGCCCGCCGGCTGGGGTAGGGGAATTTTTATAGGGGTTGAGGAGCAAAGGCGCGGGCACAGAAGCGAAAAGAATAGTTACAGGGTTCCCATTGGCCAGTTTGAATGTGGCCAAGTCCAAGGCTAAGTCAAATTCTCAAAAAGTCAGATATGGACTGACTTGGCTCTGTCTAAGGTACAAGGTTGTTTTTCTCGGTGTTTTTCGTTCCTCCTTCAGACAAAATGTCTGACCACAGATATCTTGTTTTGGCTGTCCCTGCACTTATTTTTGTTGGCAGCCTCTCATACTGTCCTCAGTTGAACCCTGAACGTGTAGTACAAGCCTTGCAAAATGGCGTTACTGGTGCTAAGCTGGGCCGGGGTCTTTCAGCCTGCTCTTTCAAACAACCTGAGTTCAATTACGGACAACCACAAATTGGCTCACAAATATCTCTAACGAGGTCTGGTGCCCTCTTCTGGCAACAGAAAGAAGAGGCTGGAGAGATAGCTCAGTGGTTAGGAGCACTGCCTTCTCTTCCAAAGGTCCTGAGTTCAATTTCTAGCAACCAAGTAAGGGCACACAACCATCTGTAATGAGGTCTGCTGCCCGCCTCTGGCCTGTAGACATACACACATGGGCCATAGGGCCATAGGACCATAGGGCCAATTACCACGTCTCTACAGCTCTCTGCTTTCAGTCACACCACATGCAGCAGGTTTAGCACGTCTGGGATCACAGGCAGGCATCATGGTGAAAGGGACTCTATCTTTCCGGAGCGTTTTGAGTTTCTTGATTTGTTGTGTAGGGAAGGCACTGATAAAAACTCCTCTCCATGGAGGAACAAATAGTTCCTTCTAGACAATGACATGACACATATTAAGGACTGGAGTTGTCTTTGTCCCTGCCTGACACTGGCTAAGGGAAGTTCGTGATGGTGAAAATGAAGGAGAGACGTATTTATTTGTGTGAGAGCCAGTGAGGTTTGAAGTGATCTTCACAGTATCACGGGTGAGGGCTCCTGTGGTTATCTGAACACACCTAGTCTCTGGCATCCTAGATGACACCTAATGAAGTCCCAGCTAACCAGAAATGCTCAAATCATGTCCCAAACTCAAGGTGTTGCCAGTTTCCTGCCCTTTGTCCAGAGACACACTGCCTAGACATAATGCCCCCTATGTACACCCTCACATGATGGGGTTGCATGCTGTTCGTACTCATTGGGTAACAGTGTCGTATAACCAGGCAATAGCATCCACGTGGTACTTGTTTTGAAGGTATAGAGGATACAAATTGAAGGTTTCTTGTTAGCAGCATTATTTGTAATAGCCAGAACCTGGAAACAACCTAGATACCCCTCAACCAAAGAATGGATAAAGTAAATGTGGCACATTTACATATTAGAGTACTACTCAGAGGTAAAAAAAAAATGGCATCTTGAAATTTGCATGCAAATGGAACTGGAAAAAAAAAACTATCCTGAGAATGGAAAAAAACCCAGACCAGAAAGATGAACATGGTATGTACTCACTCATAAGTGGATACTAGCTGTAAAGCAAAGGATATTGAGCCTATAGCTCATGATCCTAGAGAAGCTAAGTAACAAGGTGAACCCTAATGAAAACATACATAGATCCACCTGGAAAGGGAAAATAGACAAGATCGCCTGACAAAATTGGGAGCATGGGGTTGGAGAGAGTAGGGATGGCAGAAGAGGAAGATGAGGGAAAAGGGGAGGGGAGAGGAGAACTTGAGGGAATGAGACAATCGAGATGAAGGAAGGACAAAGAGAAGAGCAAGGAAAGAGATATTTTGATTGAGGGAGCCATTATGGGGCTAGCAAGAAATATGACACTAGAGAAATTCTCAGGAATCCACAACCCTAAGCAATAGAGGGTGCCCAAACTGGCCTTGCCCTGTAGTCAGACTGATGACTATCTTCATCCAACAACTGATTGAAACAGAGGCAGAGACCTGCATCGGAGCACTGGACTGAATTCCCAAAGTCCAGCTGAAGAGTGGGAGAAATGAGAATATGAACAAAGAGGTCAAGGCCATGATGGGCACACCCACACACACAGTCTACCTGAGCTAATGGGAGCTCCCCAACTCCAGACAGGGAAGAAAACAGCATAGGTCCAAATTAGTCCCTCTGAATGTGGGTGACTGTTGTATGGCTGGGGCAAGACTGTGGGGCCACTGGCAGTGGCACCAGGAATTATCCCCAGTTCTTGTACTGGCTTTTTTTGGAACCTATTCTCTTTGGATGGATACCTTGCTCAGCCTAGATATAGTAGGGAGGGCCTTGGACTTTCCCCAAAGCAATGTGCCTTACCCTCTCTGAAGAGTGGATGGGGGGTAGGTTGGGGGAGTAGGTGGAAAGAGGGGAGGGAGTGGGAAATGGGATTGGTATGTAATGAAAAAGATAGTTTGTTTTCTTTTTAAAAAAATTTAAAAATTAAACAAAAAACAAATTGAAGGGTTCATGGAGTCTTGCTCTATAATTTCAAAAGAATTTGAAACTAGGCAATGTGTGACAGGGTTGGAGTCCTTGCATTGAATTCTTGAGAGGGCATGTGTGAATCTGTGAGGGTCTTTTAGGTTTCAGTGGAAATATCAGAATGTTTATGAAGTCAAGACCATGGGGGCGTATGTGGTAGGAGCTATGAGTATGGAATGGACCTGGCCTAGCAAAGAATCTGGGTGTGCTGAGGTCAGAAGAGCTACTGAGCTATGGCTACCAAAGTTTTTGGAGCCCAGTTGATTATATTATGAGCGCCAGAAGCTTGACACACAGCTGCAGGATCTGATGTTTTTCATGCTGGATTTTGGTGTGATTATTTCTTGCTATGTGCAATCCTTCCATTTTGGATTAGGAATGTTTACTCCCTTTATATGTTAGAGGTACATAATGTGTTATTTTATTTTACAGGAGCTTACAGTTAAGAGTTTTTAGACTATTGAAGTGTAAGAATTGTTAAAGGCTATGGGACCTTTTGAAGTTGGATTGTATTTTGCATTATGGAATAAATATGAAACTTTGGACAATATATAGAAAGATGTGTTTAAAGTGATTTGTTTGGGTATCAAGTTGTCAAGAAGTGAAGTTGTTAACATTAATCACAATTGTCAACCTCATGAGATTTAGACTCACCTGGGAGACAGGCTTCTGGGCATGCCAGTGTGTAATTATTTTGATTAAGTTAATAGGGATGATCAAATCCACCCACTCTCTTTGTATGGTACCATTTCCTGGGCTTTTGTTTTAGACTGTATAAAAAGAAAAAACTGATTTGAATGTTCCCACATTCACTTTCTCTGGTTTTTGGCTCTTAATGCAATGTAACCAGTTGTTTAAGCAACTGTTGCTTTGATTTACTCATCATGGTAGACTGTATCCCTGCAATTTGAGTCAAAAGAAATTCTTTCTCCCTTAAATTGCTTTTGTGGAGATATAACAGTCATAAGAAAAGATACAAAGAAAGTCATTTTAAAAATTAGTTTGACAATTTCTCAAAAAGTTAAATGCACTGTTACCAAGTGATGAAGCCATTTCATTTCTAGATGTTTACCCAAGTGGTGGTGGTGGTATGGAATAAAAGTTTATGCCCTACAAAATGTGTACATGAAGATAGGTGCAGTGGATTGCACTTTCTATAGACAACAGGAACCAGCTCTCTAGTCCTACTCCAGCTGTAAACTTGGAAGTCAATGGATATTTTAATGGCAAAGTTTAACTCCATTGTAATTGGATTTTTCTTTGGGCTGCCAGCTCCCAAATAACAACACAGAGACCCATCATTGATTATGATAGCTCAGCCACCTTAAACATGTCCCTAACTAGCTCTTATAACTTAAATTAACCCATATCTTTTAATATATGTTCTTTTATGTGACTTGGTTACCTTGACTCTGTACTGACATTCCTGTTTTTTAAAAGTCTGACTGGTGACTCTGCCTTCTTCTTCCCAGTGTTCCCTCTCTGCCCAGAAGTCCCTCCTATCTCTCTTGCTTAGCTATTGGCCATTCAGCTTTTTATTATGCCAATCACAGCAATACATCCTCGCTGTGTATAAATATCCCACAAAACTCTACTTCATTGTTGCACAGACACTTCCCAGCCCTTTACCCCTTCAACACCTATGCTTGCCTTGGCAACCCATTTGGGATTTCAATGACCCTGACCATGGTCTAAGTGTATTAACCAAAATAATTAATGTTTATACAAGCTAAACATAAACTAAAATAATTGAAAATAAAGTCACAATTAGTTGTCATGTTGTGTCTGAAATAACTACTGTGTTCTGTCTAAACATATGTTTCAAGATTACCTTGACCTCAACTAACATTGATGTAATTGTGGGTTTTTGCCTTTAAAAATGCTGTGCCCCTGAGCTTTGGTACCAAAAGACTCAAACAGTCACCTTTTTTGGTAACTGGCAAAAACTGAAGTACTCTTTTCTTATATTCTTAATTGGCTTAATTAATGTGATGTCTAGATCTTTCTTGAGTGAGTCGTTTCAGTATCATTTCATGGGCTGGATAAAAACAGAAATTAGATGAGCACAAGCATTTACCTCTGCTTTCTGATCAAAGATGCCATGGGACCAAATGCTTCATGCCTCACGAATTCTCCATTGTGGTGGGCTGTACTCAAGAGCTATGAGACAAAATAAAACTGTCCTTCCTCAGTTTCTTTTCCCAAGCATCACAGCTGTGAGAAAAGTAACTAATACCAAAGGAAAGCAGGTAGTAGAGACTGAGAACAGACAGAACACAGAAGAGTTGATGGGTACAGCTGGGGATGTAGCTCAGTTGATAGCATGACTGCCTAGCATTCAAGAGGTCCAGGGATAGATACCTAGCACTTGAAAGGTGGAAACAGGAGTATCAGAAGTTCAAGGTTGTTATAAGGATTAGAAGGAGAATTCAAGGCCAGCCTGACTATATGAGACCCTGTTTCAACAAAACAAAGCAAAAAAATCTAACCATGGTACTGAAGAGTTCTTGAAAATCTGATTCAAATATTATACTATACACAGACAGGCAGACATAGCTACACACACACACACACACACTCATAGTACCTCATTAATATTTACATTAATATTTATAATTTATACTTTGTGCGTTTATTTTAAAAATTAAATTTAAGTAAACTACACATCACAAAGTGTAGAAGTTTCACTTTGAAAAGGGATAGAAATACCCCTTCTTTTTCAGAAGGCAAAAAGTAGATATGACAGAACTGTAGACTGGCTTATTTAACGTCAGCTATCATAATTTCTGCTATGTTATTTATTTCTCTTCCTGAACCTTAGGCTCAGCTGGTGTGAGGCTTGGAAAGGGGAAGTGGGCAATGTCTGTCAGTGGTCATTTGTAATGTGAATCTCAAATACACCGGCAAATTTCTTTTCAACGATGAAGGCAGCTAAATCAGAATTAGAGAAGCAGCAGCCTCATTCTGGCACTCTACATCAAAAGCAGTTTCCTTAACAAGCCAGTTTTTCTCTTTCTTAAAAAGATTTATTTATTTATGTATAGTGATCTGCCTGCCTGCATGTATGCCTGTAGGCCAGAAGAGGGCATCAGATCCATTACAGATGGTTGTGAGTCACCGAGTGGTTGTTGGGAATTGAACTCAGGACTTCTGGAAGAGGAGCCAGTGCTCTTAATCTCTGATCCATCTCTCCAGCCCTTTTGTTTTGTTTGCTTGTTTTTGTTTTGAGACAGGGTTTTTTCTGTGTAGCCCTGGCTGTCTTGGAACTCATTCTGTAGACCAGGCAGGCCTTGAACTCAGAGATCCTCCTGTCTCTGCCTCCCAAGTGCTGAGATTAAAGGCTTGCACCACCACCACTGGGTTGCTAGTTTTATTCTTCTGTTTAGAGACTTGTGCCTAGTAACTTAGTTTGTGATTTGTTTCCTGCATGTTGTCCAGAGGTTCTAATGTGGTTCCTAGAGATCTAAATTCAGGTCCTCATACTTGTGTGGCAAGCACTTTACCTACTGAGCCATCTTCCCAGACTTCTCTTATAAAATGTTGGGAAGCTTACAGAAACAGAGAGGAAAGCCATTGAACTCGGCGAGAGGTAGTTTATCGTTTCTTCAGTTAGCCCAGTACATCTTGTACCAGATCATGAACTGTACAGAAAAGTACATGTTGATCTACCTTATCCCTAGGAGCTTCCAGAAAAGGCTAGACATTCCAAAAAGCTACATCAAGAAAAATGAGAGTCTTCAAAAATATTTATCTTTGCTTTACTTTACAAAAGGGCACTTCCCGTTGGTATGTGATTCAATAGTTGCTATTTGCTCAGAATTTCCAGATGAATCCTGTGACTTCTGCCCTTTTTTCAGTTTCTTCCTGCTTTCTCAAGAGTCTTTTCCTTCTGAATTGTCGATTCTGTCACTACTGAATGAGTGAAATAGCACCTTTATTTATATGTTGTACAGAGGGTGAAAGGAAAAAAATCTTACGACCATATCCATAAGTTGTGAAAAGAGCATATGATTCATCCAAGAAGCACTTAATATGCACTTACGTACACACACTACAGACTCTGATACATTAGGGCATTGGTTTTCAATCTTTGGGTTGTGACCCTTTCAGGGTCAAAAGACCCTTTCACAGAGTCGCCTAAGACCATTACAGACATTTATGTTGTGACTGATAACAGCAACCAAATTACAGTTATGAAATAGTGACAAAAATAATTTTATGTTTGGAGGGATCACCACAACATAAAGAACTGGGTTCAAGGGTCACAGCATTAGCAAGGTTGAGAACCACTGCAGTAGAGGGTTCTTTAGTTCAGGAGTTTTAATTACACCTGTGTATGTACGTATGTACAAGTGTATGTTATGTGTGTGCTCACGCGTGCCTGTGCATGAATTCTATACCTTATGTGTTACAGTCAGAAGAAAACACTGTTAATTGATGAGAAAATTTACAGTGCAGAACATCAGCATTGTTATCTGTTAAGATTGCACACCTGTTCTCACCACTGTGAGTGGGTTTCCATCAAAATACAAAAGTTCAGCTTTTCAGTCTCTCAAGGCTGAAAATTACAGGAATTTTAGTAAAGTTATGTTGTAAGGAGCGGCGGGGCTGCGTCCCGCCACCTGGTTAGCTTTACCCTAAATAATTACACGGAAACTGTGTGGGAGTGATTTCTTTCTAATTTGTTGCTTTCATTGGTTAATTAATAAAGAAACTGCTTAGGCCCATTTGATAGGCCAACCCTTAGGTGGGTGGAGTAAACAGAACAGAATGCTGGGAGAAAGAAGCCGAGTCAGTGAGTCGCCATGATTCTCCCACCGGAGACAGACGCAGGTTAAGATCTTTCCTGGTAAGCCAGCTTGTGGTGCTACACAAAATATTAGAAATGGGTTAAATCAATATGTAAGAGCTAGCCAATAAGACGCTGGAACTAATGGGCCAGGCAGTGTTAAAAAAAAAAATACAGTTTCCGTGTAATTATTTCGGGTAAAGACATGCGGGCGGCTGGGTGCCGGGGACGCAGCCCCACCGCTCCTTACTACAACAGAGTTAAATTTCAGGAAAAAGGTTGAAGCAATTCTCTTAGCACACACACATATACTTTTCCATTTCTGCAGCCTGTCATTTTCTTAAGGAGCTTTTCTAAAACTCCAAAAAGAAGCCACTTCTAAAGTACTTGCCCCTTTTTTCTTGCCTGTTTTAAATTGAGACATGCCTGTGCATTCTCATAAAGTATCCCATAATAATAATTTGATTCATTTATGATGTGTAATAAATGATTAGAGTTCTGAGCTAGCTTTTCCATCACTTCAAACTCAGGTCATCAGATGAGAAGCAAGAGACATTACCCACTAAACAATATTGCCTGCAGGTGATGATGACTTTTATAGTCCCTGTGCCATATCAATGACTTTTAGAACATTAATGAACTGTGTTATATGGTGCTATAATCTACATATAGCCATGAAAAGTTGCATGTCCATCTAGGACTTAGTTTCTTTATAAAATCAAAGATCATAAAATTTTAATCTTTTATGTACCATTCAGCTTAGAAACTCTATTCATCTGCTAAGCATACATATTATTAGGTCAATCATATTTTACTGAACATGCTGAAAAAAAGGTAGAGAAAATTACAAATACAGATGATAAAAATGAAGAAGACCTGGGAAACTACATTTTTATTAATACTGCTCAAGTGGCACTTGATTGTGATTTATTTTCTGACATCACTTCTGCTGTTATTTAGCTTATGTATTGAATGACCTTATTAAACTCACTTAAGTAAGTCAACAAATAGTTGTTCATCATCTACTACTCACAAGAACTGTTGTAGACACTACGTATACAGTGCTTAAACATCAAATCGATTTGGATTGCCAAAAAGATTAAAAATATATTTTAAGTAAAGGACTGCTTTAGGCTCTTTATAATTACACTCTGCTATCTTGAATATGACAGGTCCTCAGGTGATTATTTTGACTTAGACTTGGTTTAAAATGGAATCTTTATACAGGAGATCTATGCTTTCTAAGCAGTTTGATTTACTTTATAATCTTATTTTAGATGTATTTATTTTATGCATATGAGTATTTTGCTGGCATGCTTGTCTGTATAACACATGCACGTATGGTGCCCATAGACACCAGAAAGGGGCATTGGATCTCCAGGAACTGGAGTAAATGATAGTTGTGAGCTACCGTGTAGGACTGGCTACTGAATCCAGGCCTTCTACAAGAACAACAAGTACTCTTGACTCCCGAGTCATCTCTCCAGCTCAAATTTATGATATTTTGAAACATAAATAGATAATTTATTCAGTTCTAAGACACCTCTTCATGCTGCAATTTTGCAGAATTGCATCAGGTACCTACTTTTAGAACAAGGTTTGGTAATACAAATGGCTCAGTTATGGTAATGATAAACCAGTGAAACTTACACGATCATTTATTGAGACAGAGTATCATGTAGTTCAGGCTGGTTTTAAATTTCCTATATAAACATGGATGACCTTGAACTTCTGATTCCCTAGTCTCCATCTCCCAATTGCTAGAATTACATGGTGTGTACCTCTATTCTCGTTTTACAGAGTGCTTAGGATCCAACTTGGGGTTTCATGAATGCCGGGCAGACACTCACCAACAAAGCTTCATCTCCAGCCCAAAGTTCTCCTTTTAAAACCATAATTTATGGTTTGAAAATGCTTTACAGATTATTATTCAACACACACACACAACCTGTATACATCTATTTTTTAGAATAGAAAGGAAAGCTTCACAAAATAATTTGTTATGTGTGAAATGTACCTTTATATAACTTATAATATTCTTCTTTAATTAAAAATGCTGGTTGTAATAGTGCCAAAAATTCCAGACTCATTTTGTCAGGCCAGTATTATCTTGATACAAAGGCCAGACTAAAATGCTACCTGAAAAATGAAGAACCATATCTTTTATGAATATTTATGAGAAAATTCTTAACATAATACAGTACACCAAATTTAACAGCAGGTTAAAAAGATTGTTGTGAACTGAAGCTCCCATATATATAATAAAGCCACACAAGTGAACAATTCTATAAGACCGTTTGACAGGTTAGGAATCTGTCATTGCAGCAAACTAGAATGTTGCAATTCTATAGGTAAGATTATCACTGGCTATTGTTAATCCTCTTAGTGGCCATGCATTGCCCATCTCTGTGTCTAGGTAACTTTCTTTCATCTATCAGGTGAAATTATGGGAATGTGTTAGCTGGCTCCCATCAACCCTCAAACCTAAGAATGTCATCAAATAGCATCTAAAACCTATCAGTTTTCCCCACTTTTCTCTAACTCACCTACCAGATATTTCCATCCATGCACTTAAAAAATGCCTTGATTTACACCTTTCTTTTGTTCTCTGACTATAAAAAGTTCACATAACCACTTTCATAGAAGAACATGTTATTTCGGGGTAATCTGAATCCATGTTTTTAGGTCACAGTAATTTATATTAGGATATTAGGCTCAGAATAAAGTCTCTTACTCCTTTAAAAGTGAAAGCTGTGATTTATATCAACAATTTATATCATGACCTACTGGGATTCATCTTTAGGACACAAGGTTATTTTAATATGGAAAAACTCTACATAATATTTCATATTGATAGGACAAAGAACAAAAATAATGCATCACTGATGTGTAGTGGTTGTGAACACTTTTATTTCTAGCACTTGGGAAGCATAGGCAGGCAGATCTCTGAGTTCAAGGCCAGCGTATTCTACAGAGTGAGTTCCAGGATAGCCCAGGCTACACAGAGAAACCTTGTCTGGAAAACCAAAAAGAAATCATGTCAATTGATCTAGAAGCATTTTTTAAAGTCCAGCAGCTTTTCAGTTTTCAGCACTCAACAAAGTAGGACTATAAGAAAATACTAAAGATCTCATATGACAAGCCCACGGCTAACATCATAATGAATGATAAGAAGTAGAAAGCTTTTTCTCTAAGGTCAGGAACAAGAAAAAGATACCAGCTTTCACCGCCTATTCTCTTTTGATTGACACCGCAGTGGGAATTTTGTCTAGACGAATGAGGACAGAAAGAGAAACAGAAGACATCCAAAATAGAAAGGAAGAGATGAAATTGATCTGCTCACAGATAACATGATCTTATGTATGAAATGTTGTGTCTGTAGGGAAGGGACATGGATCTGGGAAAAGTTGAGGGAGGAAATATGATCAAGCAAGTTGTAGGAAACTCTCAAAGAACTAATTTTAAAAAAGCCCAAAGAATTTCACCAAATTTAAAGCTGGTAAATGATCTCAAAAGTCACAGAATGCAAAGCCAACAACAAAGAAAAATTAGCTGTGCTACTCTACATTAATAATGAATTATCTAAAAAGAAAATTAAGAAACAATACTAGCACTTGGGTGGAGGAGACAGAAGGACTTGGAATCCATGATCTCCATCTGCTGCAGTGCCAATCCAAGGCCAGCAGGAACTACATAAGCTCCTGCTTTTGACACATTTTGATTATGTATCAAAAGCCCCTTCTCCCTCCAAAAGGAAAAGTAACAAAGATGGAAGTATTGTGTTTCTGATCCTTGAATTTTGCTAGCATCCCTCATACCATGCGATCTCTTATACGTGTGCTTCTGCTCAAGTTATGCTATTTCCTAGCATTTAAATTCATTCAACCCACATTGTATTTTCTCTGTATGTCCCCCATCTCCCTGATTTTTAACAGTTTTCTTCCTTTCTTCTTTCTTTTCTTCCTTCCTTCCTTCCTTCCTTCCTTCCTTCCTTCCTTCCTTCCTTCCTTCCTTCACTTCTCTTTCTTCTTTTTATTTTTAATATTTCTTTTCTTAAAACCATGAGTGAGGTAACCCAGAACCAGATAGACAGACATAATATGTACTCACACATAAGTGGCTTCTAGACATAAAACAAAGAAAAACTAGGCTATAGTCCAGAATCCCAGATAAACTAGACAACAAAGAGGACCCTAAGAGAGACATACATGGAGCTACATAGGAAGGAGAAAAAGGCAGGATCTCCTGAGTAAATTGGGAGCCTGGGAGTCATGGAAGAGGGTAGAAGGGCCGGGGGAGAGGGGAATGGGGAAAATGTATATCTCAACAATAAAAACAATTATATATATATATATATATTTTTTTTTTCTTCGTGTGTGTGTGTGTGTGTGTGTGTGTGTGTGTGTGGTGCCTGTGGAGCTCAGAAGTCTATAGATCCCTTGAAGCTTGAGTTAAAGGTGGTTGTGAGCTGCACAATGTGGTGCTGGGAACTGAACTTTGGATCCTCTGCAAGAGCAGTATTTGCTCTTAAAACCCCTGCAAACCCCTGTCTTTTGCTGCTACTGTTGTTGTTGTTGTTTTGTTTGTTTTTAAGTGGGGCCAGGATGTCATGTAACTTAAGCTGGCTTCAAATTCTGAGTAGCAAGGATGACTTTGAATTTCTGGTCCTCCTGCTGGGATTCTTTCAAGTGCCAGGATTGCGAATGTGTACAGCACATACACGACAGGCCCCTATATTTATAAGGAATTAGGAGACAGTAATTGAAAAAAAGGAAATGGATTCATTTTTCAGTTTGGCTTAAAGATGTAAAAGGAAATGGATTCATTTTCAGTTTGGCTTAAAGATGTGGATGGGAAGTAGTTAAAATTTCTCTCTACTATGTGCTCATCTTACAATTAAAATTTTAGAAACTTGTGAGTCAAAGTTCAAAACATAAGTAAATTAAATTGTGACATAGACTAATGAATTGGTTCTGGGAGTAGAGTACTGTGCTCTAGGTAGGCTTACCAATTAATGATGTCTACTGTTCTTGAAGAGGATTCAAACTCCATCCCCAAGACCCTATTTATGTCAGGTAGCTCATAACCATCTGCATCTCCAGCTCAAGGGGATCGGATGCCCTCTTCTGACATCTCAGGGTACTGCACTCACATGCATGCATACACACACGTGTATTGTATAGTTGTGTCTGTGCATGTGCAAGCGTGCATGTGTGCACACACACAGAGACACATACACACACGTGTGTGTGTGTGTGCGCGCAAGCGCGTGCACATGGAATAAGTCTTTAAAAAATAATTGAGTTACTGAGATGAAGAATTTCTCTCCCAGCTTTATGGTGACCTTTGTTTATAACTCCATTCTTTTAACAGGTGCAAAGTGAGCCTTTTATATCTTTTCTCTGAAAGTCTGCTTTATGTTCCAGATTCTGGCCACCCAGTGAAACAACCTAATTTTGCAAGTGAAAAGAAAGTGTTACTCTGAAAGCAGAAGGAAGTGACACAACGGGCGGGGGGGGGGGGGGGGGGGGCCTGCTCCTTAGCAAAGGCAGCTTCTCAGTGTCTCTCTCAATGTCATCTACCAACAATCTACCAACAAGTTCTCCATGGAGGCTGAACAGAGAGACTTTCTTATCTTGGACTCTCAGTCCTTAAACTGTGACACAAACACATGCATTTTTATTCGGATATTTTGTTGCAGCAACATAAAATGTTCAAGAATAACAGTCAAATGATCTTCAAAATGTTCATAAAGCCTAAACATCAGGGAAGTGATATAAGCTTTTTAAAACATAGTGTTGGTGGGCTAGAGAGATGGCTCAGTTTTTAAGAGAACTTGGTGCTCAGTCATGAGGATCAGTTTGGATCCCAATATCCATGTAGCAAACTCAGTGTCCCTCAAATACTTGTTGTATCTTCAGCTTCAAGGGGTACATCATCCTCTTCTGACCTCCAAGCAAACATGTGCACATACGCTATATATTCTAAATAAAATAAGATAAAATGTCTTTTTATAAGAGTAGGGTTGGATTCTTGATTACATTGATAGAGGACAAAGAGACAGCTCAATGGTGTCACCCTCAGCTGTCTGAGGAGTTTTTCTAATCTTTTAGAGACCTTGACTCAGGCCCAACTGAGATTGCTGACTTTGAAGCAGAAAAAGTTTCAGGTATAATCAGTTTGAAGCAGTTGATGACTTTATTAATGTTAATAAAGGCTCTCAAAAACAGAGAGTCAGGGTAAACAGGATACAGCCAAATTTAGATGTGGGTCTTCAAGACAGAGGTACAATGAACTATTTTAGCATAGTCATAGATACCTCTTTGGTGGCTCTCAGTTTATA
Source organism: Chionomys nivalis (assembly GCF_950005125.1). NCBI lineage: Eukaryota > Metazoa > Chordata > Mammalia > Rodentia > Cricetidae > Chionomys > Chionomys nivalis. Next base: position 91,386,151 of record NC_080112.1, read on the forward strand.
TCTCACTAAGTCATGCAAGCTACTGGAAGAGAAAGCAATCAATAGTCCTATCTAGCTGTAACACCTACAAACACAGCCATCACCAGCATAACAAGATATTTCTAAAGGTGCAATAGTGGCATTTTAGTGCACTAGATTAGTGCAATGGCAACTTAATTGAAGTTAAGTCCCACTCAATAAGAGGGAATTCCTGTCTGGTACTATAAACATAGCTAACTATTATGGCTGGTGAGGCCATAGCACCTAGAGAAGAACTTACTACTTTCACTTTTCTGACATAGTATGCTACCAAACTGCATATATATATAGATATATAGATATATATATTTCACATACACACAGATATAAAATTCACCCACACAGACTCACCCACAGAGACATACACACAGACACACACAGAGGCACATACACACAGGCACACACACACACACACACATTTCACAGTGCTCTCAGTACAGGGTGTCCCTTCCTGTACTTTCCCACAGCAAGTCCAATAATGACAAATGAAGACTTAAAAGAATTTTGAAGGAATTCATATATAAAACTCTCCCTATTTCTAACTGCATTGTAAACATTTTTTTTTTTTTTTTTTTTTTTTGCAGTAGAGGGAAATCATTACAGAAAGTTACACTGGGTTAAAATGCAGACATCAGTTGATCATGGGCTGCCTGTCCCTAATCAGTATATTGTAATCCCTATAATTAAGACAGAAGGGCAGGTAGGCAGAAGCATTTTGAGAGGGAGAGGAACAGGACATCTACTAGGAGGTAGTTTCATCTAAGAAAAAGGAGGACAAGAAGTTGGGGGAGGCAGAAAGGAAGGGCTGGATCTGGGAGAAGTTGGAAAGAGGAGTCATGGGTGAATGTGATCAAGATACAGGGCATGAAATTTTCAAATACTTAATAAAATATTATATCCATGTTAAAAGAGAAATCTTTCCCCCCTCTTCTCTTTCTTTTGGTAAGTAAGATTATCAGGTAGCCATGGAGATGCCCTGGATATAATTATAACCAAGGAAGGTAAAATCAGAACTCACTAGGATCCTACAAGCGATTTGGCACATGTCCTTTCTCTATAAATGAGGTTTCTGCGAATGTTATTGAAAATTATAGGTTTACAGATGGAAAGGGAGAAAGCCTTTGTTGCAAGGAGCCGGTTGTTCATCCTGGCTGCCCAGAACTGAAATAATCACATAGAAATCATATTATTTAAATCACTGCTTGGCCAATTAGCTCTAGCTTCTTATTGGCTAACTCCTACATCTAAATTTAACCCATCTCCAGATGGAAATAAAGTCTTTAAGCAGTTATTTGTTGTATTGGAATTCTTGTTTCATTAATGGCTTTGACTAGACTCCTCAGTGACAATTTCCACTGTCTTTAATCCTACGTCAACATCATGTATAAAAAGTAATTCAAGCAGTTTAAACGCTTGAACATAGCATCCCAAACTATAAAGGTCCTAGAAGAAAACATTAAGAGAAAATAGCATGTCATTATCTGGGCACTTATTTCTTGTATATAACACCAAAAGCACTGGCAAAAGAATGAAAAAAATAGACAAATATGACTGTCTCAAACTTCAAAACAGTGTTTGTATAGCAAAGAAATGGTGGACTGAAAAGATATCTTATCCCTGAGACCAGACGATGACCTGTTCTATGTTACTCCATGTTGTGTAAGACAATTGGTTTTCAGTCTTTGAAAATATTTCCTTGACAGATTCCATTCACAAGCAGTGTTTGACTACATTTTCAGTGCAAACACAGACAGGATGACTCTGCACCTTGGTGGATACAGTAAAACACAAAAGACACCATCTGTCTAACACTACCAACAAGACACAGACTGTTGAAAAACTTAGTCCTAAAAATAAGAGTGTTATCCTGTAAGTTTATGTAAGTAAATTGGGACCAAAGAGCACATGGGCATATTATCATCATATTAGGATCTGGTGAGATAACTTGGTGGGTAAGGGCCAGTAAACATGACTGCCTGAATTTGATCCCTGGAACTCACATGGTAGGAGAAGAAGTTTAACTCCTGACATGGCATGCACATACCCAAACACAGGTTTGTACTGCCCACATTAGCCTACTAAGTAAATAAAGGTATTAAAAAGAAAGGGAGGTAAGAGTGGGTTTGTTTAATCTTGTCTTTTTACATGCGCCATGTGAGAGCTCAGTAAACAATTCCTCACCAAATTCCAACACCTTAATCTCAGACATGGGAACCTCCTGTCATGTGAAAAATAAATTTATATGCCCTATAAATTTTATATTTTATACCTAAGACAAGGGATTATTATTTGGAACATACAAAGAAATCTTACAACTCAATAGCAATAAAACAAATACCTTGATTAAAATTAATTAATGAATCTTTAAGACAGTCTAGTTAAGTAGTCCTGACTGGCCTGGGACCCTTGCTACCCAGATCACCTTGGCTTTCTGTTTGCAGCTATCCTCTGCTTTTCCCTCCCATATGCAAAGCTTATGGGCATCAATCACCATTCTTGACTTCATTCTTTTTAAGATACAGGAAAACTGTACGGTAAAAGGGCCAGCCAAAGAAACCCACTGAAACCTGCGCTGGTAAAAGAAACACTTTAGCCCTGAACCCAGAACCTAAGAAACACACCTGACTCTGAAATCAGAGCCAAAGCAACACATTTGGGCCCTGGAATCACACCCAGTGAAAGAAATATGCCCTGGCTCCAAAACTAGAGCCAAAAGGCTAAAAAGTGACAGTCAAAGAAACATTGTTTGACCCTGAAACCATAATCAACTCTGTCCCTGAACTAAACCAGCCTGTCCCTGAGCAGGAAAACTAATCAATTCGGAGCAGAAAATCTTGAAGCCGTATATAAGACCCTCTGGCTGTTCAGTTGCTGGCTGCCTTTCCCACCCAGAAGCAGCCACTCTCCTAGACTCCTTTTTCCCAAATAAATCTCTTTCTTAAATGAGTTTTGGATGAAGATCTTCTTTTGCTGGTGTGGAATGGAAAAACCTTTGCTGACACGTTCCCTTAAGGGGGCTGAGTTGAAAGAAAAAAAAAAAAACCCAGAAGAAATAGTTAAATCTGCCGGAAAGCTACCTTGAGAGCAGAACAGAAAAAATGACCGGAGCTAGAGGAGATTGCTACATTTCTGCAGGGGTTTTCCCTTTAGCAAAGGGAAGCAGAACAAGTAATATCTTGGACCAGCGCTGAGCAGAGCAGAAGAAGAAATAGTTCGGCTAGGATGTTCCCTTAGGGGAACAGAGCAGAGCTCAGGTGTAAAGGCCCTCTCTCGGAGAGGAGCAGGACTGCTACATCCTGCCAGGAGACCATCCCCCATTGCACCACAACTTCAGGTATCCCCTGGCTTCCCCATGAGTCAGGATACTTTTCTCTCCAGAACTGTCCCTTCCCAGCTTCAGGTATGGCCTGACTTCTTAAAAAATCAGGACACCTTTCTCTCCATCACCATTCTGGGCTTCATATATGTTTTTTAAGATACAGGAAAACTGGGCTGGAGAGATGGCTCAGCAGTTAAGAGCACTGGCTGCTCTTCCAGAGGTCCTGAGTTCAATTCCCAGCAACCATGTGGTGGCTCTCAACCATCTATAGTGAGATCTGGTGCCCTCTTCTGGCCTGCATGCATACATGCAGGCAAAATACTGTGTACAAAATAAATAAATAAATCTTTAAAAAAAAAAGATACAGGAAAACTAGTCAGGAAGTCTCTAACTTAAGTGCTTGATAACACTGAGGCTGAAATTGAAAAAAAAATAACAGTAGTTGGGGCTTTGAACTTGTAGGATACAGCATATGCTCTTCTTAATTATTAATCCAGATACCAATGTATTAGGTAAACAAAGAAACACAAGTTACTGCACAGTTCAAGGAAGTTTTGGAGTATTTCTTCACAGATAAAACATCTGATATATTTTAATAATATTTACATTAAAATAATAATTCAGATCTGGATCATAATGGCTAATATGTTGTATATGATCCAAGAGACTTTTTCTTAATAGCCTATACCAGCTGTTCTACCCTCCTGAAGACTGGTCTTAGTCACTACTCAAGACTCATCTACATCAGATCCTAGCGATAACCCTCCTGGCTATGAGAGACCTTTGAATTTTCAATACATGCCTCCCCCCTGACATGCAATAAATGTGATGTTTGGCCAGTAGGAGGAACTATGGATAAAAACTCCTGAAAAGAAGCTGCATCTGGCTGTGAACAAAAAACTCCTGCTAAGAGTCTGTGTTTGCAGAGACTTCTGGACTGATTGCAATCTCAGTACTGTGAAGAGATTGGAATTTGTGTCTTCAGAGACTTCTGGACTGATTGCAATCTCAGTACTGTGAAGAGATTGGGATTTTGTACGTCAGAGGCTAATTACATTATTGTGGGCTACTTTTAGCCTTCCAGAAGAGCTGTTCCTTGTCCCACTCTGAACTAACACCATAATAATAAATACAAATCTTTTAGGAGCTATTAATTTAACAGACTGCTAGCTTCAACCAATCCAAGAGCTAAGAGTGTCATCACATAACATCTTGTGCCTGTAAAAAATCTTGTCCCAGTCTTGATGTCCTGCCTTTCTGATGTATCTACCAATGTATTTAAAGTTGCTTTGCCTTGATACATGATTTTCTTTGTTTCTGCAAAACTATACAAACCCCATGAAACTGCTTCCAGGTTGGAACATGGAATTTGGGGTAATCTGAATCTGTGTTCCTAGGCCATGGTCACTCAAAATAGCTCCAGAAAAACTTCTCTTATTCCTTTAAATAATAACAATATTTACATTAAATACAAGAGTTACTTTTAAAAAAGTGTGTTGAAGCTGAGTATGGTGTCATTTTTGTATTAGAGTTAGAGTAGCCTTTAGAGAAAAGCTCCTTCTGGTCAAGATAATAGCGTCTCTTGCCTCTGGAGACCTAACATTGCATTTGAAAAGGGTCAATGACCAGGTTAGGAAACCATCCCACAGGAAGGAGAGACCACTCCCAGGAACAGGGGTTCATTTTAAGCTATGCTAGAGAGCTAGGCAGAACAGCTATCTGTTTAATGAGATACTATACTTTTCCTTCCCAGAATTCCATCCCACATATCACAGTCTTTACAAGCTCCTTTGAGATTCATGCAGTTGTTTTGGTCAACCGACCTTTCTCAGTCCTCGGGTATGATGTTTCTTTTTCTGTGTCTTTTTTTCAGCTGCTGGCTAGAACCTAAGTAAGCTTTGGCTGGTACTTTGGAATTCCTTAATTAATTAATTAACTAATTAATTAATTAATTTTAGAAAATCCCCATCCTCATTACGTGGCTACCTCCCACCACGTGGTGGACCTCCATGTCTGTTTAATTCAAATAGCATGGCTGTTTTCTTCTCTCTTCCTGTGACAGATTCTCAGATGTACAGCTTGTTTATCCTGTTATTTTTAAACCTCCAATAAAATTGTCCTCAAGTTTCTGTTTGAGTCCACTCATTAATTATTTTATTAACAAGTCTAAGAACCCCTAAAGGAGATGTGATTTTTCCCAGTTTCCATGGAGGGCCTCCTAAAATTTTCGGTAACTTTTGGGGAAGCAAGACTGTTTCAAGTTCAAGACCAACCTGATCTACACATGAGTTTTTGACTATCCAGGGCCAAATACAAAGACCTTGTGTCAAAAAAAATGTGATAAGGGAAGAAGGGGGACAGACACAGAAAAACTAAAGTAGTTGGTTTGGGATTAACTCAAATCTTTGCTTTGGTAAAGGTACAAACAATGTTATGGATGCTTAACAGACAACGAGAACCAGGAGTACACCTATAGCTGACCCAGAGGACTTTATCGTTTTTTTCTATTGTTGGAATATCTGACTTTGTGCAGTCTGTCTCAAAAAACACCAATGAGCACAGACAGGGATTGAATCACTGTCAATAAACCACACATAAATCTGAGAAGGCAATGTTTGGGAATAGGAGATAGATTAGGGATAGGAACCTTGATGCTCATCTTTAGCCACAAGCCAGAAATGCTTATTTTTGTAGAAATACCAGATACGTTTGGGAGCTTTGCTTCCTAGTCTGATTTATTATTCTCTCTCTTCTCCTTTTACTCATGCTAATGAGCACCACAACCAGGTATGTGAGGATGTGATTGAAACTGGGGTGCTTGGACACGTGGTGGGTGGGATGACTCAATTGATCAGCTCACCTCTCCAACAGGCCAGAATATAAAAAAAAAAAAAGCCTTAACCCATAAATAGGAAGCCTTGATGGTATCACATCTCTGGGACCTGTTTTTCTTCATTCCTTTCTCTTAAGCTCTCCCCTATGGTCTCCTAGCAAACACCTTTCTAAATCCTTACCCTTCCTGTTTTTTTTTTTCATTTTTTTTATTCTTTTTTAATTAATATTTCCACCTGCTCCCCGTTTCCCATTTCCCTCCCCTCCTCCCAAATATTGCCCCCTCCCCCCACTCCCCTCCCCCTGTCCCCACTCCTCTTCTCCACCACCCACACCATTCCCCCTCCCTTTCGATACTGAAGAGCAGTCCAAATTCTCTGCCCTGCGGGAAGACGAAGGTCTTCTATCTACGTCCAGGAAGGTGAGCATCTAAACAGGCTAAGCTCCCACAAAGCCAGTTCATGTATTAGGATCGAAACCTAGTGCCATTGTCCTTGGCTTCTCATCAGCCTTCATTGTCCACCATGCTCAGAGAGTCCAGTTTCAACCCATGCTTATTCAGTCCCAGACAAGCTGCTTACCCTTCCTGTTGCCCATGACATCTATTCTTTGAGATCGTAAGACAAAGGACATGGAAGCCACTGGCTTTAGGGTGACTTTGAGAATAAATCAGAACAAATCATGTGGGGTCTTAATATTTGTCTGACCGTCTGTCTAATTGCAACATATTCCTCACCCACATAGGAGACCAAGAAAGGTTGTTCTTCTAGAGACCAAATTGTTTTGAACCATGTGCATATCTCAGTAAGAATAGTAGCATTACATTGTGAGGCTGATTAAGTATAGAACTCTACTCAGTGTCCCCTGATTTCTGGCATGATGTGGTCTGTGAAAGCTGAACAAAACAGTGGCATGACACATGGCCAACTTGCCTGACAGGTCACTTTCAGTATTTCCAATCTCATAAAAGGACCACTTGTAGATTTTTATAGCTTACTTGCCCTTTCCAGCAACCACCACAGCCTAAAGTATTACTTAAGCACATTACTCAGCTATGTTCTCTGCCAGCTTCCTGTAATGCAATTTATCACTGACCCAGTCTAGGTGTTTGCTAATTCACTCAGAATTAATTGTGCACTTTAATCATTCTCATTTGAATCAGTTCCAATATCTGTAGCTTTTATAACAATAAGTACTAGCTCAGACTGATTAAAAATTTTCCCATCAGTTGTGTATGATGTATTACCATAAATTTTCTATTGAATTTTTCTTGTGTGACTCATAAATTAGCTTAGATGACAGTTTCAAAAGTGAGTCCAATGTTTCCAAGTGATAAATATATTCATAGAATGAATGTCCTTTCTTTTCTTAGGAAAACATTCATATACTTACATTCTGATTTGCTGACACAATCTAGTTTTATATTAGTTAAAACTGATAATTACCATTTGAACATTGTTGCAAGAATCCTTATTTCCTGTGAGAGTTTTCAACATTTTAAGATTTCAGAATATCATTCTATACACTTGTTTTTTTGAATAATAGTTTTTAAATGATGACGTTATGGTTTGCAATGATTGAAGTAGTCTCACTACTAGCTAGCGATAATGACTGTTAGCCCCATTCACAGCCTGTATTAATGGCTGGATCGAGACAATAGAAAGCGAGAAGGCTGCTTAGTTAACTTGGGTTCTGCAAATTTTGACAAGTCAGACACTAACACAAGGCTGTAGAGACCAGACTGCGCCTTCCTTTAAGTTGCTCAACGTTGTGTAAATGAGTAAATTTCAGGCTGTGCCTTGGCCTGGGGGACTCCATTTTACAAGTAACACATGGATCCTTTTTGAGTGCAGACACAGAAGCAGGTTAACTGCATATCCCTGTGTACATGGCTAGTACCAGCAGTCCTGGACCACCTATTAGGCACAGATTCATAACTAACTTATTCTTCAAAGTAAAAAGGGTGTCCCTCTATTAAGTGTTAAGTAAATTAGAGAGATGAATATACAGGTATATTAAAACCTTATCAGAGCTCTTTTTCACACTGCTTTTCCGAAGAGGCAGACTGGTCCTTGCCTCTTCTTCCTCTTCCTCTATCTCTGTATTTCTCTTTCTCTCCTCCCCACCCCCTTTATAAACTTGCACATAAGCTTTGGGGAAAAAAACATATCAGAAAAGCCATGCTTGAGAACATACTGACCAAACCCCATAAAAAGAACATGTAATTGTGGGGGCCAGCCATGATAAGCTAAGTATGAACAGGTAACCCAAAGGAAGTTCTTTATTTCCAACCATTATTACCTACCAGAGTAGAACTTGGCCCTCGATAAGTTTAATAAGAGGCCTGAGTCTCAGTAGTTTACCCTGAGGCAATACCTGGTTGCAGGATTGGACCATACCATTCAAAGGAAATGCCTAACATTCCAACTATGGAAGATAGGATCACCTGCCAACGCACACTCACCAGGACACCCCTAGACAAATGTCAGCCAGTTAGGGGTCCTGAACTTCAGAGACCCCCTCACCCCCACCTTTCCTACTATAAAAACCCAATTCTAACTGAGTTCGGGGCTCTCTGGTTATTCCAATTTGTTGGACATGGAGAGACCGAGTTTTCAAACTTGATTAAAATAAAGGCTATTTGCTTTTGTATACAGCACTTGGTTTCCTTGTTGGCTTGTGTGGGGACCTTGCAGATTTGGGCATAACAGTAATATTGTGAAGATAAACCTCCCAATTATCATGTGATCACTCAGTATGTGTCCATGTACTGACAGAAATCCTGTACATGTTTCAGGGGCTTCAGTTTAGCTTGGTCCCTATTGCTGATGCAGCCGTCTGTTCTTCTGTCTGGAGCATGTTCTATACCTTTACTCTACAGTCATGTATTCCAGTACCTTCACTTTATATGCCTCCATCTTAGATGCCTCTGCTGCTTGACCCAACCTTTAGGTTCTGGCTCAACCCTGCCACTCTACTGATGTGGGAGTCCCCTCTGTGTGCTGTGATTACCATTAATGAATAAAGAAACTACTTTGGACCTATAGCAAGGTAGAACTTAGGTAGACAGAGAAAACTAGGTTGAATGCTGGGAGAAAGAAGGGCAGAGTCACGGAGATGCCATGGAGCCGCTGCCGGAGATAAGTGTGCTGAAACTTTGATGGTAGGCCACAACTTTGTGTTGATACACAGATTAATAAAAATGGGTTAAATTAATATGTAAGAATTAGCCAATAAGAAGCTAGAGTTAATGGGTCAAGCAGTGATTTAATTAATACAGTTTCTGAGTGATTATTTCGGGTCTAAGTAGCCTGGAACTAACTAGCGGCCTCCCTACCACATTCTACACCCCTATAGCTTCACTTGGTGTCTGGGGAGCTCTCCAATTAAAATTTTAATATCTGTTTTAGATTATAGTGAGGGGGGAAGGTTCATACAGAGTTCACTATATATCTCAGGTTGGCCTATGTGCTAGAGGCTTTTTCTTCAGAATGGCACTATTGGGAAAGAGGAGCCCAGTAAGAGGTCTATAGTCTTTGGAAGAGCTCTCCAAGGGGATTGTAGGATCCTAGTCTCTTCTTCATATTTTTCTTTATTTCCTAGCTCATGAGGTTAACCACTTACACAAAATTCCACCACAGTATGTTGAACTGTGTCATTAGATGCCCAAAGAAATGGACCCAATCAGTCTTGGTTCTAGAACCTTCAGTCAAGCTTTTTTTCTCTTGATAGGTAAAATGTCTCAGGTATTTTGTTAAACTCCTTGTATATGATTAATACTTTTGTATATTTTGAGACAGGGTCTCACTGTGTAGCTCTAGCTGGCCTAGAATCCACTATGTTGACAGAACTGATCTTGAACTCCTACCTCTGCTTTCCTAGTGCTTGGGTTAAAGGCATGTGCCACAGTGTCCAGTCTTAACTTTTTCTTTGAGACAAGATCTCGGGTATCCAAAGATGGCTTTAAATTCCCCATGTAGCTGAGAATGACCTTGAATTTCTGTTTCCTTATCCTCCAAATCTCATTGTTAGACTTACTGATATTCTCCATCATGCCCAGTTATGCACGGGTGGTGATCAATCCTAGGGCATTGTCTATGCTAGGCTAGAACTCTACCAAGTGAGCTACATCCCCAGTACCTGACGAATAAAATTCTGTCTTCAATGTATCATCCTCGTGATACTCTAAGTATTTATTTATTTTCTAGTATCTAAAGTGTTCTAGATTCATTTTACATTAAAAATTCAGGAAAAGTTAAGAGAAAAAGTGAAAGTGCTTAAATTATCACTTGGACACTCTAGTTAAATGCTATATATTAGAGCTACTTAATGATGTCTTGAATTTTTTGAAATGTGCAAAAAATTTCACAATAAAACTTTTATTAAAATTCCATTCTCAGAGCATTGTCTTAACAGGATGATCAAACTATTAACAATTATTGCAGTTATAGCTATATTTGTACTTAGTGCTGCTATCTTTTGTGTGGGTGATCCTGAGAAGAGAAACTAGGGCTTTGTATATGCTGTTAGTACTGCCTATTAAATGTATTCTCATTCCTATTTTTATTTCATTTTTTCTTTTCTTTCTGTTGTCTAGATTGATCATGTTTTGTTTCCATCATGAATATATTCTTTCTATGCCTCTGACTGATTTTTAACATATATAATTATTTATATATACATGTATAATAAAACAAAAAATTAATCTTTTTTATTAGACAATAATTATACAATATTTGTAATGTTCTTCCTGTTGTCAGCCATATTTAGATCTCCTAGAAGCTTATTCTCATGTAAATATAATTTTTTATATTGTGCATCTATAATTATCTGAACTTACCTAAAAACTTAATTTTATTGTTTGTTGATTTTCTTTTTACTTTTATTTTATTGTTGTGAGGTAGACACTAGAGAAGACTGCTTGGACATGGATTTAAGTCAATAAAAAGTCTTTATTACTCAGATAGTAACTACACTGGGTGTTTAGGATCCCCTTGTTCCAATGAGCCTTTCTCTGTGTGAGCTTTTAAGCACAAAACCCATATTTTGGGTTGACATACTTCATTTAACAAGAACAGTTAGAAATGTAACTACAAAAGTAAAAAAGGAAGGTTAGTACATTTTAGAGACTTTTCCAGAACTATGGACTTTGATAAAGTAGGCCTTTGTTTTTGTTTTGGCAGGTAGTGCTGTCTACATGCTGAGTTTTACAGCCTGAATGGTGCTTCTGTTGCAAAGAACTGCTTGTTTGTCCCGGCCAACCAGAACCTAAATAGTCACACAGAAACCACATATTTAGATCACTTCTTGGCCCATTAGCTCTAGCTTCTTATTGGCTAACTCCTACATCTTAGTTTAATCCATCTCCATTAATCTGTGCATTGCCACGTAGCAGTGGCTTACTGGCTAAAGTTCCAGCATCCGCCTCTGGCAGCGGCTCCATCATTTCTCCCTGACTCTGCCCTTCTTCCTTCCAGCATTCAGTTCTATCTTCACTGCCTACCTAAGTTCTGCCCTATCGACAAGGCCAAGGCAGTTTCTTTATTAATTAACCAAGATAAGCAACACACAGACAGAAGGACCTCCCATACTATTTCCCCATTTCTGTTTAAACAAAAAGGAAGGTTTTAACTTTACATAGTAAAATTACATATAACAAAACAGGTATTAAGCAAGAATTGCAGTTACAATATTTTATCTACTCAATCTTTTATTATAACTAAGGAAATATGTAACTATAACTATAAATTCTTCAACTCTATCAAAGACTCCAGAAGGATGTAATATTACCTAAGTAAACAGGAAGTACATTGTAAGCAATGTCCAAAACTCTAGAATTGACAGAGACATCTCGCTGCCTGGACAGTCACCCAAAGTTCTTCTGTACTGTTGGGACACCCATCTTCGTGAAAAAGCAGACTTTTTCACGAAGCAGGAAATTTCAACGACCTATATTGGCACCTATATTGGCAGTCTGTCAGTAATTTTATTCTGTATCCTGCAAAATGTCTCACAGACTCTTTCATGAAGCAGGAATGCCTTTAGGCAAGTTCAGCAGTCCTTTCTCTGTGGGTCCTGCATGTCCAGGTCAGCAGTCTAGGCAAGAGCAGTTTCTTGCGCAAATGGCTAGCAAACTCCATAAGGAGCCTCTTCGATGCCCATCTTCTTGAAGTAGATTGGTGCTTGCCAGGAGCAGATGTGTCTCACTGTCATGAGAAGTCCTAAGTTCTTAAACATTTTAAATGCCATATTCTGAAGGTGTCTGAAAGATTTGAAGAATACCTATCTAACTGAAATGTATCTCTATACATCTAAAAAATTTAACATGACTAGGGAACCTGAAGTGACCCTATCCTATACTTATGAATATCTTACATATCACCTTAGAACCTTCATCTGGCGATGGATCGAGGTAGAGACAGAGACTCAATTTGGAGCAACGGTCTGAGCTCTTAAGGTCCAAATGAGGAGCAGAAGGAGGGAGAACATGAGCAAGGAAATCAGGACCACGAGGGATGCACCCACCCACTGTGACAGTGGAACTGATTTATTGTGAGCCCACCAAGGCCAGCTGGTCTGGGACTGAATAAGCATGGGTTGAAACTGGGCTCTCTGAGCATGGCGGACAATGAAGGCTGATGAGAAGCCAAGGACAATGGCACTAGGTTTCGATCCTAATACATGAACTGGCTTTGTGGGAGCTTAGCCTGTTTAGATGCTCACCTTCCTGGACGTAGATAAAAGACCTTCGTCTTCCCACAGGGCAGGGAATTTGGACTGCTCTTCAGTATTGAGAGGGAGGGGGAATGGTGTGGGGGGAGGAGAAGAGGAGTGGGGATAGGGGGAGGGGAGTAGGGGGAGGGGACAATATTTGGGAGGAGGGGAGGGAAATGGGAAACGGGGAGCAGTTGGAAATTTTAATTAAAAAAGAATAAAAAAATAAAATAAAATAAAATATAATTCAGAGAAAAAAATTTTTGACTATTATAGATGGCTATCTATTAACCTATATTTTAAATTATACATTACATATTTAAATGAACTACACAATCTCCTGAAAGACCCAGAGGTTGTGTTGGCAGCACATCCCCAAAAGCCTGCATTTTAAACTGGCTGAGCCTTTTTTCCTGCTATGGTTGAATAAGGAAAATCTCTCTTAAAGGAGCTGTAGCACGCCACCAGCAAACAGCAAGAAGCTGTGTTAAATTCTGTATTTTTTTGACTAGAATTTCTTTTCAAGCCCTCTCAGGTTTTATATGGATTTAGTTGGCCACATGAGCACCAATTTGTTACAAGGAACTGCTCTTTCATCCTGGCCACCCAGAACCAAAATATGCTTCCATCATGGAGTCTGTTGTGTCCCCTGGCACGCATGTTATACAAGTCTTCTTTTACTTTAGTAAGCACTTAGTTGTCTCCTTTTCGTCCAAAGGCTAATATCATTTATAATTTCCTCTTCTCTTCTTTCATTTTGGATTTCCCATTACATGATATTGAAATTATAAAGCTAAAGTCATTCGTGTTATGGATTTCTTAATATCCTTATTTCTTTTTCCTTCTACATTGCATTGTTTGACTTGATAGTATAGCCCGCATTTTTCTTCTCTTACGCTATGTGACATATGTTCAGTTTCCTTTTATTTATATATTTCTTAAAAGTTAAAATTGGTTCTTGTTTTTATTAAGACAATCATTATATAGCACTGACCAACTTGGAACTGGCTATGTAGACCTTACTTTGCTTGAACTCACAGAGCTCTACTCACCCCTGTCTCATACACCACTGCACCTGGCTGGTTCAGTTTTTCTCAAAATATCTATTTCTATTTGTGTGTATGTCTGTGTGAGGGTATGTACACATACACACACATATGTATATATACAGCCATGTAGGCCAGAAGAGTGTGTTGGATCCCTTTAGAGCTGGAGTTACAGTCATCCAATGTGGGTGCTCAATGTGGGTCTTGGGAACTCAGCTCTAGTTCTCCACAGCAATGACACATGCTCGTAATGCTGAACCATCTTACTGTCCCCATTCCTGTAGGTTTACAAAAGTTTTTATTTTATTTTAATAAAGGATGTGTATGTGTGTGCGTGCGAATGTGTGTGCAAGTGTGGGTACTTCTATACACCAGAAGAGGGCTTCAGATTCCACAGAGCTGGAGTTGCAGGCAATTGTGAGCTACCTGATGTGGGTAGTGGAAACAGAACTCTTGTACTTTGAAAAAGCAACAAGTGCTCTTCAGTGCTGAGTCCTCTGTCCATCACTCCTAGTTCTGTTTTAAGTATGTGTTTTTTCTTGTTCATAACCTCTTATACTCTGAGAACATTACTTATACCTTAAGTATGTTTTTCACTTTCTGTCTTTACTTTTTCTCTTAGATGCTAGTCTTTGTGTTTATTGATTGTGTGAAGTTTCTTACATGTTATCCATAGCTCAGATATTAATGGGTCTGTCTTGGTTGTATGTTTATCTTTGTTCTTGAGAGTCTGTAATAATATATCTACAAGGCTCTCTCCTCTCCCTGTCATGGCTTGTGCCCGTCCCCTCATATCGGTGTACTCTGAAAAGGGGGAGTCATCTGGCAAGAATGTCACTTTGCCAGCTGTCTTCAAAGCTCTCATTCGACCGGATATTGTGAACTTTGTTCACACCAACTTGAGGAAAAACAACAGGCAGCCCTATGCCGTCAGTGAATTAGCAGGTCATCAGACCAGTGCTGAGTCTTGGGGTACTGGCAGAGCTGTGGCTCGAATTCCCAGAGTTCGAGGTGGTGGTACCCACCATTCTGGCCAGGATGCCTTTGGAAATATGTGTCGGGGAGGCCGCATGTTTGCACCAACCAAAACCTGGCATCGTTGGCACCGCCCAGTGAACACAACCCAAAAGCGATACGCCATCTGTTCTGCGCTGGCTGCCTCAGCCTTACCAGCTTTGGTGATGTCTAAAGGTCATTGTATTGAGGAAGTTCCTGAGCTCCCTTTGGTAGTTGAAGATAAGGTTGAAGGTTACAAGAAGACCAAGGAGGCTGTTCAGCTGCTTAAGAAAGTTAAAGGTTGGAATGACATCAAAAAGGTCTATGCCTCTCAGAGAATGAGAGCTGGCAAAGGCAAAATGAGAAACCGACGATGTATCCAGCGCAGGGGGCCCTGCATCATCTATAATGAAGATAATGGTATCACCAAAGCCTTCAGAAACATCCCTGGTATTACTCTGCTTAATGTCAGCAAGCTTAACATTTTGAAACTTGCTCCTGGTGGGCATGTGGGGCGTTTCTGCATCTGGACTGAAAGTGCTTTCCGCAAGTTAGATGAGTTGTATGGCACTTGGCGTAAGGCTGCTACCCTCAAGAGTAACTATAACCTTCCCATGCACAAGATGATGAACACAGACCTTAGCAGAATCTTGAGAAGTCCAGAGATCCAAAGAGCCCTCCGAGCACCACGCAAGAAGATTCAGCGTAGAGTCTTGAAGAAGAATCCACTGAAGAACCTGAGAATCATGTTGAAGCTCAACCCACATGCAAAGACTATGCGCAGGAATACCATTCTTCACCAGGCCAGAAATCACAAACTCCGGGTGAAGAAACTGGAAGCAGCAGCAGCAGCAGCACTGGCTACCAAATCAGAGAAGGGGACTGCAGACAAGAAGCCTGCAGAAAGTAAGAAAGAAAAGAAGCCTGTGGATGTCAAGAAGCAGAAGAAGCCTGCAGGAAAAAAGGCTGCAGCTACCAAGAAACCAGCAGCTGAGAAAAAGCCAGTAGAGAAGAAACCAACTAAAGAAGAGAAAAAGTCTGCTGCTTAATCTATTAAAATTCCTTTCATTCCATTGAGCAAATAGAGACAGCCTATTTGAATAAAAACCTGATCAAAGATGCAAAAAAAATATATATATCTACAAATAGGTGTTCTTTTCTGGAGTAAAACTTGCCTTTGATTAATTTTGGGAAGGAGATACAGAAGTATAACATGCTACTAGATGGAGTATGCTAATAGTTTGACTTCTATATTTAGCAGCTCACCATTCTACTTATTTTAAGCAAAATAAGCAGCAAATAAAAGGCAGAAACCAAATTTGTGCCAAGACTAAAGCAGTGTGTAAGA
The DNA here is from genome assembly GCF_950005125.1 of Chionomys nivalis. NCBI lineage: Eukaryota > Metazoa > Chordata > Mammalia > Rodentia > Cricetidae > Chionomys > Chionomys nivalis. The sequence continues at coordinate 91,402,424 of NC_080112.1, forward strand.
GCTGGTTCCCAGAGGCACAGTTATTTAAGATACTCTGCATAAAGCTCTCTCATTAATTATGCTGAAATTCTGCAATTCCCAAAGGTTCTTTTTTTATATAACATTGCATCTAAACTTGCAGATCAAGGAATCTATCTTTACAATGGTTTTCACATACATTTTTGATTTTTTTTTAGTTTTTTATAATCAAAGATTTAGTTTCATTTCATGTTTATGAGTATTTTTCTTGCATGAATGTATGTGCATCTTATGTGTCAAGTACCTAGTAAAACCAGATGAGGGCATAGGATACCCTTGATCTGGCAGTACATATGGTCGTAAGCCACCATGTGGGTGCTGGAACCAAACCCAGGTCTTCTACAAGAACAGCACATGTTCTTGATTGCTGAGTGGTTTCTCCAGTCTTTATTGTCATTTTTCTAGCTATAAGGAACATGATTTTCAATCTATAAAATCATGTGTGCTGTGTCAGATCTATCATAACCTTGATTTCCTCTGTATCAGTCACCCAAGTCTCTGAATTACTTTTTTGGAATTACAGTGTGTATACATGTAAGGCTGTGCATGAACTATAATTCTAGTACCAGTTCTGGTCACTATACTTTATCAGTACAAACATTAAGTGCTGCTTACTTTTCTATGGCAGTCATTATATATAATCAATATTAGGCTTGCCTAATTTTACCTATGTATAAAACATTCAAATGGGGAGCTGTAGGATAAGAGAATTAAATCATATTTAGGATCAACATCATAAGATTTACATTTGTGCACAACTTGCAATAGATGGATATGAGTAACAGGGCCAGTTGCACACTCAATTCACATATCCAAGATGAATATATCATGGTGTTCTAAGTGTACAAAGTCTAAGATTACATCCCTTTTTGGTCACTTGTTCCCGATTCAGTGCTGTATGTGGCCACTCTATTCTTATATATAGAGAGAGCTTGACTATTTGTTCCTGGCTGGAGAAGAGCTTTTGGGCCAGAACCTTCTCACAAGGATATCTCAAGTTACCATTGGGAAAGAAAACCAATTCACTCAAAAAATAGCTAATGAGCTCTTTGGGCACATAACACCATCCAGCTCAGTCTGTCTGGCGCTGGGGGCAAATCCTCAGGGCAAGTAGGCAGACGAGACTTCCTTTGTCTCTCCAGCCTGCCTGCATCAAGCAAGGTAAGGCCTTTGTTTACAAACTACCCAACCTGCACGGAGATCTGATCTAGGCACCAGGAGAGACAGCAGCGGGGTGAGTTTGTGACCTGACTGGCGGCGGCGGAAGCAGCCCTGGACAGGGAACTCTGAAGTTCCTCATCCCCCACCCTATACTCCCTGGCCTCCCTGCAGGGGCTCTACACCCTGCATACTGCCTCTCTCTTCTTGTCCCACCCAGCTTGCATCCAGAACCCTTCTTCCTTCTGCCCCCTTTCCTCTTTGGGCACATAACACCATCCAGCTCAGTCTGTCTGGCGCTGGGGGCAAATCCTCAGGGCAAGTAGGCAGGCGAGACTTCCTTTGGTTCACTGGCCTGCCTGCACCAAGCAAGGTAAGGCCTTTGTTTACGAACTACCCAACCTGCACGGAGATCTGATCTTGGCACCAGGAGAGCCATCAGTGGGAGAGCTAATCTGGGTACCAGGAGAGCCATCTTTGGGCACGGAGATATGATATTGGTACCAGGAGAGACATCACTGGAGCACCAGGAGAGCTATCACTGCAGGGTGCCATCACTGGGAAAGTACATCAGTAGGCAAGGAGACCTGATCCGGTAAAAGAAGATCCATAGGGGAGCATTCGGAGAAAGAGATGGGCAGGCGCCAATGCAAGAATTCACCCAACAATCTGAAAAACTATATGAAACCACCAGAACCCAGCGACCTCACAACAGGAGGACATGAACACCTTAATCATGAAGAAGTAGATAAAATTGACTTTATGAAAGTGATTGACGCCCTTAAACAGCATGTAAAAAATGCCCTTATAGAAATGGATGAGAAGTATAACAGAAAGTTTGAAGAATTGAGTAAATCAGTGAATGATACCCTAGGAAACCAAGGAAAAACAATCAAACAAATAATGGAAACAGTTCAAGACTTAAAAACTGAAATGGAGGCAAAGAAGAAAACACAAACAGAAGGCCAGCTGGACAGGGAAAATCTAGGTAAATGAATAGAGACTACAGAAACAAGCATAACCAACAGAATACAAGAGATAGAAGAAAGAATCTCAGATTCTGAAGATACCATAGAGAAAATAAACACGCTGATCAAAGAAAACAGCAAGGCCAACAAATTCTCATCACAAAACATTCAGGAAATATGGGACACAATAAAAAGACCAAACCTAAGAATAATAGGAATAGAAGAAGGAGAAGAAGCGCAGCTCAATGGTCCAGAAAATATATTTAATAAAATTATAGAAGAAAACTTTCCCAACCTAAAGAAAGATATACCTATGAAGGTTCAAGAAGCATACAGAACACCGAATAGGCTGGATCAAAAAAAAACATCCTCTCACCATATAATAATCAAAACACAAAGCATACAGTATAAAGAAAGAATACTAAGAGCAGCAAAGGAAAAAGGCCAAGTTACTTATAAAGGTAAACCTATCAGACTTACACCTGACTTCTCTATGGAAACCATGAAAGCCAGAAGGTCCTGGATAGATGTACTGCAGAAACTAAGAGACCATGGATGCAAGCCCAGACTACTATACCCAGCCAAGCTTTCGTTCACTATAAATGGAGAAAACAAAATTTTCCAGGATAAAAACAAATTTAAACAATACGTAGCCACAAATCCAGCCTTACAGAAAGTAATAGAAGGAAAATCACTAATCAAGGAGTCCAACAATGACCACAGTAACTCAGACATCTAGAAACCCTTTACCAGCACATCTCAAAGAAGGGAAACACACAAAATCTACTACTAAAAAAAAAATGACCGGAGTTTACAACCACTGGTCATTAATATCACTTAATGTCAATGGACTCAACTCACCTATAAAAAGGCACAGACTAAGAGATTGGATACGAAAACAGGATCCAACATTCTGCTGTTTACAAGAAACACACCTCAACCACAAAGACAGGCACCTACTCAGAGTAAAGGGCTGGGATAAGGCTTATCAAGTAAATGGACCTAGGAAACAAGCAGGTGTGGCCATACTAATTTCTAACAAAGTTGACTTCAAACTTAAATCAATCAGAAGAGATGGAGAGGGACATTTTCTATTCATAACAGGAACAATTCATCAGGATGAAATCTCAATCCTGAATATCTATGCCCCTAATATAAAAGCACCCATGTACGTAAAAGAAACATTGTTAAAACTCAAGGCAGCCATCAAACCGCACACATTAATAGTAGGAGACTTTAATACTCCTCTCTCACCAATGGACAGGTCAATTAGACAGAAACCTAACAGAGAAATAAGAGAATTAATGGAGGTAATGAATCAAATGGACTTAACAGACATCTATAGAATATTCCACCCAAATAGGAAAGAATATACCTTCTTCTCTGCAGCTCATGGAACCTTCTCAAAAATCGACCACATACTCGGTAACAAAGCAAACATTCACAGTTACAAAAAAATATTAATAACCACCTGTATCTTATCAGATCACCATGGATTAAAGCTAGAATTCAGCAACAATGCTACCCCCAGAAAGCCTACAAACTCATGGAAACTAAATAGTCAACTACTGAACCATACCTGGATTAAGGAAGAAATAAAGAAAGAAATTAAAGTCTTCCTTGAAGACAATGAAAATAAAGAAACAACATACTCAAACCTATGGGACACTATGAAAGCAGTCCTGAGAGGAAAGTTCATAGCACTAACTGCCCACTTAAAGAAAACAGAGAAAGCACACATTGGAGACTTAACAGCCCACCTGAAAGCTCTAGAAAAAAAAGAAGCAGACTCACCTAGAAGGGGTAGAAGACTGGAAATAATCAAACTGAGGGCTGAAATCAACAAAATAGAGACACAGAAAACAATTGAAAGAATCAATAAATCAAAAAGCTGGTTCCTGGAGAAAATCAACAAGATTGATAAACCCCTATCCAAACTAATCAAACGGCAGAGAGAGAATTTGCAAATTAATAAGATCAGAAATGAAAAGGGAGACATAACCACAGACACAGAGGAAATTCAGAGAATCATTAGATCTTACTACAAAAGCCTGTTTGCCACAAAACTGGAAAATGTAAAAGAAATGGACACTTTTTAAGATAAATACCATATACCAAAGTTAAACCAGGACCAGGTGAACAACCTAAATAGACCTGTTAGTCGTGAAGAATTAGAAGCAGTTATCAAAAACCTCCCTTCCAAAAAAAGTCCAGGACCAGATGGTTTCAATGCGGAATTCTACCAGAACTTCCAAGAAGACCTAATACCTATACTCCTTAAGGTATTTCACAATATAGAAACAGAAGAGTCATTGCCAAATTCCTTTTATGAAGCTACAGTAACTCTGATACCAAAACCACACAAAGACCCAACCAAGAAAGAAAATTACAGGCCAATCTCACTCATGAACATCGATGCAAAAATCCTCAACAAAATTCTGGCAAACCGAATCCAAGAACACATTAGAAAAATTATCCATTATGATCAAGTAGGCTTCATACCAGAGATGCAGGGCTGGTTTAACATACGCAAATCTATCAATGTAATCCATCATATAAATAAACTGAAAGAAAAAAACCATATGATCGTTTCATTAGACGCTGAAAAAGCATTTGACAAAATTCAACATCCCTTTATGATAAAAGTCTTGGAGAGATTAGGGATACAAGGGTCATACCTAAATTTAATTAAAGCTATATACAGCAAGCCGACAGCTAATATCAAATTAAATGGAGAGAAACTTAAAGCCATCCCACTAAAATCAGGAACACGCCAAGGCTGTCCACTCTCTCCATACCTCTTCAATATAGTTCTCGAAGTTTTAGCAATAGCAATAAGACAACATAAGGGGATAAAGGGGATTCAAATTGGAAAGGAAGAAGTTAAACTTGCATTATTTGCAGATGATATGATAGTGTACATGAGCGACCCCAAAAACTCCACCAAAGAACTCCTACAGCTGATAAACGCCTTTAGTAATGTGGCAGGATACAAGATCAACTCCAAAAAATCAGTCGCCCTCTTATACACAAAGGATATGGAAGCAGAGAGGGAAATAAGAGAATCATCACCTTTCACGATAGCCACAAAAAGCATAAAATATCTTGGGGTAACTCTAACCAAGGAAGTGAAAGATCTATTTGACAAGAACTTTAAGGCATTGAAGAAAGAAATTGAAGAGGATACCAGAAAATGGAAGGATCTCCCTTGCTCCTGGATTGGGAGGATCAACATAGTAAAAATGGCAATTCTACCAAGGGCAATTTATAGATTCAATGCAATCCCCATTAAAATCCCATCAAAATTCTTCACAGATCTTGAAAGGACAATAATCAACTTTATATGGAGAAACAAAAAACCCAGGATAGCCAAAACAATCTTATACAATAAACGAACTTCTGGAGGCATTACCATCCCTGACTTCAAACTCTATTACAGAGCTACTGTAATGAAAACAGCGTGGTACTGGCATAAAAACAGAGCAGTCGACCAATGGAATCGTATAGAAGACCCGGATTTTAACCCACAAACCTATGAACAACCAATTTTCGATAAAGGAGCTAAAAGTATACAATGGAAGAAAGAAAGCATCTTCAACAAATGGTGCTGGCACAATTGGATGTCAACCTGTAGAAGAATGAAAATAGACCCATATCTATCACCATGCACAAAACTCAAGTCCAAATGGATCAAAGACCTCAATATCAATCTGAACACACTGAACCTGATAGAAGAGAAAATGGGAAGTACCCTACAACATATGGGCACAGGAGATCGCTTCCTATGTATAACCCCAGCAGCAGAGACATTAAGGGCAACATTGAATAAATGGGACCTCCTGAAACTGAGAAGCTTCTGTAAAGCAAAGGACACTGTCATTAAGACAAAAAGGCAGCCTACTGACTGGGAGAAGATCTTCACCAACCCCGCTACAGACAAAGGTCTGATCTCCAAAATATATAAAGAACTCAAGAAACTAGACTTTAAAAGGATAATTAACCCAATTAAAAAATGGGGCACTGAACTGAACAGAGAATTCTCATCAGAAGAAGTTAAAATGGCCAAAAGATACTTAAGGTCATGCTCAACCTCCTTAGCGATCAGAGAAATGCAAATCAAAACAACTTTGAGATATCATCTTACACCTGTCAGAATGGCTAAAATCAAAAACACCAAGGATAGCTTTTGCTGGAGAGGTTGTGGAGAAAGGGGTACCCTCATCCATTGCTGGTGGGACTGCAAACTTGTGCAACCACTTTGGAAATCATTGTGGCGGTTTCTCAGAAAAATTGGGATCAACCTACCCCTGGACCCAGCAATAGCACTCTTGGGAATATACCCAAGAGATGCCCTAGCATATGACAAAAGCATTTGTCCAACTATGTTCATAGCAGCATTATTTGTAATAGCCAGAACCTGGAAGCAACCTAGATGCCCTTCAATAGAAGAATGGATGAAGAAAGTGTGGAATATATATACATTAGAGTACTACTCTGCGGTAAAAAACAATGACTTCTCGAATTTTGCATGCAAATGGATGGAAATAGAAAATACGATCCTGAGTGAGGTAACCCAGACCCAAAAAGAAGATCATGGGATGTACTCACTCATAATTGGTTTCTAGCCATGGATAGGGGCCACTGAGTCTATAATTTGTGATCCTAAAGAAGCTAAACAAGAGGGTAAACCCAAGGAAAAACATATAGATATCCTCCCAGCTATGGGAAATAGACAAGATTGATGGGCAAAAAATGGGAATCTTGGGGGGTGGGGTGGGATGGGGATGAGGGGAGATGGGGAGAGAAAAGTGTGAAGGAGAGGATGAGGGGAACTGGGGGAATCGGGGTGATTGGGGGTAAAGGAAGGTTGGATGGGGGAGCAGGGAAACTCATACCTTAATTAAGGGAGCCACCTAAGGGTTGGCAAAAGACTTGAACCTGGAATGGCTACCAGAAGCCCAGGGCAATGTCCCCAGTTAGTTCATTGGGGCACCTGAGGATAGGGAACCTGAAATGAACCTATCCTATAATCATACTGATGAATATCTTGCATATCGCCATAGAACCTTCATCTAGCGATGGATGGAGATAGAGACAGAGACCCACACTGGAGCACCGGACTGAGCTCCCAAGGTTATAATGAGGAGCAGAAGGAGAGAGAACATGAACAAGGAAGTCAGGACCATGAGGGGTGCACCCAACCACTGAGACAGGGGGGCCGATCTATTGGGAGCTCACCAAGGCCAGCTGGACTGCTACTGAAAAAAACATGGGATAAAACCGGACTCTCTTAATGTGGTGGACAATGAGAGCTGACGAGAGGCCAAGGAGAATGGCACAGGAACTTTCATCTGGCGATGGATCGAGAGAGAGACAGAGACCCAATTTGGATCAACCGTCTGGGCTCTTAAGGTCCAAATGAGGAGCAGAAGGAGGGAGAACATGAGCAAGGAAATCAGGATCACGAGGGGTGCACCCACCCACTGTGACAGTGGAACTGATCTATTGGGAGCTCTCCAAGGCCAGCTGGACTGGGACTGAATAAGCATGGGTTGAAACTGGACTCTCTGAACAAGGCGGACAATGAAGGCTGATGAGAAGCCAAGGACAATGGCACTAGGTTTCGATCCTAATACATGAACTGGCTTTGTGGGAGCGTAGCCTGTTTGGATGCTCACCTTCCTGGACCTAGATAGAAGTGGGAGGACCTTGGTCTTCATGTAGAGCAGGGAATTTGGACTGCTCTTCAATATCGAGAGGGAGGGGGAGTGGACTAGGGGTAGGAGAAGTGGAGTGGGAATAGGGGAAGGGGAGCGGGGGGAGGGGGCAATATGTGGGAGGAGGGGGAGGGAAATGGGAAACGGGGAGCAGTTGGAAATTTTAAGTAAAAAAGAAAAAAAAAAAATAGCTAATGAACTCTTGCTGACACTCACAGAAATGTTAAATCTCTCTGCGTTCTGCCTCTCCGTCAAAGAGATATGCCTGGCTGTGGTGCTTATTAATAGATTAGGCCTTATGCTGCATGTTAATTGGATAATTTTGTAACAAATGCAAATACTTTGTTAAGATTGGGTACTTGCCTAATTGCCATCAGAAATAGTCTATCTAGTAACTGATGGAAGCAGAGGCAAAGATCCCAGACAAGCACTGTCCTGAGCTCCAAAGAGTCTTACAGAAGAAAGGGAGGGGGGATTGTACCAGCTAGAGGGGTCATAGGTGGCGGCACCCACAGAAACAGCTGATCTGGCAGTAGCTAATGGAGAGTGGATCAACAGTCAGGGAGCCTGCATGAGACCGACTTAGACCCTCTGCATGTATGTGACAATCACGTAGCTTGGTCTCTTAGTAAGGCTTCTAACAGTGAGAGACGGACCTGTCCCTGGTGCTTAGCTGGCTTTTGGTAACCTTGTTCTCCATGCTAGATTACCTTGCCCAGCCTTGTAGGGAGAGGAGCTCTGTCCTGCCTCAACTTGATGTGCCCGTGCTTTGTGCAAGTCCATGGGAGGTCTACCCCTTTCTAAATGGAGATGGAGGAGGGGTGAATGGGGAACAGGGATAGATGGGAGTCAGGGGAGGGAACGCAAGGAGAGGAGGGAAATGGTTTGTATGTAAAATAAATGAAGAAAAGGTTATTTAAATACATAAAAACAGTTTGTTAACATATAATTGCTCAGTTTCTTTTTATTATGTCAAGGACAGTGCAAAAAATGTAACTGAATTCATTATGGGTCTTAGACTCACTTTCCCCCAGCTTTGGTGGTAATGTTTTAGGTATTTTTGTTGTTGAGTTTTTTGTTCTTTAAAAATATATTAGTGTGTGTGTGTGTGTGTGTGTGTGTGTGTGTGTGAGAGAGAGAGAGAGAGAGAGAGAGAGAGAGAGAGAGAGAGAGAGAGAGAGAGAGAGAGAGAGATGTTGTTTGGGAGTGTAGTTATGTGTGTGGAGGTAAGAGATCTATTTTCAGTTTTCAGGAATTGGTTCTCCATTCCACCTTGTTGAGACAGCATCTCTCTTGTTTCTGCTGTGCTGTGTTGTATGTTCCAGACTAGCTGGCTTTGTGAGTTCTCAGGCAATTCCTGAGTCTCTGCTTCCTATCTTGCAATATTAGTGTTGCGGTTAGAGATGTGTGAGACCATATCTGTCCTCTTACTTGCTGAATCGCCTTGAAGGTCTATTTTTTTAGAACCTTGTTCTTGTGTAGCCCAGTTGACCTTGAATTTGCTATATCGCCAAGATCATCTTGAAATCTTGATCTTCCTGCATCTATTCTGAATGTTCTAGGATTTAAAACTTGTGTCACCATGCTTGTTGTCATGGTTTAGCTAATAGTGGCTTTGTGCAACTAAAAATAAATAAGCATGGGCTCTGTTACTAAGTAACTTGAATTCTGATCCCTAATTCTTCAGTGGAGTCATTGGGAGTTTGTTCAAATTCTTCAAACTATTAACCTCCTTTCTCGGTTTTGTCATTTCAGCCTACAGAAATGGTCAGAATAGTACATAGTATAAATCCCTTAATAAGCGTATACAGCCTCAAAATAAGTCAAAAATGCCATACACTGTGCTAGGTGTAGCTCAGTGAAAGAGTGCTTCTCTAGCATAGACAAAGTCCTAGTACTAGGAAAAGGTTGTATATTGTATACTTTTATGAATATGAAATATCTGGAGATAAAGATAAAATAGTAGCTATCAAGGATTGAGGGGAGAGTTAGAAACAAACAGGGAACGACTGGCAATGAGTATGGGATGCTCTTACCTTTTTTTCTTGTTTTCTTTGTAATGATCTGCTTTCAGTATGCAGTCCAGGCTGGTCCAATCTCGCCTACCTGGTGAGTGCTGGGAGGGAGTGTGGAGTATTTTTTTGAGGAAAAAATATTCTAGAGTTAGTGGTGATCATTACATAACTCCATGGCTATATTAAAGAGACTTTTAAAATTTGTGCTGCTGGTTTAGGGCTGTAGCTCAGTGGCAGAGCATTTCCAAGGTCTGTGTAAGAACCCAAGTTCAATCCCAAATACAAATAAATAGGCAATAAATTTCCGCTGTTTATTTAAACTCATACTTTATTCTGTAGTAATTCAATTTTTTTATGTTTGGTTTTTAGAAACTGTGCACAGATTAAATAAGTAGTAAGATAAAAAGAGCACTCCTTTTTAGAAAACACATTATTATAATTGAATCGTAGTTTTGCAAACTGTTCCCATAAGAAAATTATTCTGCAGTTATTACTGTTAATCCATTAAATCAACAAAGTGGTCAGCTTCAGCATTTTTAGAGGCTCCTTCTACAGCATTTCCGATGCTGCACAGTGGTGGTTGGAAACCTGGTCTCATTGTTCAATTCTAGGATGTGAGATCGAAGAGGAGATGGAGCAAATTGCAGTGAACTTTCTGCAGGGACTGATCTTCTATCTGGAACCTCATAGCCATTTAGCAAACATTTGTTGAATGATTCTATGAATACGTGGCAAAAGTGGTCACATTTCAAAAAGTCCGCAAAACTTTGCAAAGTAATTAACCTTCTCCCCCTTTTTAAGGAGTAGTAATCTTTGATACCTTCTGATTCGTCAGAGCTATATCATTCATCCAAATATTATAGCAACAGAAAAGGAGGAAATTTTTGTGTAATCACTTGGTATGCCTACAATGCTGCTTAAAAGTCTTAAAGATTATCTGAAAGTAGAATTCTCTTTTGTCCCCCTTTTTGAAAATAGACAGCACACATAGTATCAAGTGTTATGCTGAAAAATGACTGAACAGGACGAACTGGAGCTTAGAGACAGAGATCTTAATGAATAAATAAGAATAAATAAGAAACATTGCATCTCAATGGGATTCTAACTTAAAACACGTGGTGATTTAATTTGAGATAGACAGCCTACTCCTTATTAATATACTGAGAGAATCCACGGTGCATGCTTCTTCTAACCATCTCAGGTTCCCATAGCAAAATGATAAGGCTAAATGGTTTAAATACTGGGGATTATTTTATGATGATTTTGAAAGCTAGAAGTTTAGTATTAAGATGTTGACCAATTCAGTTCCCTGGTGGTGATTCTCATCCTAGCTTTCAGTAACTGGCTTGTTTTTCCTGTATGCTCACTTGGTGAAATGATGATGAAGCAGAGAGTGAGAAGAGAGTGGGGGGAGTTCTCCTGTATTTTTATAAAGGCATTAATATTAAAAAGACTCTACTGTCGTGACTTCATTTAAACCAAATTACTTCCTAAAAGTGATGTTTCTAAAACTCATCAAATTGGGGGTTAATACTTTGACATATGAATTCTGAGGAGGCCATAGTTCAATTATAGCTGTGCTCCAAATGTTTTTTCCAATCTAATAAATTGAGAAAATATTCATTTATTCAACAATCAAGTCTTTATCGAGCCTTTACTAGGTGCTGCATTTTATTCTAGACTTTCAGGGATATAGCCGTAAACAACAACAGCCAAAATGCCTGCGTTTTCATAGAAGTTTTATACTTATGTTTATCTTACAATTTAGCTCCTCTATGAAACCCTTGCTATGGGACTGATGCTTCTTCCTGACTTGTTTCTAAATAAAGCCTTGACTGCTATAGAATTCCATTAGTGATTAGGTGGCAATACTCCTTAAGGAAAGACAATGGCCTCTTTGCAATAAGACTAATTTTTTCTTGATAGCGTGAACTGGATTACACTGTCAAGTAAATAAGGAAAGAGTATTTTTGTTTGTAAAAGATTTTTCAAATTATGTTTGGTTTTCCTTTTGTGACAGGGGCTCTTGTCACCCAGGCTGGTCTCAGAATCCCTTTATAGCTGAGGATAACACTGAACGTTATCCCAACCTTACTTCCTGAGTGCTGGAGAATTAGAGTCTGGCACCACGCACTCAGTTGCTGGGGATTTAACTCCCAGCTTTGTGTATGCTTGGCAAGTACTTGGCCAATTGAGCTGCATTACTAGCCTTTCTGGTTGATCTTGAGGCTCCTTCTACTTCCATGGGACTGAGTATAAATGATGATGATGATGATGAGTCCCATTTCCATTATCCCTTCAAGTCTTGCTAAACCAGATACAAATCAATTGCAACAAGTAGAAAGTGTAGTATATGTGTTGCAGATTGGGAAGAATGTTAGGGAAACAACCTACCTCTTCCTCTTATTATCAGGGTGAAAGGAGTATGTTGTTGTTTTCAGTTTTACATAATTGGGCACATTTCATAATTTCATTATTTTGTCCAGAAAATATTCAAAAATACAGATAGGAAAGTGAATGAATGGATTTTCTATACAACACCACTAATGCTTTGTAATTGATAATTTACTTTCCTTGCTTTATCACATATTCTTCCATCTATTTCTCATTCAGAAGATGAGGATTTCAAGTACTTTTTGCCCATACGATTACTAGAGCAGGTGCAAAAAAAAAGAACTCTTAATTGTTACAGCTTTGTCCCATGTTCGGCTTTGAATTTAATCTCTTTCATGTGACAGATCGAGTTTAGTTTTCAAATGCTGATAATTCTGTAAGGAGTAATCTTTTCTATTAAGCTCTTGTCTAATTGAAGGGGATTAACTCGGTTGAAAGGCTTCTGGTGGTTTATTTATTTAAACATTTTTTTTCAATTGCCCAGCAGGTGTCCAGAAGCTCAGATAACCTATGAATCTCATTCATCTTAATAAGATATGCTTATAATAATAATTCTATTAAATGTCACTTCTTATCCCTGGACTTTCTTGATTTAATCCAGAATGAGTCTATTGCTGCCAGCGTCTTTTGTGGACTGTACATGTTAAATTAATTACAAGACTGGAAACATGATTATCTCTATTCATGTTTGACATGATCTTTGTCCTTTTCACCCTTTTCATTTTTTTTCTGTACACTCAGTTCTTATTCACCTTAGTGATAATGCTGAATCTGAAAGAAGTAATATAAAGGATTAAAACCCTTGTCAAAAGACTATCAAATTCTTAACCCTTAAATATAGTTAGGTTTAACACAATGAATTTATGATTAAGAACATTAGCCCCACTAAAATTTACATGTAAAAGTCATCAAGAAAATGCTATGTATTTAGAATATCTCTTGCTTCCTTAAATAATGATCATGGGTCATATAAGAAAGGAAACATAAATGAGCAAATGGATTGAGCCAAGGATTTTTCCCAGGAGAATTCAGACCTTTATATATGGGATATTTTCTTCTGTCTCCTGTGGTAATGAAAGTTTAATATCTTCACAGCTCAGCTAACTGCTTAATTGCAACAATAAAAGTAAACAGATAGCTCTGTAAAAGAAAAGAATGTCTCTGAGTTTCCCAAATTGTTTATCAAGAGCAACAACTACATCTTACTATTACATACCCAGCACATAGGAAGCATATAGTACATGTTCAGTAATTATTTTAGAAGAAAAATATGACCCTTCCATATTCAAATTTTTGCATGTGGAACAAATTCAGCAAGACTGGCTTTCGAGACCTAGATGAGGGGATGGGAAAGTGGGATCCATGTGTTACATCTGGCCTCCCAATCCAACTACCTTTATTTGTCTATGTGCCACTTATATCTATTTTCTTGATACAACAACACATAGTGCACTACCTATGAAAGAGTTGACTGCATTCCTCAGAAATCTTAAACTTTTTACTTACTGTCCCTTTTACAGAGCATGTTATCCAAAATCCTCTAGGGGATCGTTTTTTTTTGGCAAGAATAAGGGGGAGTGTGAATTAAAATCAGTGAGATACCAATTGACACCTTCTAGACTGGGAGAGAGTGAGACAGGGAGGAAAAAAATGAGAGAGAAAGAATTTGGCAGCTTTTCAAAAACCAAAAGATGGAATTACTATATAAGCAGCTACAGGTTACATACCCAAAGGCTCTGAAAGCAGGGACTCAAATATTTGCATGTTAATGTTATTCTAATACTATTTACAGTAGATAAAAATGTGGAAACAATTAAAATATCCATCAACAAATGAATAAACAAAATGTGATATAGATATACAATAGAATCTTACTGAGCTATACAAAAGACCCAAGTGTTGATGCACACTACCATACAAATGAACCTTGAAAACATCATGGTTAGTCAGTGAAAGAAACCAGACACAGCAAGACAAATTCTGTATGATACATATATATCAAGGGCAGGCAAATTCAGAGACAGAAAGTATATTGGGAAAGAGAGGGAAACGTGTGGTTATTGATAAATGGTAGTGAGGGGTAATGTTGGTAACAGAATCTATTGGGGCCTATGACCCCTCCAACCATGGCTTCACAGACATACCCAGAGACCTGGGTAACAAATCTCTAGGTATATCTGTGAAGCCATGGTTGGAGGGGTTACAGGCCACCATAGATCCTGGTATTGTTATTTTGCTCAATGATCATGGTGTCAAACTGCCTTTTAAGTATTTATGCTTATATCCAAAGATCTGGGCTGCTCTTAACTTTGATCAGAGAAGATTCTTTTTACAACGTACAGCAGTCAATTCAACAGAAAGACACATAACTGGTCATGGTACTAAGAATAAGAGATTGAGGATTGAGTGTTCAGTTCTAAATGGAACATCTGTATTAACCCTCCACCACCAAGGCTCAGGAAAATCATGGAATCGGAGGCAGAAAGAAGGTAAAAGCAGAAGGATAGGCAGAAATGCTAGGAAATGCTTTCCTCTGGGCAGGACGTTGTTATTGAATTTGTGAACTCAGAGTATCTGCCTTACCGGCACAAGATCACCTCAGCCCAAATTCCAGCATAGATGAGGTAGATTTCTTAATTCTACACATATTGAGGGAGTTTGCAATGGGTAGTTGCTGAGAGAGTGAGAATCGTTCTTTTCAAAATAATATTTTTACTTTTTTGAGATAATAATTTTAATACTTCCCCTTCTTTCTCTCCTTGTTCTCTTTCAAATACATGACCCCATTTTCTTTTTTCTAATTAAATGCTTTCATTTATTTTGCATTCTGACTGCAGTTTCCGCTCTCTCCTCTCTTCTCATTTCTCCATCCCCATCTCCCCGCCCACTCCTCATCCATTCCCCCTTTGTTTCTGTTCAGAAAAGGGCAGGGTTTCCATGGGTGTCAACAAAGCATGGCATATCAAGTTGAGGTAGGACTAAGCTCTTCCCTTTCTTTTAAGGCTGGGAGAGGAATCCAGCATGGGGAAGAGGTCCCCAAAAGTCAGCTCAAGCTTTAGGGACAGGCCCTTATCCCACTGCTAGGTGTCCCACAAATAGAGCAAGCCACATACACAACTGTCACACATCTGAAGAGGGTAGGTCGGGTCCTCCCTAGCTGTCAGTCCAGAGTCCATGAGCTCCTATGATTCCCAGGTTACTTGCTTCTGTGGGTTTCCCTTGTGATGACCTTGACCCCTCTGGTACATACCATTCTTCATCCATTAACTGATGGAAACAAATACAGAGATTCACAGCCAAGCACTGGGCCGAGCCCCGGGAATCCTGTTTATGAAAGGGAGAAAGGATGGTACGGGCCCCATTTTATTTTTAAATTGTAGTTAGTAAAGATGTTGTCACTAGTAGTCGTCTCATGCTCAGGGGATATTCACATACTTGTGCACATGTAGGCAGCACTAGCTGGACTCCATAGGTTATCTGAAGAAAAATTTCAGTAGCTAAGAGCACTTGCTGCTTTTGCAGAGGGCCTGGGTTCAGCTCCCACCACCTACTTGGTGGCTCACGACTATTTAAAATTCCAGTTCCACAGGCTACAGTGACCACTTCTGACCTCTGTATGTATCTGACATGCATGTAGTGTACATGAAGGCAAAACACTCATACCCATAAAAATAAATTTAAAAACAAGACATGAAGTTGGAAGAAGGTGTGTTGGAGGAGCATGTGGGAATTGGAGGGAAGAAATTGGAAGTATATATGATCATATATCATTGTATATTTGTATACAAATTTAAAAATCACACTATATATGTTTGTGTGTGTGTGCATGCATGCATATTCATGCATCACAGCACAGGCGAGGAAGTCAAAGGACAACCTCAGGGGGCTAGTTTTTTCCTTCCACCCTCTATGTTCTGCAGATAGAATTCAGGTCACTGGGCTTAACCCAGAAGCACCTTTATGAACCGTACCATTTCACCAGCCCCAGTTTTCTACTGTCTATATATCTCAGGACTCCAGTGCAGGAAAGAGCGCTGCATGTTTTTTCCCACCTCAGTTGACCTAAGCAACCTGAACCCTTCCAGGCATGCCTGGAGCTTAAGTAACTCCTCACAGGTGTGCCTGGAGGCTTGCCTTCTAGGTCACTTCCAGTGCTGTCGAGTTGACGACTGACATTTACCGTCATAACCTTCAGGGCAGTTTGTGGGGGATGAAAAGTTCTCAAATGGTCACTGCATGCTTTAAGTTCTGTAATGACCATAAAATGGCATACAGAAGTAGGCAAGTGATCAGTGCTTGCCATGGGTTCTCATAGATATGGAAGAGACCTGTGACCATAAAAGGAAACCATGAGAAGATCTTGTGATGACAGTGCTGTTGAGTCTCTTGATTATGGTAGTAAATATGCACACCTACATACATGTATTGTACAGCCACAGATGCAATAAACACCAGTGATTATATAGTATAACTGTCCAAATTTAAGTAAGTTCTATGTACAGTATCAATCTCAGTTTCTTGATTTTAACACCTTACAGTGGTATAAAATGTCAATGACGAAGGCTAGAGAAACAGTATGTGAAACCTTGTATTAGCTGCTTAGCTCTTGCTGTCATAAAATATCATGACCGAGGCAATTTGCAGAAGGAATAGTTTATTTCAGCATATGGTTTCAGAGGGAAAAGAGTCCATCACAGCAGGGAGCAACAGATGTGGCCCTAGGATCAGGAAACTGAAAGCTCATATCTTGAAGCACAAGCACAAAGCAGAGAATGAACTGGAAGTGGTGCAAGTTTTTAAACTTAAAATACACCCTCAGTGATAGACATCTTCCCGCAAGCACCACCTAACAACCTCCCCCCACAAACAGCGCTGCCAACTGGGGGCTGACTGTTAAAATACCTGAGTCTATGAAGGATATTTCTCATTCAAACCACCATGGGCATCCCTGCTTATATTTCTCTTGCAAATTCTTGTGACTCTGTAATTATTTCAATGAATGTTTACGTATATGTGTATTTGTGTATAAGATGATGTAAACAAAACAAACTTTTACACAAATATACATTGAGAGAGATAAAGATGTAAGTGAATGAATGAGTGTTACCTTCAATTCAAATAGCATTTTCTGAGTGAATCTACGACCAAGATTCTGATTAAAGCAGAGCTGAATAAATACATTTTCAATGACCATCCATTCCATTAAAGAGACTCTTTCTGAGAGGTTCCAATCAATATAACATTAATCTCTCAAGAGAAACCTATTAGCCAGAAACATAAAGTAATTGAAATCTATCAGCTTCCCTCGAAATAGATTAATTATGATGATTGCATAATTTATTCTTTCTGCCGCTCTACTAAACCAATTTATGTAAAAACCCACAGATATGGCCTGATTTGCCAAATGGAAGTCCTAGACGACCTCTCTGAAATCCTGTTAACCGATTTCTCCTTTTTCAAAATGACCCATTTCTTCAGCTTTCCTGACACCGTTCTTTTTAAGTTCCCATTTATATCTCTCTAGTCAATTTTACTTGTTTCTTTCCCACACAATTTCTATGCTTTCCTGTACATTAAGAAATAAACTCTACAAGAGTCCCTTATATCTTTTCCAGTATTAACTTTTCTAAGCTAAGACATTAATTATTAAATACTCAATTGTATCCATTTAAAGAATGCCCAGAGTTCTCTAATTTAATTTGATTTCTTTCCCCTTATTCTTCCTCTTTACAGGTGCCCTATGTGGTGGATGTTCAATAAGTATCTGAATTAAAATAGAAACACTATTGATGTTCTGAATAACACACAATTCTACTATTTTTTTAAACTTAGAAATTGCAATGGAATTGTCTGTCAGCTACCTTTTGTGACTCTGAAATGGGCTTGTGCTTAACTAGTTTTCATATATATACACTTGTTGAGACTGCTTGAGAAGCCCACATCTCAACTCGGTGTATACGACCATTTCTCTAAGCCCTTCTTTCTACTAATATCTGCTTAAATCCATATTACATGCCTCTTTTTAATAAGCTACTGCTTCATACTGATTTGTCCTAAAATTTCTTTCTGTGACACAGTAAAGATTTTCAGCTACACCAGAGTCCACATACCTAAAAACAAATCAGCCTGCTACAGAAGACAGCATGGGGATCTATCCCCAGCTTTCACATTCACTGCCGTTGACAGTTCCATGTCTGTGTCTACCAATGAATGATCAGAGATGTGTGTGTGTGTGTGTGTGTGTGTGTGTGTGTGTGTTGGGGAGATGGAGAGGGAGACACAGAGAGGAAGACAAAGAGAAAAAGGGAGGGAGAAATTAAAGTGCTTCCTATGATATAAAATCATAGTTCTAAACTGTATCTTGGATTTATCATTTGCTTTGATTTCCATTGCTGTGACGAAATATATGGCCAAACAACTGTAAGGGAGAAGGGTTTCCTCAGTTCACAGTTCCACATTACAGCCCAGCATTGTGGTGAAACAAAGGCAGGAACTTCAGGCAGCTGGTCACACGACAGCTACAGTTAAGAGCAGAGAGAAATAAATGCATGCACACCTCTTGTGCTCAGCCCATTCAGTTTAAAACTCAAGACAGGAGCCGGGCGGTGGTGGCGCACGCCTTTAATCCCAGCACTTGGGAGGCAGAGGCAGGCGGATCTCTGTGAGTTCGAGACCAGCCTGGTCTACAAGAGCTAGTTCCAGGACAGGCTCCAAAACCACAGAGAAACCCTGTCTCGAAAAACAAAAACAAAAAAAAACAAAAACAAACAAACAAACAAACAAAAAACTCAAGACAGGAATGATTCCATCCACATTTATGCTAGTTCTCCCTGTATCAGTTAATATAATCAAGACAATCACCCACAAATGCCTTCATGGGCAACCTTTTCTAGGTAGTCTCTCATGGAGATTCTCTTCGCAGGGAATTTTCTTTTTTTTTTTCCAAGCCAAACTGTATCCAACTTTATTAAAGACACTTTCCATAAACAATCATGGTTTTCCAGGCAGAACATGGGCAGACAATCAGTAACAGTACACAAGAACTTCCAAACTTCCTTCTTGTATTGACTACCAAAATCAGAAAGCCACTATAAAACCCGGTGAGTCTTCATTGGATGCTCTGAAAAGGGGGAGGAGTTTAGAGTGAGGGCTGACATTTCACATTGAGGATGTTGTTTCACAACTTTTCACAAGCCGACCCTGACTTTCAGGAAATGAAATGAAAATGGCAGAATTATCAATCTGCAGATCCACAATCTTCTATAAAAGGAACCGCTGCGCTTTTGAGGACACTCAATATCACTGAAAAGTCCAGATTGCCCAACAGACTGGCAAAACCAATTTTGGGGATCAGGTTCCAACAGGTCTCTGGTCTTAAGGGAGTTAAGTCTATGTTGATGGTACAGGGGGAGGAGGGTATAAAAATGAACTGAGTTTTCCCACACAAGGTATGTTGTGCCATGGTGGCCACATATGTCAACATGTCCCCAGGACGTCTCTCCTGGGAGCCAAGAGGAGTCTTTCAAAATTATCAGGGAAAGATGTTTTCCATCATGAACCATCATCCATCCAGCGTGGGAGACACCGCTAGTGACACATGTTCCTCCCCACCCAAAACAATGAAGTGTTCTGTGTGCTAACAACATAGCTTAAAAAAAAAAGAGCAAAACAAAATTCTGCATTTTTATAAAACTTGATAAAAAATAGTATTTCAAACTGTACAGTCACCAGAAGTGCACAGTTATCAAAAACGCACACATTTCACTTGGCGTCTCCAGCACCTTCAGCTTTTTGTGCCTGATCTGTTTTGGCGTCTCCATTCTCTGCAGGATTATTGGCATCCTTACCAGCATCGGCCTTCCCCTTCTTCCCCTTGGGTACTTTCCCTTCTTTGCAGGGGCCTTTTTAGTTTTGGGCTCTGGCTTTGGAGGAGCAGGTTTAGCGGACTTGCCGATCTTCTCTGTGGCTCGTCCTTCACCTTGGCTTTATCTCCTTTAGCTTCTTCACACTGCTCCCGCAGGGAATTTTCATTGTGTTAAGTTGACAATGAAAACAAACCACCATAAAAGTCTTTTGAAGCCCAATTTCTGGTTGGACAATCAAAGAGCTTGTGACAATTCTCAAGTGAAGGGAAGCAAGCCTTTAAGTTATTTCATTAGTACTATTATAAATGCTGTTGGAAATCCGGTGTGGTGCTCATGACCTTTATCCCAGCCTAGGAGGCAGAGGCTGGTGGATCTCTGTGAATCTGAGGCCAATCTGGCCTACATAACAAGTTCCCTGACATCCTGAGGTATAATGTGCAACCCTGTTTCAAAAAGACAAAATGCTGTTGTCAGAAAGTTATTTCCTCTGGGTTTTCGACAAGGCCATTTGCAAACACAGAGTACAGGCTGTTGTGGTTACCTGAAAAATACTTTGGCTCAGAGCCATGGCAATGAAATAAGCAAAGCAACATAGAGAAAGCTAAATGCATGGTAATTATAATGGCATTGTGAACATTTCTTCTTAGATACAGGGAAGAGGGTCATTGGGCTTACACCTGAGATTGCACATCTAACTCCCTTCTTCCCCCAGCTGCACATGGTCTTAGGGTGTTAGGATACGTAAAAGGTGGAAGAGACTTCATTTTCATGAATTATTCCACATGCTTATAGTGGACCTTTACTGAGACCAACCTGTTTTTGAGTCATTCATGTTCCTGTAAGTAACTCCTCACCCATATTCCAGTAAGTAAAACCAACTAACTCATTATTTCACTGAGCTGGACTTGGACGAAATAATTTCTCTGGACTGTTGGTGCCAGATTTGGAGTGAATAGAGCTGCCGTCATGTCTCCTTAGGAAAGGCCAAGCAGCACATTGTGATTCTCCTAATAGTACTAAAACAACTTAATAATGAATCAAAGCTGAGTTTTTGTCTGTGCAATGTAAGGTCAGAGAATTATTAGCTTAACAGGAATTTAAGAGTGAAGTCACAATATTTCTAAGATTTTTTTTTTTTTATTTTTTTTTTTGGTTTTTCGAGACAGGGTTTCTCTGTGGCTTTGGAGCCTGTCCTGGAACTAGCTCTTGTAGACCAGGCTGGTCTCGAACTCACAGAGATCCGCCTGCCTCTGCCTCCCGAGTGCTGGGATTAAAGGCGTGCGCCACCACCGCCCGGCTATTTCTAAGATTTTAAGTTCAATTTTAGGTACATCTTTGAGTTGGGTAGGGAGCTTGACTATAATTAGGTAATGCCCATGGTTCAATGACTTAATGTTTTCCAACTTATCCTTCTAAAATGAACTTTCAGAGCATTTCTGTTAGTTCTCTCAGAAAGTCGTTTTGATGTAAGATAGCTCTGCTTATTGCCCTCGGGGGATTTCCAGCTCCTCACTGGGCAGTGTTACTGGTACTTATAATAATAGTTGATGTGGGAGGGTCTTCTGTTTTGTGTTGATTTCATTTTTTAATAAAGAAACTGCTTTGGCCATTTGATAGGCCAGCCCTTAGGTGGGTGGAGTAGACAGAACAGAATGCTGGGAGGAAGTGAGGCAATCGCCATGCCTCTCCTCTCTGTGTCACACGCCATGGAGCCAGCCGCCAGGTCAGACATGCTGAATCTTCCCTGGTAAGCCACTACTTTGTGGTGCTTCACAGATTATTAGAAATGGGTTAATCAAGATGTGAGAGTTAGCCAAGAAGAGGCTAGATATAATGGGCCAGGCAGTGTTTAAAAGAATACAATTTGTGTGTTGTTATTTTGGGTATAAAGCTAGCCATGTAGGAGCTAGGCAGGATGAAAAGCAGGCCTGCCCACAGCTCCTTCTACAAATAGTGATTGACTTTTTTCAAGCATTGCTGCTGGAGCAGATTAATGATTAAAACACCACCCTGAGAAAGAATTTAGAGATATACATTGCTAGTAATGTTAGGTTAAGATGTTTTTGTTAATAACTTGATATAGAAAATCTTGAGGAATAGTTTAAGGTTTAGAAAAAAGCACTTAGGAGAATGCTTATATGTTTTTTTTGGGTTCACCTTCTTATTTAGCTTCTCTAGGATCACGAATTATAGGCTAAATGTCCTTTAATTATGGCTAGAAAACAAATATGAGTGAGTACATCCCATGTTCCTCTTTTTGGGTCTGGCTTACCTCACTCAGGATAGTGTTTTCTATTTCCATCCATTTGTATGCAAAATTCAAGAAGTCGTTGTTTTTTACTGCTGAGTAGTACTCTAATATGTATATATTCCATACTTTCTTCATCCATTCTTCCATTGAAGGGCATCTAGGTTGTTTCCAGGTTCTGGCTATTACAAACAATGCTGCTATGAACATAGTTGAGCATATACTTTCATCAGGCGATGAAAGGAGACAGAGACAGAGACCCACATTGGAGCACCCGACTGAAATCTCAAGGTCCAAATCAGGAGCAGAAGGAGAGAGAGCACGAGCAAGGAACTCAGGACCGCGAGGGGTGCATCTACACACTGAGACAATGGGGATGTTCTATCGGGAACTCACCAAGGCCAGCTGGCCTGGGTCTGAAAAAGCATGGGATAAAACCGGACTCGCTGAACATAGTGGACAATGAGGACTACTGAGAACTCAAGAACAATGGCAATGGGTTTTTGATCCTACTGTACGTACTGGCTTTGTGGGAGCCTAGGCAGTTTGGATGCTCACCTTACTAGACCTGGATGGAGGTGGGTGGTCCTTGGTCTTCGCACAGGGCAGGGAACCCTGACTGCTCTTTAGGCTGACGAGGGAGGGAGACTTGATCGGGGGAGGGGGAGGGAATTGGGAGGCAGTGGCGGGGAAGAGGCAGAAATCTTTAAGAAATAATAAATAAATAAATAATTTTTAAAAAAAGAAAAAAGCACTTAATAGTTGAGCGGGGGATTCATTGAGGTTAAGAGACAAGAAGAAAGGCAGCCCAGTTATGACATAGCTGATATACCCTTCTTGCTAAGGATGGGTTGGTAATCAAAGGCAATGGTTAATTTCTTTTTTTTTTTTTTTTTTTTTTTTTTTTTTGGTTTTTCGAGACAAGGTTTCTCTGTGGTTTTGGAGCCTGTCCTGGAACTAGCTCTGTAGACCAGGCTGGTCTCGAACTCACAGAGATCCGCCTGCCTCTGCCTCCCGAGTGCTGGGATTAAAGGCGTGCGCCACCACCGCCCGGCTATGGTTAATTTCTTGTACTCAGTTTTGCCCTCAGCTTCCTGGTATGATTTAATAAAAAATTGTTAATGAATGACTATATACTCTGAGAACTTAAGTAGAAATGACTGATTGGTTTTTAGATATAAAAGCTTAGATTGTAGATATGAAACTTTAGAGTCATAAAGAAATATTGTAACTGTTATTCTTGTTTGATACTTGTTTCGTTATATGTAATTTTACTACATTAAAGTTAACATAGTAAAATTTATTTTTAAGTTTATTTATTTATTAAATTTATTTATCATTAAGTTTACTTAGACAGAAAAAGGGAGATGGTGTGGGATTCCCTCTATATGCTGTGAATATGTTTTATTACCATTGGTCACTAAAGAAGCTCTGTTGGCCTATGGCAGGGCAGAATATAGCAAGGCAGGAAATCTAAGCAGAGATAGAGGAGGAAAAATGGTAGAGTCATGGAGATGGCATGTAGCTTCCCAAAGGAGAAAGATGCCAGAACCTTACTGGTAAGCCACAATCTCATGGTGTTATACAAAAATCTAGATTAACCAGTTCAGTGACTGTTTCAGGAACTAGCTGAAGATAAAGTTAGATTATAATCTTGAGAAACAGGGAGGTACCACCTTGTGATTATCACTGGTGTTTTTGGAATTTTTCAATCATCACTGGTACTGGTATTTTCGGAATTTTCCAATGATGCCCTCCCTACCCCCTTTGGATGGTTTTCCCTTAAATATTAAAAAATACTCCCTTAAATACTCCTCCCAGCTACTTGGGGTCAAACTCTCTACCCCTGCGTGGGAAATGAGTTTTGGCCCCAGTGCACTTGTTCCTGTCCTGTCAATAAACTTTGTGTGATTGCAGCAAGGATGGTCTCTCATGAGTTCCTGGGGGGTCGTGTTATCCCAAGACTTGAGTAAGAGTCTCCCTGCTCTGGAGGTCTTTTAGTAGAAATAATACAACACAAAAGAGTTAGAAGGAAAGCACCAGGAAAGATGTAGAAGCAAAAACATCAGGGAGGAAGTAGAGGTCAACATCAAGGAAAAAATAGAAGTAGAGCAAAAGGGAAAGTATTATTAGATAAACCAGGAAAGACTGACAGAGTAGATCTGGAAGGTTGTTAAAATCCAAGGGAATATGTTCAGAGGATAAAGGTCCTTTCTCCCACAGCTCAATAGGGAAACCAGGAATGTTAACCAGCAGGATTGTCTCTTTGAAGGAGGAAATGCATTCCTGTTTTCTGCCCAGAAGGCTGGGAGTGGGTGTTCTTAATGACCTTGGTGACCTTTGCTATCTGTAGAACAAGACCTCACCCAAACCCCTCAGAAGGTTTATCCCAGACTCTCCCTCCACAGACACCTAGTTGTAGCTTTGTTTAGTAAATAGAATCCATCCTTAGGGGAGAGGTTGCTCGTATTTTGTAACCTGCTGACCTCTGTACTATTTTAGTCAGAGACCACACCAGATCCTAGACCCTTAAGCTATACAACCCATTTTCATGGTCACGTGCACTTTGAGTTGAGTTTCAATGTATTTATGCCTCCTTGTACACCAGGGATTGTATTATACCAGGAAGGTTTTTTTTCTAAAAATTTATTTATTGTGTTTAAATATGCTTATAACAAACTACCTGGTGTCAGACTCACTGAAGTTTGAACTTGCACAGACTAAGTCAGGCTGAGTTAAGTTTTCCTTCTTTCTTCTCATGGTTTGTTTCTCAGCTGGCTATGATGCTTGCATGGACCTCCCCAGTAATGAGTTCATTTTAGAACATTTATATGGAGCTCTTCAGAGCATTCATAGCAAGAAAGCAACGTGATCTGAATTCATTTTAAATGGTAACCATGGCCATTATGTCTTAAAATCTTGGGAAAGGTAAGTGCAGGAACACGAAAGCCATTAAATTAGCCATTGACATAGTTTATGTTTGAAATGAAGGTGATCCAAACTAGGAATGATAGGAAGGAAGTCAGTAATGGGTAATTGGACATGTTTAAAAGTTGGAACCACCAAGATTTGTTGATTGGTTAGATGTGTGTGTATGTCTGTGTATGTGGTGTGTGTGGGGGGGGGTTGGGAGGAGAGAAGGGAGGGAGACAGAGTAATTAAAAGCTTCAAGTCTATCTGGGAGGAAAGCTCAGTTCAATGGAAGAAACTATTTCAGACATCAAGAGGAGGATAGGTATAGTGAGGGCTGCATTTCCAGTACTAGGAAAGTTTTGGTCAGCTAGAGACATAACAACAACAACAAAATTACAAGTATATGGGACACTTGTCTTGAGCTGCCTTCTTTACAACTTGGAGACCTGGACAATGGGACAGTCCTTAGAATAGCAGCTGAATGTTTGAGATGACATGTCTCAGGAGAATTCTAGGCATCACACAAAGAAATAGGCTGTGCAATGGTGACATTAAGAAACTCCTCCATCTACAGAAGGAAGTATACTACAGGATAAGGTAATGGCACTTGAGATACTTCAGTCATGTTAGGAAAATGAATGATAGAAGATACCAGAAGATAGCACTGCTTGGAGGAGCACATGGGTTAAGGCAAAGAGGAAAGTCCAAAAAAACACTGGGTAGACAGCATAAAGGAAGACTGTGGAACCTTGGGTATGACAATAACGTAAGCATCTAGGACTGCCCGGGATAGGAACAACTGGCTGCCCATGCATGGTTAAGCATCGCCAGGGCATAAATGATGATGATGAGGATGATGATGTCGACCTGACTTGGAACTCATCATGTAAATCATACTGGCCTCAGTCACAAATATTTGCCTGCCTTTGTTCTCTGGGTGCTGGGAATAAAGGCAGATGCCACCATGCCCAGTATTGTTTCAAAACAGGGTCTCATGTAGGCCAGGTTGTTCACCAACTGACTGAGAATGACTCTAAGTTCTTGATCTTTTTACTTTGGCCTTCCTAGTACTGAGAATCCTGGTATGTGTGTGTTGGTTTGTTTTTGTCTACAACACAAACTAGTGTCACCTGGGAAGAGGGAATCTCAGTTGAGGAACTAGCTTCATCAGATTGTCTGGTAGGCATGTCTGTGTAATATATTATTGATTATTAATTGATGTGGGAGGGTCCAGCTCACTGTGGGTGGTATCATTCCTGGGAAGGTGGCAGTGGCTTTTATAGGAAAGCAAGCTGGACAAGAAATGGGTGTAAAGGTAAAAATAAAATGCTGTGGGATCCCTGGCAGCTTCAGCTGCAGAAATGATGCAGGTCTGCAAGTGGTGGCAGGCAGCCGGCCATGTGGTGGCAGGCACAGGGTGGCGGGTCTAAGAACAGCCAGTTCCAAGCAGGGATGAGACTACATTCAGGTCTCTGGAGGTGGTTGGTCCCGGGCGGTGAGCCACGTGGCAGCAGCAGGGGAGAGACAGACAGATAGGCACACCATGCAGAGTCAGGTTGGATATTTATTTAGTGGGTTATGGAAGTATGGAAGGGAAGGGGGAAAGAAGAAGAGCAGAGAGCAGAGAGAGCGAGAGAGTGAGTGAGAGAGAGAGAGAGAGAGAGAGAGAGAGAGAGAGAGAGAGAGAGAGAGAGAAGAGAGCCAGAGAGAAAAAGGAGAGTCAGAAGCTGCCTCTCTGAGAGGGAGATGGAAAAAGGAAGAGAATCAGGCTGCAAGCTGGAAGAAATATCTGCCTGCCTCAGTGGATGGGGGAGGAAGTGGGCGTGGCTTGTCTCTTAAAGAGACAGAACAGATCATTACAATGGGGAGCAAGTCAGTAAGAGGCTTTTTTTCCCCAAATGCCTTTGTCTCAGTTCCTGTCTTGATGCCCTGTACTGTCTTCTCTTCCTGTAAGATAAAATAAACCCTTTCTTCCCCAAGTTGCTCTTGGTCTTGGTTTATTCTCACAGCAATAAAAGTAATTAAGGCAGTATGGCCACCACTCTATGCAGTGATAGAGATCTGGAGCATCTAGATGAGCACTCTATCAACTGAGCTACATTTCTATCCCCGCTTCAACTTTTTTTTTTATCTGAATAAATGGTGACATTCCAGAGAGAAATGTCTCAATGTTCCTTCATTAAATGGTTTATGCTATATGGCCTAACTATGCTCATAGAGGGTAGGGACAGAGTCTAATTTAATTTTCTTCCACTGTGATTAGTACAGGATTATAATACAAGAGACTTTAGTGGATATTGCTAATTAACTCTGCTAAGCGAGTAAACCAACCAACCAACCCCCCCCCCCCCCACAAAAAAAGGAGTAGCTTTGGATGTTGGCTACCAAGGAAAGTTTCCAACTATAGTGACTGTTCCTATCCTATCCCCGAATACTTCAATAAAAGAAATGCATAGTATCTTACTTCCCATAAGGAGTAAATTGACCTGCTTACTGATAAAGTTCATCTAGATGAGTGTCAATAGCTTAAAACTACATATGAAAGAATACAGATATTTACATGTATTTGAATCCAGAGTATCAGAAAACAACAAAACACTATTTTGTACATTTTACTCATATAGAAAAGGGGACAGATTAATACCTACCAGAAAATTATAACCAAATTGTACATGTTCATGAGATGCCAACCTGTTAGTTTTGCTCACATTCTAAGCCTTTGTTAATTGCATAGATAAGATAGATTTTTCTGCTGCAATTTAAATATGAATTTTTGTTTTTGGAAATTTGAAATAGAACAGAAGGACCTTTTCTTCTCTTGTTCTACATGCTATTCCCAGTAATTATAATGCTATATAGAAATACAAAGGGACAATAGTGCTTGGTTAGTAATAGAATTTATGTATAAAACAAGTGATACATATTCATGTCCATTTCAGAAACTCAATATTGTATTAGTCATTACTGTGTCATGACTTTTTTGACTGAATATATACATGAATTCAATATAAATGTGCATAGTCGTCATGATGAAATTTCTTTCATTAAATTGTGATGGATTAAACAGCCATCAGTATATTTAAATATTGCTTTACAATTTTTCATATGGTTCTTTCCTAATTACCATCTGAAAGTAAGCAAGCTTTGTTATCTACAGTTTTATTTTTTTCCTATGTCAAAATTTTGGTACAATAATGAATTTGTGACATCATTACTAATTTCTAAAAGAGGTTATCATAGTAGGAATGACATATATACAGCTTCATAAGTAATCAAGCAAATTAATGGATGATGAAGTCAAATGATGCATTCCTTTTTTTCCTGGTGTTTATTTCTTTTGAGAGAGGATCTTGCTATGAAACTATTGTGGGCCTAGAACTCCTTATATAGGCCAGACTGTTCTGGAATTTACTGTGATCTTTTTGTCTCTGTCTCCCAAGTGCTGGGTTATAGGTGTGTGTTACCATATTGGGGTTTTAAGGGAAAAAATGAAGCATTTACATTTAGCTACTTAATTTCTTAATTAGGTTTCTATTGCTGTGACAAAACACCATGACAGAAAAACAAATAGGGGAGGAAAGGGTTTTTTTTTTTTTGGCTTATCCTTCCATATCACTGTTCATCATTGAAGGAAGTCAGGACAGGAAAAAAACAGGGCAGGAACCTGGGTGCAGGAGCTGATGCAGAGATTATGGAGGAGTGCTGCTTACTGGCTTGCTCCCTATAGCCTGTTCAGCCTGCTTTCTCATAGAACTCAGGACCACAAACTGTGGCACCACTCACCATGGGGTGGACCCTTTCCCGCCAATCATTAAGAAAATGCCCTACAGATTGATCTTTTTTTTGATATTTATTGAGCTCTACATTTTTATCTGATCCCCTCCCTGCCTCTCCCCTTTTCCCTTCAATCCTTCCCCAAGGTCCCCATGCTCCTAATTTACTCAGGAGATCTTGTCTTTTTCTACTTTCTACTTCCCATGTAGATTATATCTACGTAAGTCTCTCTTAGTGTCCACATTGTTGTCTAAGTTCTCTGGGATTGTGGTTTGTAGGCTGGTTTTCTTTGCTTTATGTTTAAAAACCACCTATGAGTGAGTACATGTGATAATTGTCTTTCTGTGTCTGTGTTACCTCACTCAGTATGATGTTTTCTAGCTCCATCCATTTTCCTGCAAAATTCAAGGTGTCGTTATTTTTTCTGCTGTATAGTACTCCATTGTGTAAATGTACCACATTTTTAAATCCATTCTTTGATAGAGGGGCATTTAGGTTGTTTCCAGATTCTATGACAAACAAAGCTGCTATGAACATAGTTGAGCACATGTCCTTGAGCACAATTGAGCATTCTTTGGATATATACCCAAAAGTTGTATTATTGGGTCTTGAGGAAGGTTGTTTCCTAATTTTCTGAGATATCGCCACACCTATAGATTGATTTTAAGGAGGCATTTGCTCAATTAGGGTTCTCTTCTTTTAGATAACTCTAGTTTGTGTGTCAAGTTGACATAAGCCTAGCCAGCATACATGCTTACTTAGAGAAATGATCTCGTGTAACAAAGGTGGGTCTGGAAATCACTACGTAACCCAGTCTTGCCTTGAATTTACTGTGTAATGCAGACTGGCCTTAAACTCCTAGCTTTCCTGCCCCAACCTGTGGAGAGCTGATGTTCCATGTGTATGGTTACCACGTATTGTTCTCAAAATGATGTCTTCTAATTAAAATTAAATGAAGCAATTCAAATCTAAGTTCCTACTATGAAACAAAAGATTTTGAAGTGGTACTAAGAGCATAGGCTAGAAAGAAGTAACTGTCACATTTTAAATTTATTATGTTTATCCTTTCTACATGTAAAGTCTCAAATTTAGGCTCAACTGAAGTAGAAAATTTCTTAATTCAGCATTTGAACAGTGAGGTAAAACTAAGAGAATATACAAAGAACAGTCACGCCTACACTCCCAGCACTTGAGAGGCTTAGACAGGGGATGTGTGAGCTGGAGACCAATCTGAGATGACTAATCACACCCTGTCTCAAAAAGACAGGGGGCTTAGGGTGTATGCCAGTGGCAGAGCGCATGACTAGTGCGCAGACAGCTCTGGGTTCTACCACTGATCTATCAAAATAACAGCAGCAACAATACATCAGATGTGGCGCTATTGTATTAACACCGGGGTGTTGTTGCTCCAATCTCGGTAATGAAAACTAAAATTTCTGCTAAATCTGTCTTTCAGTAGGGATGACCAAAATTAATTCCATCATGGTAAAATAGAGTAGCTGGGCCAGGGCATGGACTTTGGTCTTGTCCCTGAGCAAATTCAGCCAGAAGTGTTAGAGAAAATATGATAAGAAGAAAGAGTATGATACTTGAAAATCATTTCAGAAACAATTCTTTAAGTGTGCAGGTGCTTTGCCTGCATGTGCATCATGTGCATGCAGTGCCCCCAGAGGCTAGAAGAGGGTGCCAGAACCCTTGGAACTGGAGTTCTGGATGCTTGTAGGTTGTCACGAGGGTGCTGGGAACTGAGCCTCTTGAAAAGCAGCAAGAGCTCCTAACCCCTGATCCATCTCTCTAGCCCCAAAAGTTTGATGCTTTGCTATGCAATTAATCATTCAATTACTATCAACTTAGGTGCTAGGTTTTGTGTTAGTCAGTGAGGAAACAGGACGGAATTCTTTCCTATAGGATCTCGTGCACGCGAAGGAGAGGATTGCAACGGAGGGAATAATGCCCGAACCTAAGCAATCATTGCCACTGCCATCAGGAGGGGAAAACTGAAAGTAGTTTCTAGTAGGAGGGATCAGGAAAAGTAGTGCACCTAGATCGTGAGAGGAAGCAATCTGTGTTTTTGTTTGTTTGTTTGTCTTTGAGATGGAGTGTTGCTTAGCCTAGGCTTACTCAAACTCCCTGTGCAGCAGAGTCTGGCCTTGACCTGTTGCTCCTCTTTCTTTCTTTTTTTTTTTTTGAAGGAAAATGACAATCTGCTAATATAATACAGAAGTGGAAGGGACTTCGCAAGCAGTAGGAGGAGGAGAGAGTGTTCCTTTTTTTTTTTTTTTTGAGGGAGGCGCATGCTTTTAATCTCAGCATTCTGGAGGCAGAGGCTGGTAGTTCAAGGTCATTCTGGACTCCCCGGCAAATCTGAGTTCAGTGAGTTCAGCAGGGGCTAACTGTCTTTGAGGCTATCTCAAAAGTCAAAAACAAGCCAGGTGGTGGTGGTGGTGCGCACCTTTAATCCCAGTACTTGGGAGGCAGAGGCAGGAGGATTTCTGTGAGTTCAAGGCCATCCTGGTCTACAGAGTAATTTCCAGGACAGGCTCCAAAGCTACACAGAGAAACCCTGTCTCGAAAAACAAAACAAAACAAAAAAGGATATTCAGTTAAATATCACCAGATATCTGGGGACAACTTTCTACTTTAGAATTCCATGTATTTAAAGTGTAGTTCCGAGGTGCTTGATCTTATAGTAGCTTGATATACCATGCCTTGCTGATGCCCATGGGAGGCCTGCCCCTTTCTGAAAGGATGTGCAGGAGGGGTGAATTGAGGGGAGAGCAGAAGGGAGGAGGGGTAGAGAGTGGGGGGAGAGAAGGGAGGGGAGGCTGCAGTCTGGATGTAAAATAACTACATAAATAAAGTTAAAAAGCAAAATAAAGTGCAATTTGGTACATTGTACTTGTGTGTGCATTTTCATAAAACTCCTGACAATGAGCGGTGAGACTCCTCCTCCTCTAATTCCTGTGATCACAGCCTCAGTTATTGTAGTCTTGAAGGAGAAGGATTTGTACTAGAGCGCAGGTTAGAGCAAACAAATAATCAAGGTTTATTTTAGCAAGTAAGAAAGCTAAAGCAAAGTGCAGCCTCTGGCGTGGTGGTAGACTAAACTGAGTGGCAGTGCCAGAGGCTGTCTGAGTATCGAGAGGCACACATCGTGGTCTGCCAGTAAGCACGCCTCTCCCTGCCTGTGCCTGGTAAAAGGCTCTAAAAGGCTCAAGCGTGGCAAACATGGCGCTGACAGATTTGCCTTTTACTCTTCTCTCCCCCTTGCTAAAAACCATCAGATTACATTCCTAAAGCTGGCCCCTCAAGGTCCAGTCCCTTATTTGGCCACTGACTCATTCCTAAAACAAAGCGCCAAGGTCCAAAAATCAAAATTCATTATTTGTCTAACATGTGCAATCAGGATTTACCAACACACCCCAGCATAGATTCTCAACCCTCTTTTCCCTTAAAAATTCACCCCTACAAAAACCACTTGTTGTTGCCATTTGCTGTCTGCCTTAGCCTGATCCCGAGGCAGACCCCTAACCCTCCAGTGTTAGAAATCTCCATTGTGTTGAGAATTTGGAGTCAGGGAGTGTCCTTTACCGACTCAGAGGGGTTGCCTCTCTGCTTACACCTGAAGTGGTCTGTAGTGTTCTTCCTGAAACTGGTAGAGGCTTTTTTAGAAGTTATCTTTATATACTGGGTTCTGTGTGTGCAAGCATTAACTACTCAGAAGGCTGAGATGTTTACTGCAAGGGCAGTGATGACTTGAATGCGCTCTTCAGGGGGGCTTTGTTAATGCTGCCTGGAGCATGCTGATAATAACTTTGTTATTGTTCCTAGGGCTCTGTTCTTTTTCTTAGCTAGTCAACTCAACTATCTCCTACTCAGCTCAAAACCTTCTTTTTACCTTCCTCTGTGTTTCCAACCTCAAGCTTTTAACCCCACCATTCTTTTTAACTGTCATGTTTGTTTTAACCTATCATCAGTATAGTGAATATATCTACCACCCGAAGACGTAATTCTCTTGAACTCTCTCTTTGGTCCATGTGTTGGTTATTTTTATTGTTGCTATGACAAGTTATCTGTCCAAAGTGACTTGAGAAATGAAGGGTTTGTATTAGCTTATGGTTTGAGGGTATATAGTCTATCATGGCAGTGGAAGACATAGCAGTGGGAGGTCGAGGCACAGGGTCATATTATGCTGTCAGTTAGAAAAGAAAGAGATGGATGCTGCAACTTAGGTCAATTTCTCCTTATGCAGTAGGGGATCCCAGCCCATGGGATGGTGCTGTTCACATTCAGTGTGGAAATTTCCTCCTCAGCTAAACTTCTCTAGAAATACCATGGCAGACATGCCCAGAGGTGTGCTTCCTTGGTGATTTGAAACCCACTCCAGTTGGTAATTAAGATAACCCATCACAACTTATTACCAAGTAAACAATAATCTGTTTTCCTTCCTTACAGATTTGCTTCCTGTATGATTTTATATAAATGGAATTTTGGTGATGCGTTATATTTTGTTTGGTTTATTATCTTTAGTGTAATTATTTTGAGATTCCTCACTGTTTCTTCAAACTCCCTATAGAGTGGAACTTCTGGTTCTCCTAACTCCATTTCCTGAGTACTAAAATGAGAGACATGTGCCACCATACTCAGCTGTTTAAATCTTTTTATGACAGGCATGTTACAAAACACATCAAAACGTATGTGACCTTCCAACCAAGTCATATGTAAAATTTTAATTTTTATTAGCCATTTTATAAACATAGAAAAAGTTCAACTAATGTATTTTACATTATCCAAAACATAAAATTATAGTTTTCAATATGTGATAGGTATGCAAACTAGGAATGATCTAGTTTAG
This sequence comes from Chionomys nivalis, assembly GCF_950005125.1. NCBI lineage: Eukaryota > Metazoa > Chordata > Mammalia > Rodentia > Cricetidae > Chionomys > Chionomys nivalis. The sequence continues at coordinate 91,436,349 of NC_080112.1, forward strand.
ATTCATTGTTCATATTATATCTTTGAAAGCCCATATGCATTTCAATTTAAATCAGTGACATTTCAAATCCTCAATAGGTGCATGTAGCTAGAAATGGCTATTCAAAAACATTTTTTTTGTATAAATGAACGGGTTCTTTTTTATTCAGCATGAGTGTGTCTCCATTATTTATTTCAGTATGTACTTCATTTCATCAGGAAATGGTGAATTCATTCACCATTTCAGCAAAAATAGAAAATATATAAAAAATAAAACAAAACGTGGAAATGGGATGGCTCAGTGGGTAAAAACTCTTGCTATGCAAGCCTGACAGCCTGAGTACAAGCCCTAAAACCCAGAGTAGGAGAAAGAACTAACTCTCCAAAATGATCCTCTCACTTCAGTACATGTGTCACGGCACAAATGGGCCCTCCCACACAGCAATAATAAAAATTTTAAAATAAAGAAATTAAAAATGGAAATAAAATGCTCAATAAAAGCAAAATGCAGGAGAAATAGTCTTCCTCAGGAAAGAACACACTGATTGGTTATCTAATACCAAATAATCAGCCCTGAAAACTTACACACGAGTAACATTACACAGACTGAGCAGAACATATATATATATAAATGCAATAACAACAAAAAAGAGTCCATGAATTTGGAAAAATAGCTAAGAGGCAGATATGGGAGAGTCTGGAAGGAAGCAAGAGAAAGGAGAAATATATGTATATTATAAACTCAAAACTACAAAGGTAAACAAAGAACAAAACAAAGACAGGACTACATGATTATGGTGGTACACGCTGATTGATGAGTGCCGAAAAGATGAGGCAGAGGAATCACATGTTCAAGGCCAGTTTTGCTTAAGAATGGAGTGTGGCTTAGTTGGTAGAATGCTTGTCTAGTACACATGAAGTCTTGTGTTTTATCCCTAGCGGCACATAAACTAGGCGTGGTTGCACACCCTTGTAATCTCAAGACAAGAGAAGTGGGTTAAGTTCAGGGTCATTCTGCTATGGAACAATGGTCTTTTAACTTGTCACTTGCATTATTTTTAATAAAATATTGATTGGCCAGTAGCCAGGCAAGAAGTATAGGTGGGGCGACCAGGCAGGAAGTAGAGGTGGAGCAACAAGAATGCTGGGAATAGGGAAGTGCAGTCTGCAGTCGTGACCCAGACACAGAGGAAGCAAGATGTGACTGCCTTGCTGAAAAAGGTACCGAGCCACATGGCTAACATAGACAAGAATTATGAACGAATATAAGTTAAAAGAATTAGTTAATAAGAAACCTGAGATACTGGGCCAATCAGTTTATAACTAATATAGACCTCTGTGTGATTTCTTTGGGACTTAACTACTTTGGGAACCTGGCAGAACAGAAACCTCAAATAACAATTCTCAGCTGCATGTAACCCTGCCTCAAAACAAAGAAAACAACAAAGAGAAAATAAAAAACATAAACTTTGTCCTTTACATTGGGTATAATAAATATGTTAATGCTTAAAATTATTACCAAAGATAATAGAAACTGAATATCTAACTTATCAATAAATACTGTAAAAATCAGTTGAAAATTTGGAACAACTACAAATAGTGCAGGAAGGGAGAAAAAAGCACAAAGAAAAAACAAAGATAAGAGATAGATCCTGGCCCCACTGCCAGTGGCCCCATACTGCCCCAGTTACATCATCATAGCCTGTGTTCAGGGAGCCTAGTTCAGTCCTATGCAGGTTCTCCAGTTGTCAGGCAAGAGTCACTTTTCTTCCTCTAGTTCAGGTGAACTGATTCCATGGGTGTCCCCATCACGGTCCTGTCCCTTTTGTTCATATTATCACTTGTCCCTCTCTTCTCCTGGAGCTCGATCCACTGGTTAGCTGTGGATCTCTGAATCTGCTTCAATCTGTTTCTGGAAGAGGATTCTAGCATCTCGGGGTTAGTGGACTGTAGACTGGTTATCCTTTGCTTTCTGTCTGGAATCCACTTACGAGTGAGTACACACTCTATCTTTCTGGGTCTGTGTTACCTCAGGATGGGTTTGCCTAGTTCCATCCATTTGCCTGCAAATTTCAAGATGCCATTGTTTTTAACCGCCAAATAGTAGTACTCCATTCTCTATGGAGAGATACCTTGCTTAGCTTAGGCAAGGTGGGGAGGGCCTTGGTCCTGCCTCAACGAGGTGATGGGACAGACTTAGTTGACTTTCCGGGGGGGGGACTTTAATTTCCCTGAGGTGGGTGGGGGAAGGGAGAGAAGCAGGAGGAGAGGAGGAAAGGGGAACTGGGATTGGTATGTAAAAATAAATAATTTTTAAGAAAGGAAACGCAAAGATAAAAATTCAAATCAATTGGCAATCCCTGTAAATGTAAATGAGCTGAGCACATCAATTAAAAGAGTGTATTAAAAGAAAGTAAGAAATCTAGTCTTAGGGTTCCTATTGCTGTGAGGAAACACCATGACCATGGCAACTCTTATAAAGGGAAGCATTTAACTAGGGCTGGCTTACAGGTTCAGAGGTTTAGTTCATTATCATCATGGCAGGAAGCCTGGTGGCGTGCAGGCAGACATGGTGATGGAGAAGGAGCTGGGAGTCCTACATCTGGATTGCCATGCAGCAGGAAGAGAGAGTGAGTGAACCACTGGTCTTGGCTTGAGCATAGGAGACCTCAAAATCCACCCTAGATGACACACTTCCTTCATCCTTCAACAAATTCATGCTTCCTATTATTTCCACTCCCCATGAGCCTATAGGGTTATTTTCTTTCAAACTACCACGAAGTCCAACTGATCTTCCACTTGTAAGATGCCTGCCCAAGTTACAGAACCTGTTTACTTTAGATGGACAAGTGAAAAACTGTGTACCTGGCAAGGACCAACTAATAGCAACTTCATGAAGCTCTATTAATGTGATAAAATATTTATCCAAGAAGGTGGATAAAACAAATGTGGCATATTTATTCAGGGATATACGACAGTAAAAATTAATGATGATGATCTCAAACTTAATAAGCAATCATCATCATAATAAGTTGCTGGAGGATATGTGCATTATGATCCATTTATAGTATTTAAAATATGCATCACATGTTTTTTAATGTACCATATATAATGAAACAAATCAAATTACACATTGTCATGTGAAGCACCAAGCTGAGAACAGTGATATCATCAGCAGAACCTGTTGGCTTGTTTGTTTACTCTCTCTGGTGAAGGATATCAGTTCCCTAAGTGTTGCTAGAATCTCAGAGGGAGAAAGACAAGGCCGGAATTTATTGGGAATTGAAAGTTTGGTCAGCAGGGTGCTTTTAGATGGCGATCCAGTGCAATGTTAGAGCACACACTTATCCTCATGCAAGACTTGACCTCCAAGATGGCAGCAAACAAAGGAACAAAAAGTAAGACAGATTTTTCAGTGTGGAGATTTAATTAGGGATACGTATGAATTATGGTACAACAGCTTCCATTTAGCAGAAACAGCAGAGTTTTTAGTTTTGCTTTCTCATGAATCTTTGTCATTATACTATGTTCTTTTTTTAATTAATTAATTAATTTATTTATTAAAGATTTCTGCCTCCTCCCTGCCACCGCCTCCCATTTTATACCACGTTCTCATTGGCTCCCTTCCTCTTTACCTACTACCCTCGTTCAGTCTCACTCCAGCCAGTCCTTCTGCGCTGCTTAGATTTTTGTCAACTTGACACAATCTAGGTTCGTCCGGGTAGAGGAACCGCGAATGAAAAAAAATGCTTCAATCAATTTGACCTGTGAACAAGTCTGTGAAGCATTTTCTTGATTAGTGATTTGTATGGGAAGGCCCACTGGTGCATCATTAATAAAAACTCAGAGACAGAAATTGGGGTTTAACCTGAAGGTCATAAAAGCAAAAACATCCAGCCACTGGCTCTTACCTCTAGCTCAGTACAGAATGGCGATCCTGCCTCCAGGAATCTCAGAATGAGACTGAGAGCTGTCTCCTCCTGTTTTATAATCTTCCCTAATTCTGGGATTAAAGGCGTATACTACTACCACCTCGTTTCTATGATAAACTAGTGTGTCTATTGGGGTTGAAGGTGTGTGTCATTGTGGCTACGTGGATTAAAGGTGTGTGTCATTGTTGACTGGTCTGTAAGGCTGGCCAGTGTGGCTGTTTTACTTTTCTATTCTTCAGGCAAGCTTTATTTATTAAAACAAATGAAATGCCACTACAGCCCACATTCCTGTGGATGGTGCCATTCCTGGACAAGTGGTCCTGAGTTGTAGAAGAAAACAGGACAGGCTGAGCAAGTCAGCAAACAGCATCCCTCTATGGTCTCTATTTCAACTCCTGTATCTAGGTTACTGTTTTGAACAGTAACTGTTTTGAATGGCTTCCATTCATGGTGGGCTACAATTGTAAACTGAGAAAAACAAAACAAAACAAATATTTGGTCATAGTGTTTTACTATATCAACAGAAGACAGCTACAAGTTGATCCTGTTTCCTTACTGTATGTATTCTATTACACTCCCATTTCCCCCTCTTCCCTTAAACTCCACTTCACTCTCATGACCCCTTTCAGTTTCAAAAGCTATAAACATACATACATTAAATACACACATAAATAGTATGTGAATTACATATATATTTATAAACACAAAATTATAAACATACACAAATATAAATCTAGATTCTACATATGAGAGCAAATACATGGCACTTTTGGGTATATAACCAAAGGAGAAATTGACACTATCAAGAAAAAGTTGATGAATTTCAAGGGAAATTCCTATAATAAAAAAAATTAAAACCATCTTTTTAAACAAGAGTCTTCTTTTAATGCTTATGGAAGGGATATTGGGGCCTAAGAGTAAGGGATCTCAGTGTCAGTATCTAAGCTGAGAAGGAAGATAGATGATTCAATTCTCAGTATTTAACTCTAGAATCGAGGACTGGGTTCACAGGAGTGTGCACAGGAGCTTCTATTCTGATTCTAATGATTATTTCTTTAAAACCAAAGAGAAGCAAACAGGGTAAAATGTTTCAGGTATGCCAAGGTGTACTAATGGATTTATAGAAAATTCCTTTGTTTTTAATAGTTCTTTGTATTTTTATAAAAGCTTAAGACATTCAGCAATTTTATTAGGTGTTTTTGCTTCATATTTGTTTGGGAGCTGGATGGCAGGTCCTCCAAAAGAGTCAGAGTAAAAACAACCAGCAACATACATAAGGTATACCCTCATTGCCAAGGGGCCATATTTTACTCACTGTTTCCTTGGATGAGAGTATCTTTCTATAGCATTGTCTCTTCTTTTACCCATACATATGCATATATACAATAAATACATATATACATAAATGTATATATTTATACATATTATACATATATGTATGTGTACAAATGTATGTACATATATCTGTGTACATATTCTTTGTTTAGTGTAGACATGTACATACATGTGTGTTTTATGTGCAGACAGGTATAGGCATATGTTGTATAATGTAGCTGCATCTGTTCGTGAACACAGACAGAATCTAAGAAGTTCTGTGGGTCATTTATTTGACTGAACTTCTTAGCCAATATCTGAATAAGTCCTGCAGCATATATCAGGCCATGCGCCATGATGGTAGCAGTTGTCTGCAGATGAGAGTGACAGCTCATTGGTGCTTATTTGCTTTGTGACCTGGGGCAAGTTTATAAACCTCAATATCCCATAGATAAAATGGGGTGATAATAATGAATACTGTGCAGGCTTTTGTTAAAATTATCCTAAAAAATCCAAGTAAGATAGTGAGCATAGACCTTGAGACAAAATATACAAGTAATTATAGAAAGGTTTTATTTTTAAGTTATATATTTGTGGGTTTGTGCACACATGTGCAGGTACCTGCCCGAGGAAGCCACAGAAGACTGTCAGATCCCCTGGAACTGGTGTTGCAGGAGGCTGGGAGCCACCTGATATGGTTTCTGGAAACCAAACTCAGGTCCTCTGTGAGATTACTATGCTCTCTTAACCGCTGAGATTTCACCATTTCTCCAGTCCCAGTAATTGCACTCAGATCATCACCATTATCTCTGATAAAAATGATCAGCAATTTTCATTTGAATAGTATTTAACTTTGCAATGCTGGCTTGTGTGACTGGAAATCCACATTACTGGAAACACAATGAACTTAAATCATTTCCCTTTAAATTTGATATTCTGGTTGTAGTTTTACCTTTTGAAATTATACAGGCCATGTCTCTACAATTTCAATGTGAATGCTTTGATAGCTTGAAATGTTGAATTTTGAAGGGCTTAGTATATTCGACATTAGCCTATCTCCAGGCATTTAATGAGGTTTAGAACCTAAGGTTGGGTGTAAAAAGGTTTTTTTTTTCTTTTTTTAATTTATTTTTATTTAATTAAAAATTTCCACCTCCTCTCCTCCTCCCATTTTCCTCCCGCTCCCCCATCTCCCTTCTCCTCCCTCCCCAGTCCAAAAAGCAGTCAGGGTTCCCTGCCCTGTGGGAAGTCCAAGGTCCTCCCCCCTCCATCCAGGACTAGGAAGGTGAGCATCCAAACAGACTAGGCTCCCACAAAGTCATTACATGCAATAGGATCAAAACCCAGTGCCATTGTCCTTGGCTTCTCAGTCAGCCCTCATTGACCGCCACGTTCAAGGAGTCCGGTTTGATCACATGCTCCATCATCCAGCTGGCTTTGGTGAGCTCCCATTAGATCAGCCCCACCGTCTCAGTGGGTGGGCGCACCCTCGCAGTCCTAACTTCTTTGCTCATGTTCTCCCTCCTTCTGCTCCTCATTTGGACCTTAGGAGCTCAGTCCAGTGTTCCAATGTGGGTCTCTGTTTCTAACTTCATCCATTGCCAGATGAAGTTTCTATGATGATATGCAAGATATTCATCAGTATGGCTATAGGATAGGGCCATATCAGGCTCCCTCTCCTCAGTTGCCCAAGGAACTAGCTGGGGACATCTCCCTGGACACCTACGAGCCCCTCTAGAGTCAAGTCTCCCACCGACCCTAAAATGGCTCCCTTAATTAAGATATATACTTTCCCTACTCCCATATTCACCCTGCCTCCATCCCAACAGTCCCATTACCCCAAGCTCTCCCCATCATTCCCCTTCTCACTTTTTTCTCCCCATTTCCCCTTACTCCCACCCCATCCCTACCCCCAAGTTTCCAGTTTTTGCCTGGCAATATTGTCTCCTTCCAATATCAGGAGGATAACTATATGTTTTTCTTTGGGATCACCTTCTTATTTAGCTTCTCTAGGATCTCATATTATAGCCTCAATGTCCTTTATTTATGGCTAGAATCCACTTATGAGTGAGTACATACCATATTCATCTTTTTGGGTTTGGGTTACCTCACTCAGTATCGTGTTTTCTATTTCCATTCATGCAAAATTCAAGATGTCATTGTTTTGTACGGCTGAGTAGTACTCTAATGCGTACATATTCCACACTTTCTCTATCCATTCTTCTGTGGAGCGGCATCTAGGTTGTTTCCAGGTTCTGGCTATTACAAATAATGGTGCTATGAACATAGTTGAACAAATGCTTTTGTAGTATGATAGAGCATCTCTTGGGTATATTCGCAAGAGTGGTATTGCAGGATCCTGGGGTAGGTTGATCCCGAATTTCCTGAGAAAACGCCACACTGATTTCCAAAGTGGTTGCACAAGTTTGCATTCCCACCAGCAATGGATGAGTGTTCCTCTTACTCCACATCCTCTCCAGCAAAGGCTATCACTGATGTTTTTGATTCTAGCCATTCTGACAGGTGTAAGATGGTATCTCAAAGTTGTTTTAATTTGCATTTCCCTGATTGTTAAGGAGGTTGAGCATGACCTTAAGTGTCTTTTGGCCATTTGAACTTCTTTTATTGAGAATTCTCTGCTCAGATCAGTGCCCTATTTTTTAATTGGGTTAATTGGCATTTTAAAGTCTAGTTTCTTGTGTTCTTTATATATTTTGGAAATCAGACCTTTGTCTGTTGCAGGGTTGGTGAAGATCTTCTCCCAGTCAGTAGGTTGCCTTTTTGTCTTAATGACAGTGTTCTTTGCTTTACAAAAGCTTCTCAGTTTTTGGAGGTCCCATTTATTCAATGTTGCCCTTATTGTCTGTGCTACTGGGGTTATATGTAGGATGTGGTCTCTTGTGCCCATGTGTTGTAGGGTACTTCCCACTTTCTCTTCTATCAGATTCAGTGTGTTTAGATTGATATTGAGGTCTTTAATCCATTTGAACTTGAGTTTTGTGCATGGTGATATATATGGATCTATTTTCATTCTTCTAAAGGTTGACATCCAGTTATGCCAGCACCATTTGTTGAAGCTGCTTTCTTTCTTCCATTGTATACTTTTAGCTCCTTTGTCGAAAATCAGGAGGCTACCCACCCAGAGGGGTCAGTGTCTGCCTGCCAGGCAGGCATGAAGGTCCCTGCAAGGGAGTGCAAGCACCTTCAGCTTGTGCTGAAGGATCTCCTGTGTGCTACTCGACCCCGCCCTGCTCCCCACATTAGCCCTTTTGTCCGCCGGTGTCCTTGGGCTACCAGGCGTCCCTGTTTTAGTGCTGAGGAGTTCCATCTGGACGGGTGAGTGTGTGCTATCCTGGGGCGGCATGTCCCAGAAGAGAGCACAATCCCCCTCCCCCAGCTCCTGCTTCAGGGGTGTCTTTGCTTCATAAGACCCAGCCTCCCCCAAACCTGCCCTGTTGTTTGCAATGTCCTTGGCTCAGGAACAGTTTCCTGCTCCTGCACTAAGGCTACCAACCCAGAGGGGTGAGGGTCTGCCTGCCAGGCAGGTCCCTGCAAGGGAGTGCGGGCACCTTCAGCTTGTGCTACAGGGTCTCCTGTGTTCTACTCGACCCCGCCCTGCCCCCCACATTCGCCCTTTTGTCCGAGGTGTCCTTGGGCTACCAGGCATTCCTGTTTCAGTGCTGAGGAGTTTTTTTTTTTTTTTCAATTTTTTTACTTCTTTGAGAATTTCTTTTTATTTGTTTACTTATTTATTGAAAAAATTTCCGCCTCCTCCCCGCCTCCCATTTCCCTCCCCCTCCCCCCACTCCTCTCCCCCCTCTTCCCACTCCATTCCCCCTCCCTCTCCAGTCTGAAGAGCAGTCCGGATTCCCTGCCCTGTGGGAAGTCCAAGGTCCTCCTGCTCCATCCAGGTCCAGGAAGGTAAGCATCCAAACAGGCCAGGCTCCCAAAAAGTCAGTTCATGCAGTAGGTCAAAACCCAGTGCCATTGTCCATGGCCTCTCATCAGCCCTCATTGTCCGCCATGTTCAGAGAGTCCGGTTTTAGCCCATGCTTATTCAGTCCCAGTCCAGCTGGCCTTGGTGAGCTCCCAATAGATCAGTCCCACTGTCACAGTGGATGGGCGCACCCCTCTCAGTCCTGACTTCCTTCCTCATGTTCTCCCTCCTTCTCCTCCTCATTTGGACCTTGGGAGCTCAGTCCAGTGCTCCAATGTGGGTCTCTGTCTCTATCTCCATCCATCGCCAGATGAAGGTTCTATGGTGATATGCAAGATATTCATCAGTATGGCTATAGGATAGGGCCATTTCAGGTTCCCTCTCCTCAGCTGCCCAAGGAACTAGCTGGGGGCATCTCCCTGGACACCTGCGAGCCCCTCTAGAGTCAAGTCTCTTGACAACCCTAAGATGGCTCCCTTAATTAAGATATATACTTCCCTGCTCCCATGTCCACCCTTCCTTTATCCCAACCATCCCATTCCCCCAAGCTCCCCCCATCCTCCCCTTCTCACTTTTCTCACCCCATTTCCCCTTACCCTCATCCCACCCCACCCCCAAGTTCCCAGTTTTTGCTACCTTCCCTTCTTCTTCCCTCCCCTTATACCCTCTCCCATGGTCCCCATGCTCCCATTTTACTCAGGAGATCTTGTCTTTCTCTACTAGCCATGTAGTTTAGATCCATGTGTGTCTCTCTTAGGTCATCTGGGATTTTGAATTATAGGCTGGTTTTTCTTTGCTTTATGCCTAAAATCCACTTATGAGTGAGTACATATGATATTTGTCTTTCTGGGTCTGAGTTGCCTCACTCAATATGATGTTTTCTAGATCCATCCATTTGCCCACAAATTTCAAGATTCCATTGTTATTTTTTTCTGCTATGTAGTACTCCATTGTGCAAATGTACCACATTTTCCTTATCCATTCTTTGGTCGAGGGGGGTTTAGGTTGTCTACAGGTTCTGGCTATGACAAACAATGCTGCTATGGACACAGTTGAGCACATGTCCTTGTGGTACGATTGAGCATCCTCTGGGTATATACCCAAAAGTGGTATTACTGGGTCTTGAGAAAGGTTGTTTCCTAATTTTCTGAGAAATTGCCACACTGACATGCAAAGGGACTGTACCAGTTTGCATTCCCACCAGCAATGCAGGAGTGTTCCCTTACCCTACATCCTCTCCAGCATAAGCTGTCATCAGTGTTTTTGATCTTGGCCATTCTTTCAGGTGTAAGATGGATTCTAAGAGTTGTTTTGATTTGCATTTCTCTGATGGCAGGTGTAAAACTTTTTATATTTTCTTTATTTGCATTTGGATTAACATTCCTACTTTTATTAAATTCATTAATTTTGATCCATATCTTCATATATTTTGCTGTTTTGCAGTCCAATTTCCTACCAGTTTTGTTTTCTCAAACCTGTCCTCTACAAGCGTAAGCATGATAGTATCTGTCTATTGCATTAGTATCTTTATTTTTATTACCACTTCCTTTGGTTCCATAATTCTGTCTCATTCTTTTCAAATAGTCCCTTTATGCACATCTATTTCTCGTCTTTAAAAATTATTTAACTTTAAATTAAAATGTAATTCCATGATTTCCCCTTCCCTTTCTTCCCTCCAACTATTTGCAGATCACCTTTGCTCCCTTTCAGATTCATGGCTTCTATATATATATATATATATATATATATATATATATATTCTATTGAGTTCTTTTTTTTTCTGATACAGGGTATCTTTGGGTAGCCCTGGTTGTTCTGGAACTGAATCTGTAGACCAGGCTAGCCTCGAACTCAGAGATCTGCCTGCCTCTGCCTCCCCAGTTCTGGGATTAAAGTTATACACCACCACTGCCCAGCTCTGCTGAGTTCTTTTAGCATTGCTTGTATTATACATGTGTTCAGGGCTGACCATTTGGTACTGGACAAATAATTACGGGGTTCATCCTTGGAGAAGACTAATTCTCCATTTCTCCGAAGTCGTTCATTGCTTGTATCTTTTCATGTAGGTGTAGGCCCCATGAAAATTTTCCTGTCCTCATTGGGATGTCATTTGATAATGTCCTTGTTCAGGTTTTACTTAGGCATTTGTATTGTTGAGAGTTCAGTGGTACAGCTTCCCCGTCATATCTAGAAGACACAATTTTGCTGACTACTGGTCCTCTGGCTCTTACAGTCTTTCAATCACCTTTGCCACCATGTTTCCTGAGCCTTAGGTGGGTTGTGTTGGAGATGCATCAGTTGGAGCTGGGCACCCCACAGTCAGCACAGTTCTCTGCATCCTGACCACTTCTCTATTATTTATTATGGTGCAGGTAAATGGTGTATGTCCACATGTATGTCACATGCACACATGCTTGCATGTGAGAAGGTCAGATGTCAGCTTTACGCATTTCCTTCAACCACTCCTTCACCTTTGAGACAGAGATTCTTACTGAGCCCTAAGCTCACCAATTCGCTGAACTGACTGGCCAGCAAGTCACAGGGATCATCCTGTCTAGGTATCTCTAGTGCTGGAATTAGAGGCACATGCCATCACACCAAGGTTTTTGCATGTGTGCTGGGTTGCAAACTGAGGTCCTCATGCTCGTGTGACAAATGCTTTGTCTATCCACTGAGTCATTTCCTTGATCTTCTGTTCCTAATCTTTGCATTTAGAGTTTGCATGTGTTATCCCAGCTTGACATCTTGGCTGTGAGTCACTCTTCTACTTTTCGTGTTTTAAACTACCTCAGGTTGAGACTGCTTAAACCTCGGATTTTCCCTTAAATTGCTAGACATGTGACTAATATTCCCCAAACAAAAGAGGAGCACATGTGGGCATATGCTACACAACTATCACTCTTTGGTGTGTACTACAAATTCTTCCTAAGTGATCACATCCAATAACACTTGCTAAATTTATCTGTACAGTTGAACTTTTTTTTCTGAGCTCTGGACCCATTATTCAACTGCCTCTTTAATGTCTGCATTTTAATGCTTCAAATGTTTTCAAACTAAACATATCCTCAATTGAATTACTCTCCCCTTTGACCTGCTTTTTTCCATCTAAGTGAATAAGGCCATTAGACCCTTGCTCGACCTTATTCTTTCTTATCCCACTTATGCTATTTGCTACCAAGTAATGTTGATCTTATCTTTATCATAAGGCACTTTGATAATGCCTTCATTGGTCCATTTACATTTTATCTTGCTCTTCTTCATTCCACTTTCAACCGTGCTGCCATAGTATGATTTCCTAAACTTACAATAAAATTAAAAACAAAAACAAAAACGGAGAGCATTGCTCATAAGTTCTACACACATTAGTCTCTTTTTCAGGTTAGCCTGCATGATGAATAAATGAGTAAATGAATAAATGATTTATTCAGATTTCAGATGTTTTAAATTTCTTATTTGTTGCTTTTGTAAAGACTTTTTTTTTTTTGAGGTAGCGTATCTTGTATCCTAGGATAGACTCAAATATGCAATGCAGCTCAGGTTGACCTTGATCTCCCAATTCTCATGCCCCCGCATCTGGAATATTGAGAGTCTATGTGTGAGACATGGTGCGCAGTTTATGCAGTGGTCATGGTTGAAACTGGGGCTTCCTCTGTGCTAGCCAACTGCGCTACAGCCCCAGGCCAGAAGCATTTTCATTTCATATTTGCTATCTATGCATTGTATAATCTGTTTTCCCCTCCATATTATATATGATTTAGTAAATAAACACTTCATAAGAAAACAAATTAGGAGCTCAAAAGTCACTCAAGTCACTATTCAAAATGTCTCCACCTACATCTATTTCTATCGTACATATCCAGTCTTCATCTTCCATGATCATACTCAAAGTGGGAATTGAGGTTATTCATCAAGTTTGAAATTTTTTTACTTACAACTATGTACTGGTAGGATTTTGGAAGATAAAATGAAGATTTTGCAATCAATTCTAATGTCTATAATTACTATTTCTTTGGAGAACTAATATTTTCAAAACAGTCCATTCTAATGTGTATAATAACTATTTCTTTGGAGAAATAAATTTTCAGAATGATGAAAGAATCTCTCTAGTTCATTGTTTGTGGGTGACTAGAGGAAGCTGGTCTAGTTAGTAATTATTTCTGCTTCAGCGTTAGCACATTTATCGTGGATCCCAAGTCACTGTACACTGGAAACCCTCTACAATTTTAAATAACCTCATTTATACCTACGAGGAAGTGTTCTCATTTCTGGAGTTGGGGAGGAAAAAGAAAACAAACAGATATATAAAGAATTGGCATCGATTGTGAAGGGGTAAGGGGAAATGGGGTGAGAAAAGTGAGAAGGGGAGGATGGGGGGAGCTTAGGGGAATGGGATGGTTGGGATAAAGGAAGGGTGGATATGGGAGCAGGGAAGTATATATTCTAATTAAGGGAGCCATCTTAGGGTTGTCAAGAGACTTGACTCTAGAGGGGCTCGCAGGTGTCCAGGGAGATGTCCCCAGCTAGTACCCTGGGCAACTGAGGAGAGGGAACCTGAAATGACCCTATCCTATACTGACGAATATCTTGCATATCACCATAGAACCTTCATCTGGCGATGGATGGAGATAGAGACAGAGACCCACATTGGAGCACTGGACTGAGCTCCTAAGGTCCAAATGAGGAGCAGAAGGAGGGAGAACATGAGCAAGGAAATCAGGACCGCGAGGGGTGCACCCACCCACTGTGACAGTGGGGCTGATCTATTGGGAGCTCATCAAGGCCAGCTGGACTGGGACTGAAAATGCATGGGATAAAACCGAACTCTCTGAACATGGCGGACAATGAGGGCTGATGAGAAGTCAAAGACAATGGCACTGGGTTTTGATCCTACTTCATGTTCTGGCTTTGTGGGAGCCTGGCCTGTTTGGATGCTCACCTTCCTGGACCTGGATGGAGGGGGGAGGACCTTGGACTTCCCACAGGGCAGGGAATCCGGACTGCTCTTCAGACTGGAGAGGGAGGGGGAATGGAGTGGGGGGAGGAGGACAGGAGTGGGGAGAGGGGAAGTGGGGGAGAGGGAGAGGAGTGGGAGGAGGGGGAGGGAAATGGGAGGCGGGGAGGAGGCAGAAATTTTTTCAATAAAAAAATAAAAAAATCAATTATATTATAAGGGACTTTTTATGTAGACACTGATCATAGAAAACAAATGCACATTAATGAAAATTAAAAAAAGAGAGAAAACAGGGGTTTACACTATAGTTCATAATCCTAGTATATTTCTGCTCATTCCTTTGATCCATTTAAATTAAAAAATGTAGGGTCTAATTTTGTGTAAACTTTCTCACAGTTTCGTAAAGAGTCTTACTGCAATTACAATTTTTAAGAGATAGCAGGAGACACAGATACAACTCAGTTAGTGGAGTGCTTGCTTAGCATGCATGATGCCCTGCATTTGAGAGCCAGCAATCCGTGAAATATGTGTAGTGGTGTACGTTTTGCATTGGGCAGGTGGAAGCAAGAGAATAATAGGTCCTGCTGCCTACATTCTGGGTCTATGGCCCTGCAGAGGCCAGCGTCTGGAGTGGTGTCCACGGCTCCTGTTGCTACTGAGGGCTCTGCAGATGCCCAGCATTATATCTGCCATCTGAGACCATGTTGGTGTCCGAGGGTCATGCTGCCACCAGGGCCATAGGAATCTGGGCCACCTGTGCTACCACCAGGTCCATGGCTATGTCTGGACTTGAGCTGCTGCCAAAGGCTATGTCTGAGTCCATGGTCCTGCTGCAACTGGTGTTTGTGTTGATACCTATGTCCCTAGTTACCACAATGGCTCATAGGAACCATGCCTGCTGAAGTCTGAGGTCCATGCTGAGTTGGCTCTGTGCTTCACTGACCCTGCTATAGTTGGATACTGCAATAGAGAGCTGGTCCTGCCCCTCAAGAGAGAGATAATTTCCACACTTAAGAAAGATGGCCCCACCCTTCAACATGGAGTGCTTCTCACCTGGGTAGCACATGAAAGCTCACCCTGTTGGAGGGGGCACAGGTAAGCCATCCCTGAGGTACTGAGAACAAGAGAACTGGCCCAGCTCTTTTCTGTAGGCTGCATTGAGTGAGCTACCAGAGGCGCTGCTGAAGAGCCTGCCTGGATAGTGACAATGAGGGAAGACTGGCTGGCTGACCAACCTAGAATCAGGTTGACTCTGACCAGGCCCAGAATCAGGGTCATGAGTTAGCCCAAAATCACCTCAACTATGAACTGTTGGAGTATGTGAAAGGAAAAAAGCCACAGTTCCAAAACTTCAGGATCTCCAATACACAAGGCAAAAACAGGACATCCCAGAGGATTCCCAGTGAGAGCCTAGCATCTATAGTGTAGAAGAAACCAGAGGTCTCTAACCAGACCAATGACTCATGGCAAGGAACACTTAACAAGTAAAGATGAACAGACTAAAGGGTAAACTGTGTGACGCACGGGGCCACAATACAGCTGTCGCACCGAGATTCTTCTCCTTTTCTGTTGTTGTTGCTTTGTTTGTTAGGTTTGTTTTTTGTTTTTTAATTTTGTTTTGTTTTGGGGGTTGCAAGGGCAGAGGACAGATGCAAGGGGACAGAGAGAGAGAAGAGTGGGATGAGGCTACCTGATGTGAAATCCACAAAGAATCAATAAAAGCTAAAAGAATAATAAGTTTCAGGTCATCTCTTGCTACATAGTGAGTTTGAGATCACTCTGGCATATATAAGACTAACTAAAACAAGCAGCAGAATTGTAATTATTTGTTTTGAGTTGCTTGTGATGGAGAATTAATCAGCTCTAGGGCATAACTCTGCTATAGAATGGATATATTTGAAATGTCTATTCAATACTCATAAGCAAAGTGTGGGGAGAATGCCGAGGTAGGAGTACAGAGAGGTGCAAGGCAATCTTGATTTTGTCTCTGTATACCTATGAATAGCTTACAAATCACCCTGCTTCCTGTGCTGTCTTGTCAAATATACTGCATGCTTTCTCTACTGTTATTTATAAGGTTACTGTGAGGGTCAAATGAAAGTACAAAATGGAAGATCCATTTAAAATGTAACCTATTGGCTTAGACTGATGGCTCAGGAGGTAAGAACACTTGTCCTTGTAGAGGACCCAGGTTGAATTCCTGGTACCTATCTGGTGGCTCACAATCATTTCTAACTTGAGTGCCAGTAATAGGAAACTCTCTTCTGACCTCTGACGGCACCAGAAATGCACATGGTGCAGTTGCATACATGCTGGCAAACTACTTATATACATAGCATAGATCAATCTAATTTTTTAAGAACAATATTTCATTGGTGTGTGTGTTAGAGTATGTCACTTCAGACACCTGATCTCACTCATCCTTCATATTCATTCTCATTGATAGTTGAATGTTATTTGATTTTTTTCATCTTAGAGCTAAATAAACAAGTTTGCCCATCAGTTTGCAAGTGAGAAAAGAATGATAGCAGGGAGGTTAGTAAACACAGAATAATAATGAGACCTCCAAATGATAAGTTCCAGAAATTTGTAGCAGTTATTACAATTTATATTTCAGTGAAGAAGCTAATGCAGTGCAATTTACATCTTCGGGCAACAGACATTTGTTATCAGCAAACAAAAGCAGTCAGTGCTTATTATCCAAGATCAAAGTGACATGCTGAATATTAACATAAATATGATTCCATTTGAATACAATATGAATCTAATTCAAATATAACTGAGTTAAAACCAAAGAATTCTCGATTTTCTCACACAATTCTTCATTTTTGTAAAAGACAAAGCTATTTTGTTCAAACACAGGTGAATAAAATGTCTTACTTAATATAACTAGTTAACAGTACTAAATGGACCCCCTACACCTACTTAGTAAGTATGTTGGTATCTACACAATCAAAATTAGTTTTAGAAGTCCAAAATTTTTAATTTGGCATGGATAGCAATGTTTGGTTGGATAAATTAATCTTTCCTTGTTTAACATTAACAGTTGTTACCCAGTACATGGTGCATAAGCCTTTACAATATGCCTTGTTTCATATGACTAGTAATTCTGAAATATATGCAATTATATATCATTAGTAGTGACCATATTAATGTATACTATTTGGAGAATTCATGTGGTCTTTTTATTATGCTACATTGCAATGAATTGTTGATATATGAGCATTTTTATATACATATGATCCAATAAAATAAAACTTTTCTTAGAATAAAATACACATACATGTAAATGACCTACCTGTTCATATCCCAGTTCACATGCAATTTGAGGGAGAATGGGATGGGGCAGGGAGTCGTCAAGTCTGTATTTTGCACAGAAAAATAAATTCAAATTATGCCATGGGTTCTTATAACTAACTTTTAAAGCTGTAATATACTAATTAATACATTCAAGGATATAATACACTTGAATAGAAATCGAGATGTTTTTTCCTCAATGTCATGAAAACATTCAGTTTATTTTCTTAAAGATTAAACACCATGTGAGTTACCATAATGACAGGTCTGCTTAAATGCATTTCCATTTATGTTAAATCACTGGAAGCTGTGGTGGATTATGTTGCTATTTTGGTGTAATCTCTGCTGTGTGCCTTGATTCATGCTCAGTTAAGATCTGGATCCCACAGGGGTTTTTGTGATGAAAGAGGGTGGTTGTTTTCCTGGTGAGTAACCTGATCATAAATTAGGACTCATCACCCAAGGTAGTACTTCCAAAGCAGTTTTAATATTCTGCAATTTGGGTTGTGGTGGTTAGGTAACTGGGAGACTGCGTCTCCATCAGCTTCAGCAGCAAGGCATTGAGGAGCTTCCTGTTTACTGCTGTGGAAATTGTAACCATTTCTAATATTTATCCAGCCACTGATTTCTCTATGGTAAAGTGCATTCAAATACTGTGGGCAGCAAAAGGAGAACCTGAAATAATGGGATACCTGCGTCCTTAAGTTCTTGGATCTATTGCCCTCCTTGGGGTGGCCTATGTATGGTAAAGAGTAAAACATTTAGAAAGTCCATGGAGTCTGAGTATTGACTATAAACACAAATTAAATCACCAGTAGGTATTCCTGTAAAGAGTGCCTTTGCATTTCGGAAAAGATAAAGCCCAAAGTCCTAAGGACATCTTAGGCTACCTGCTAATTTCTTCTGAATGGTACAGAATGCAGCTGCTACCCCTGACAATGCACAGTTGTAACAGGTGTGACAGACAGCATTGCTGCTAAATTTAGCTCTGCGTGTGGGGATTTCATGCTGTGCAGCCCCTTGGAGAGGGGAGCATTGGCAAATGACTGTGTATAAAAGTAGAAAGCACTTGGGAGTTTCACCACCATGCTAGATTTAGATCACAGTAAAAGGGCCAATCTAAATTGCTTACAGATTATAGAGAGACATAGGCCTGGCACGGGTGCCATGAATTTCACATCCATCCCATTTTTGCACAATCACCTCAGTCCCCAAGGGGCATCCCCTGAAATTTAATGACAATGCTTTAACTACAAGGGGCAACTGATATATATATATATATATATATATATATATATATATATATATATATTCAGGTAAAAATCTAAGACAGGCATCCCATTTCTTTGGCGGCAAGAAAATGACCAATTTTGCAACTTCTAATTTGTAAACGTCACTTGTCTCCTTTGGTTTCACTTTGAAAAGTAAAGTTTTCTTTAATTAAATTATCCATCACTGGCACACTAGAGCTACTTATGAGAATGGAAAATTTTCAAAATATACTTCTCTTATAGATAATAAGTGAAACACTTCAGCTTTTGGCAGGGATCAGGAAGGAAGGAGCATTTTCTGGGAAAGACAAATGTGACATTTGAGGACATTGATCTTAATAACAACTTGTTGCAGTGTAACTTTTAGTTTTATCCCCTTCAGTTTGTGTGTGTCTTATACTCATATCTAAAAAGTGATAATGAAATAGCTCTCCGAATAGTTTTCAACAAGAAAAATTCGAGACCCAGAAAGTTGGCATGCTTTGGTCAAAGTCAAAGTCACTCAGTAACAGAATCCCAACATCATTTCATTCTGATTTGAAATACACACTTGTGTCTTCGTTGCCAAGTCAACCTTCAAATCAAGTTCATACTTATGTGCAACTCAATCCTGCTTTGGGGTAAGGAGGGAGAAAAAGACAAAGAAGCTGCATGTATAATGCAAAAATCCTTATGAGAAAAGTTTGACTCAATTTTTCCTTGATTTGGAAGGAGCTCATTGTCCCAGATTGTAGTAATATATCTGCTGTTATATGCATTTTTAAAAGTCCAGCAATAGTAATAACATAGATATAACATGTACATTTTTCTCATTCACCGGAAACTTTCTGCAAAATTTCTCCTTAAGTAGTAGCAGGTTCTTTAAATCTCTTCTTTAATTTGGGAGAAATCTGAAGGCCTATGATAATTAAAGCATTGTTCTTTTGAGGAAAGATTAAGAATCCCTTCCATTCACCTGTGACATGATTTAGCTCCATGTCAAGAGATGTTTGTGTTATGCATGAAATAATTCTTTAGAGTTAAAGTAATAAATTAAAGCCTGTCATTTTCTTGGGGGTCCTCAGAACATCCTAAGGGAAATTCTTGTTTGCAGCTTCCAAGGATCTTGCATTTTAACAACTGCTGCATATGAATTTCTGTGGTCTGAGGTTTGTTCAGAGCTCAGGAGCTCTCTGGTTACTATGGAAACCTACCAGCTCAACCAGCTGCTATTTGCCGTATTCCTTTAAAAGAATGACTCTTAAGCCTCTTAGATGTCCCACAAGCACAGTCAAGATGAAGAATGACGAACAAAAAACACAATCAGCTTGCTACATGCGAAGCCTCACAAGAAAAAGAAAGCCTTCCTGTACATCAGCACTCCAGGCTTTGCTCACATCCGAAGAAGTCTCGCCAGCGTTCTGACTTTAAGGAGTGGGAATTCGGCTTTGCATTTCTACGTCGGTGAACTGAGGAACATTCTCTGTGCTCTCGGTGATGGGCGAGATGACATGCTTGAGCCGAAGAAGCATTGTGAAGAGCAGGATGAGAAGAATGGCCAGGAGGCTCAGAAACAATCCTACATACATGTACAGGTTGGAATACTTGTCTGAAGTGGTGTCAACGTCTGTTGCCAGAGTGGGGAAATGAGCCCGCCCCGTGAGATTTCCATGATACTTAAAATGCACCTCCGTCATCACTCAAGACTTGAGTTGCTATTTGCTCCTATTTAATTTCTATTGCCCCTGAGGCATTCCACAGTCACTTGGCCTGTCTGTGAATGTTTTGGTGGTGTTTCAAGAGTGTGATACAGACCAAAATCAGTAGTGCATAAGCAAGAAGGCAGTGAGTAGTCTTCTAATTTACCAGTTGTTACACTTCCCTGTGCTCTAGTAAGCAGACCCCTCACAAATAGGCCTACCAGAGCTTCTTAGTCAGTTTAAACAACAAATAAATAGTCAGTTTTCACACTCTTAATCTTACACTGGTGAAAATAAATATGGTGAAACAACTTTATAATACTGGATGGAGACAAGAATCTCTTAATGTATTATATTAGGTTGTTGAGGCTCTCTTTTGTTTTGTTTTTACTAGAAGGAGAAAAGGCTCCTTTTTATCCACAGTTCATCTAGATCCTCAGACTAACGATGTAGCTTTAATTGGGTTCCCCTGTGAGGTGATTTGGTAAAGGTTTTGCCTATCTCTGGCTCAGCATATCCAAGTTTTCAGCTCTCTTGCCTGACTTTGTCAATCTTCCCTAAGGTTGGAGATTACAATGTTCCTGCACAGATGCCCGGGGTGAAGGATGTCTCGGAGTATAGGGCATGAACTGTCTACAGCTTTGTTGACTTCCCTCACTGTATCCTGCAGGGGAAGGGTTGTCAGAGCTGTTGATTCTCAGCTGGAGAGGGTCTCAGATATGCTGACAACAGGCCAGGGCTCAGAGAGTCCAACTGTTAGGATTCTTCACAGGTTAATTTTCCTGAAAATAAATAAGAAAGAAAAATAGTTCAATTATCTAAAAAAAAGTAGGTGGCAAATTATTTTGAAATAGATATGACCATAGATATTACAAATTAGTTTTCTGTAGGAAGATTAGATTGAAAATAAAAGCCACATGAGTTTACATAATTTTAAATGCCTTTTTTCCTGTGCAGGAAATGGCCTTTAAAAGGCAAAAGAATAAAAGAAGAGACTAAACAGAAAGGGAGAAAACAAAATGAAACAGAAAGTTTGAAAGAACAATCATATCTCTTGCTAAACTGAAGCTAATTACTAGGCCATGTTCGTATGGTGTTTTTCATGCTGACAGATCATGAGATTTACTTAGTGTTCTTATTAATATGCAGACCCTGGCCCCCAGCCTAGATTTTTGGCTACCAATCTTCAAGGTACTACTTGAGAGATTCAGACTTTATTTGTCTGGGATGAGGCTCAAGCAGTGCTAACTTTTCAAAGCTCCCCAAGTAACTCTAAACTGCAGCCAGGACTGTGAAGCACTGGAAAGCCAGCCATTGAATTTCAAGCCTTGGTTTTCGGTCTCCAGGTGCCAGTGCCAATTGCCACTTTAATGAATCACAGAATGTTTAGGAATCCAGGCTTCCCTAACATTGTTCTTGTTCTTTCTCATCTAGGTTTATGGTATGTGGATAAACACTTGATGAATATTTGTAGATAAGAAGAACTTGGGGGGGCATGCCTATTCTGAGTAAAGAAATGACTCCTTCCGAAAGATGTAGGATAGATCCCTGTCTTTATTGGTAAAAATATTCCTCTGTGTAAATAGAATGGTTCTGATTGCCATCTCAAAGATCAACATTGAATATATGTGGCCAAAATAAACAATAGAAAAAAGGCCACCATTTGTCACACTTATGTAGGCAACAGTAGCAGATTGCCACAGTAGCCTCCTACTGTCTTTTTTTTTTTATCAGATCTAATGAGTGTTAATAGAAATAGCTCCAAAGCCACATTACTCACAGTCACCTAGAGTGTGAAGCTCTTCAGTTTGAGTTTATATTCCCTAGTCTTCATTGCTATATTTTGGGTAATTCGTATGCATCTTAGTCGCTCTACCAGTGGTTCTCAAGCATCCTATTACTGTGACCTTTAATACAGTTCTTCATGTTCTGGTGACCCCCAACCATAAAATTATTTTCATTGCTACTTCATAACTCTAATTTTTCTAGTGTTATGAATTATAACATGAATATCTGATATACAGGATATCTGATAAATGAGCCCCATGAAAGGGTCATTCAATCCCCAAAGGGATGGAGACCCACAGGTTGAGGACCACTGATCTCCACTTAGTGCTCCTGCTTGCGACACAAAGTCATCTTGTTCATAAGATATGAGCAAAATCCAAGGTCCTTTCCATTCCATCCAGGTCTAGGAAGGTGAGCATCCAAACAGACTAGGCTCCCACAAAGCTAGTACATGTAGTAGGATCAGGGCAGGGAACCCTGACTGCTCTTTGGACTGGAGAGGGAGGGGGAGGGGAGTTAGGGGGAAGGGGAGGGAAATAGGAGGAGGGGAGGAGGTGGAAATTTTTAATAATAATAATAAAATAAAGTTTAAAAAATGTATAATGCAAACTAAAAAAAGATATGAGCAAAAGAGAGTCTGCTTGTTTTATCATTGATGCAATGGTCTAGGATACATACTTGCTATACTTTAAAGTATATAAGTTTTTGATTTTGGGTTATCTGGGATCAAGGTCTAGAAATACACATTCTATAAGAGTGATTCTTTGCACATTGAGCTTTGAGAATGAACTATTGTTTTCTCTCTATATAGCAGATTTATTTTATTGATTGCTTGAAGGACTTTTTAAATTAATTTTTTATCACATGTATTTTGATTCCTTCCCAAACTCCAATTCCTCTCACATCTTCCTTACCCACTTAAGTTCATATTCTCCCTCTCTCCATCTCTTAAAAAAACAAAAATGAAAAATAAAAATCAAAACAAACAAAAAACACATAAGGCAAAAATAATAAATTAAAACAAAAAGGACGCACACACACACACACACACACCATGGAATTCATTTTGGGCTAGCCAACTACTCCTGGGTACAGTTTGCCCTAGAGTGTGGTTGACATACCCAGTGACATTCCATTGGAGAAAACAGATTTTTCCCCTTTCCCAACAGGTATCAGTTGTTACTAGCTTCTTGGTCAGGGGTGTGTCCACTTCTCCTTTTTAGTGCTGGTATTTTGTCTGATTTGAACATGTGCAGGTCTTGTGCCTGCTGTTCTTACCTCCAGTACCTGTGACTCTGACCTTAAGTGGCAATAAGGCCTTTGCAGATGTAATCAAATTAAAATGAGGTCATTGTATTGGCCATAATCCAGTGACTGATATCCTTTTAAGACACACAGGGAAAAGACTGTAGCAGAGGCTGCAGTGATGGATCTACAGCCCAAAGAATGCGAAAGATTGCCAGCAGACTGTAGAAGCTAGATGAGGCGAAGAAGGATTCTCCCTTATAAACTTCCAAGGATGTGTTTCCCAGCTGATGCTTGGATTTGCATTAGTGGCCATCTAGGCAACCTTCTAGACTAAGAGAATAATTTTGTTTTTAAGACAGGGTTTCACTACGTAGCACTGGCTGGCCTGGAACTTGTTGTGAAGGCCAGGCTAGTCTCCAACTTGCAGAAATTGTCCTGACTCCACCTTCCAAGTGCTGGGATTTGAGGCTTGTGTCATACACACACTATCAATTTCTGTCAGTTTATCCCACCAAGTTTATGAACCTATGTTATGGAACTTTTAGTAAAGGAACACACGAAATAGTCACCAGGAAGCCCTGGGCTTTGCATGATAGTATTTCTTAACAGGAACTGAGAGAAGTCTCTTCAACCAGAATAATGCACCTGGAATATGCTAGTTGAAATGCAAATTCCTAGGCCATTTCCCTCGATATCTGGTAAGACTCCCTGGGGACAAGACCTTGAAATTTCTGTTTGTACCAAGTTACCCACTTTGTTTCTAAGCATATATTCTTTAGGGAATGTGTTTTAGTCATGGGTATTCTTCAGGATTACTTATTAAGCTTCTGGAGTGTGTTTACAGCCACAGCCACACAGCCACACAGCCACACAGCCACACACACACACACACACACACACACACACACACACACACACACACCCTGTAGAAGTTCTGAATCACTCAGCTTATGTGGAGGGTGAACACCAGCATTGCTTAAAGGCTTCACAGGTGTCGTTAATATGCATCAAGTCATAGAAGCCCCACTCTCCAAACAGAACAGAGTAGTTCAAATTTAGGACTCTTGGCAGTCATAGGCAACTCACACAGAAGCATCTTTTGATCAAAGTGCCCCTTTGAGTATCAAATACCTTGTTTTTTCTTAGATAGGGTGACAGTCTGAACAGCTTTTCTTCCCAACCAACCTTCTCCCTGTTGCTCCTTTAATTAAGAGTACGACACCAGCTTAGAACCAGCCTTGGTATATGGCATTAAGCTCAAGAGGTGGAGGCAGAAAAACCAGGAGTTCAAGGAAACTTTCAGATACGTGGGAAAATCAGGACCAGCCTGGGCTATGTGAGAGCTCTCACAACCCCTTCCACCAACAAAATACAGACAACAGAAGAATGATACCAGCCTAGCCTAAAAATAAGAGCTTGAGATGCTTTCCACCCTTACGTTTTCAAGTTACTTTCCACACACCTTTCAGATGAGAAGCAGAAGGAAAAATAAGCATTTGCTCTGTATTAAGCCAAATGAGAAAGACCTTAACAATACTATAGTAGCTTTCTGGTTGCCCTTGTAGACAAAATACACAGGCTTTGATAAATCTTATGCCTTGAAATTTGGCACATTGTCATCATTAGTAAACTCAGGATTTTGTTTACTGAGGAATACAGTGAACAACCATAGACACAGACCTGAGAGTAAATATCAACTGCAAAAGGATAATCATTTATATTTTCCTCATCTAATCCCTCTGTCTACTTCTTTCAAGCAGTAGCCAATACCCAACACCTTGAAATTTATTCAGCAACCAATGCCTAAGTAATGTTCATAGAATGTATTTTAAAATTTGAAAAAAAAATCCAGCAACAAAAAAATATATAAAGAAAATAAAAAAATATTCTATACAGTGGAAGTTTTCGGCCACAAAGATCAAAGTTACATTGGTTCCATGAAAATGGATCCAACTGGAAAGATGTACATTAAACAAATTATGTTAATCTCAGGAAGACAATTAACAGGTTTGTTCTCATCTACAGGTCCAAGACTTTATATAGACACATAAAATCACACCCACACATGAGAGGGGGAATGAAAATAGAAGTAAAACTGTCTAGGAGGAAAAGGGATTGTTGGAAGGGTAAAGGTATAGGAGATATATACTCAGTGTACAATATGCACTTGTACGACGTGTCTTGATGCAACACAGTACCACATGCAATGAATATACACAATGAAACTTTTTAAAATGTTTTGGCTTATGCATAATGCTCAAGTTGTTATTTTTACCTTATATTCTATTAATATATGATTTGATTTTGACTTCCTTACAATAACAGGATAAAGGAGATCACAAATTGCTTTGAGGCTTCTTATTGCCATTGGACTTTGCTCCATTCTCCTTAACTTGATATGTAAGATTACCAGTGTGCAGACTGCCCTTAATTCATTCTAATATCCTCCTTTCCAGCAATACCCACTCAGTCTGATTCTTTGCTTTCATATTTTTGTTGGGAAAATTCCCTCTATCTTTATATATCTCTGCATAGGGAAATACTATCATTCTTGAAGCTTCAGCTCATGAAACTGACCTTGGTTTCTCACCCCAATCTTAATTCCCACTTTTTATTTCTCTCCAAGAGGAATTACCCTTGGCTAAAACTGGAGATATCTATTTGCTATGTTTTAGATACTCCTTGATGTTCTCATATAGTATCCCGTCTCTTATATAAGTCTGCTTACAGTAGCTGGTCAATACCAATTGAATAAATGCATGGATATGAATGAAGAAATGCACTTAGTACTGAAGGCTTGCAGAAAAATACAACCCTCCCTTATTTCTGATTTAGTTGTGACTGTAACTGCCCCTTAGCATTGGTTCCAGATCCCCACAGCTTCCAGAAATCCAAGCATGCTCACTATCTTATGTAAAGTGGCTCATTTACATAGAATTTTTATAAATCTTTCTGTATGTTATGATCCATCTGTAGATTACTGGTAATACTAAATACAATGCATATAGTACATAAATTATTATATCTATTTTTATGAACTAGTGATAAGAAACAAAAGGTTATACAACTCAGTAGAACACATTTTTAAAAATTAATTTGCCATCTGCAGTTGACTGAACCTGCAGTTGGTTGGATTCATGAATTTAGTACTCTCAGATAACCTAGAGAAAAGCCTGAATTTCTTTTTCTTTCTAATCTTCTCTCATTCTTCTCAATGGCTTATTGTATAGAGACTAAATTCCAGATTATAATATGGAATTAAAAGAATAATAACTATTAAAACTTCATTCTTCAATTTTCATTTTAGTTATGCACTTTTAAGAGAAAACTACAGGTGCAAACTAAATTTTCTTCTCTCTCTCTTTTGACTGCTATGGGGATTGAACCTAGAATCTTATGCCTGCTGGTCAATTGTTCTACCACCAAGCCACATCCTCTAGCAGTTAATTTTGAAAGTTTAGAAAGTATACTTGTAATTATATAGCTTTTGGTAATAAATGAGAGTGCATTTTTTGGGTCCTATATCATTGACCAAGATTTTTCCTTAGGTTTGAATATTTATTAATTCCTTATCAGAATTCTATGAAGATTGATGAAGGTTAGATAACAGTGACATCTGTGACAATTGTCAGTTTCTTTAAATATTTGCTTTGATTGTTCAAAAATTAATTATACAATTTCTTAAAACCTCTGTAGTTTGTGGATAGCAAATGCCTGGGTCGATTTAGTCAGGTGTATCAGTTTCATTTGTAAAATTCATAAAGGGCTTTGAATTTAACTTTGTTAAATGAAAAGTCAAGGATCAGGGAATTGTCCCTGTGTTTTTATATCTGTGACAATGTCTCATAAAAGTTTTTCAAATAGCAATACTGTGGTTCTTTGATAATTAACTAATAAATTGCACAGATAACAGGACTTTTCCATGCAAAGCTGTGCACCATATGAAAGGAAAAAAGCAAAACAAAAAGGAACAACATTTCTATCCATTCTGGGTATCTGATTATCATGGAAAGATTTTTTACAGAATTATTTTCTCATCCAGTATTCTTTTCCTGAAATTATATAAATATAACTTAATTTCTAGTCTTTGTAGAAAGTGATTGGAAGGTGTTGCTGGATAAAGATAAGAGTGAACGATGGACATTAAGGTGAGAATCTAGGAAAAGACATAGGAGAGGAAATTAGGAAAGAAAGGAGAGGGAGAAAGAACACAGAAAAATTCTAAGGTGGGTATAGATCAAGAAGGATGTGGGGGAGAAGAGATGGGAAGAAATGAGTTGTTGAGACAAAGAGAAGGAAGAGAAATGGGAAAATATTGGGAAAGGAGAGAGGGAGAAAGGAAAGGAGAAGGAAGTTTGGAGGAAAGGGAAAAGAAAAGGACATTAATATAGTTAAATGGCAATGTCAACATAAACCTAACAACTATCTGCTTTACTTCACTTATAATGTAAATAAACATACCCAAGAGTGATATAAATGAAACTTTGGTTTTGGTTTTCTATTTGCATATTTAATCATTAACTTGGTAAACAAATTCTTGGTAATAAAAATCTTGTATTTTACTATAAGATTTGGATTGCCAAATTTAGTGTATAAAGTCCCATAGGAATAAAATTGCATACACTCATAGATCATGAATTTTTCTCCTTAAAATAAGGAAAGAATGTGGCACTTTCTTTGTCTACCCACCCCGGGGGGGGGGGGGGGATCACAAGTGTGAGCCTTATTTCTAATGAAAGCGGCAAAGTTCTACGCAGGTCTACAAAATCAGACTGACATTTATTCAGTCAAACTTTACTGAGTGCCAATCAAATTCCAAGCACTAAGGTTAGTGCTGAGGACACAGAAATCATTGTAAACTTATCCTTGTTTTGGTCATGGGGGTGTCCCAATGGTTACTTATTCTTTTTATTGATAAAGTTCTGGAAACAATCCTGGGCCATTTTATAGTTCTTTGCATACTACCTGCTGTACATAATTTCAGAGCTGATTTCCCAACACACAAACAAGAAAGAAAAACAACCAATAAATTCCAGAAAGCAAGTCCCAGCTGTTAATTGGTATCACTTTCAAGAGTTAACACATTCTGTTTGCATATATCTGCCTAATGAGGAACCAGAAACTAAGGGAGGTAGATACTCTTAGAGTATCCAGTTTCTTAACAGCCTATGGAAAACTAATGTCAGCAGTGAGTGCTCCTTCAATGGTTGGAGACATGAAGTAATAAGCTTGCACAAGTGGGAGTTGCTATATCTTCTGCCGCAGAAGGTGCCTGTTACACCTACTGGTAAATAAAATTCATGCTCACTTCGGCGTGAATAGCATCATTGTACCTCTACATATTTCTTACCTTTCCTGGGTCACAGAATGAATGAATGCGGTTGGCCTTTTACATATCCCCCTTGAAGCTCAGACCAGCAGACAACTTGTTCAGGAGCACCTCTGGAATATCTGGAAAATAGAAGAAAACCCTGAAGAGTCCCCCTACCCAAAGAAACAGTACTATGCCCATGCATTCTCTTTCACCTTCCTGAAGAGTCAGCCTTTTCAGAAAAGCAGAAAAGCACCTTCAGTTAGTTACTTAAAATCTGTTAGCACTTACGGTTTCAGAGTGCAGTTTTTGATGTGCGTTTCTTCTAAGCTTCAAAGAGCACTGAGAAGTCTCCGGATGTGTAGATGCCCTCTTGGAACATTTGAATAGAAACAGCCCGAACTGGTTAAGTTCCTCGTTCCTCCTTTACAGGCAACAGTTTAGCGAATGCAGGAAAGGTGACGATTCCACTCAGCTCAGCTCTGCCTAAGCGGTGTGGAGCCCCAGAGGGAGGGAGGAGATGAGAGAGCAAAGTTTGTACAAGCCTTCCACTTTAACCCTTTCGAGCCTCATTCGCTGAATCTATGGGATTAGCTACGGCTTTCTTCCTTTGTAGAAGCTGCTTCGTGTGTCGTTTAAGAGGATCAGATCTCTTGTTCAGTTCAAGGGATTTTCTCCTCCTAGTTCTCATAGCAATATGGGCTTAGAATGGAAACATGCCAGGGTGTGGTGGTATTTAAATAATTCCATCTTTATAAACAGAATGAATGTATGTGGATATTTCTGGGCTTGAGAAACTTCTTTTAGGCATAATGTTAATAAAGTTTAGGTTGAATATAATGTGGAAATTAAGCAGCCGCCTGTTGCCAGTTAAGGACAGAAAAATCTTTGAAAGAGGAATATGTTATCCATTAGAAATAAAATAATCTACCTGTAGTTTAAATACTCTATCTTGCATATACTAAGGAGGAGACTAGCATTTCTTGAAGACCAAATATACACACAGCATTGATTAAAAAGAAACTTCATTTCCTGGGCCAGGTGTGATGGCAGCATTTGAGATCTGAGACAGGGTGATTAGGAGCCTGAAGCCAACTTGTCTATGTAGTGTGTTCTAGGCTATCCTGGGCTACATGAGACTGTGTCTCTACAAACAGAAACCAAACCAAAGAAGTCAATTTCTTTCCCATAGGAGTATTGTGGTTTGTACAAAATGATCCTCCTTTTAGTAACTGAGAACCCGAAATTCACAGAGAAAGTCTCCAGTGTACCTGAGGGAGGATGGAGCCAGCATGTAAAAACAAGGCAAAGTGGTCCCAATGTCTCTCCTCTTCTCTCTGTAGCAGTGGTGCTTAACCTCTGTCAGTCATGGATTTCTTTGAGAATGTAATGAAAGTCTGGTTTGGAACAGTCAGCATCGCTACTCCAGTGTTGTATCAGCACCAGTGCGTTGTTTATTCAACAACTCCTGGTTATCAATAATTCCTAGTACGATAACAAAAAGAACTTTATTAATAGCAACCAATGTCTTGCCAATTTGAAGATATTACTGGGCTGGGCATGTGGTTCAATAGTAGCGTAATTTCATAGTATGCATGGGAGCCTGGGTTCAATTACTGGCACTGCAAAAAAGTAAATAAATGGCTGCCTGACTTTCTTTTTATTCCCACACTCTCCTTAACAATTTAGGATTTTATATCCGCATTTTCCATCACTCCAGTAGTTACAATTGTTTGAGGTCTCCTTAAAATCCTAGAGCCTTACTTACCAGGTAGAGGGTGCTGGGATTTCTCTAACTGGAACACTATGCTTATGAGTAATGAAACTGCAGGATAAAGCTAGTATGTTTTTCTAGAGAAGTGATTTCACATAAATATTTGGAAAAATAATAGTTACATAATATGATTAAAATTCAACTTTCCAGGAAGATAATAGATGTGCTACAGTACATGAGAAACACTGGAGCCAGACCATCATGTACAGAATTTACACGGAAAATGCTCTAATAGATAAGAAGCCTTATCAGAGAGGGAGCAGCAAAGGAGTCTGTGGAAGAATTTCTTTGCAGAGAGTTATTGTCATCTTTCACTCCATCACCCATAAGAGTGACAGGACCAGAGTGAAAATATCTACTACACCTCAAGTGCTTTCAAGCACCCGCAGAAGGGGAGATATTCTCAAGAGAGACACTTATGCCATTCCCTTTGGCCAACAGGTGTGCAAGAGTCCAAGCTTGAAAATGAGTATGCTTAACAGGTGTTAAGAGACAAGGATTGAAAATGAGTGTGATCTACAGGTATGCAACAGTCCACGCTTGAAAATGAGTGTGCTTAACAGGTGTGCAAGAGTCCAAGT
The DNA here is from genome assembly GCF_950005125.1 of Chionomys nivalis. Taxonomy (NCBI): domain Eukaryota; kingdom Metazoa; phylum Chordata; class Mammalia; order Rodentia; family Cricetidae; genus Chionomys; species Chionomys nivalis. The sequence continues at coordinate 91,467,410 of NC_080112.1, forward strand.
TGGAAACTGACCTGGAAAGAAAATGTCTTTTTTTATTTGCTAAAGAAATGGACCTAGGAACAAAGAAGTCTGCTAGACATGGAAGAGCTGGGCATTTACATCCACCGTCCTAGAACCCTTGAGATCATTCTCACTTTTAAAAATGGGAGAGTTTTTTCTTTTTTATTGATTTTTATTGAGCTCTACATTTTTCTCTGCTTCTCTCCCTACCTCTTCCCTCTCCTTTAACCAAAAATGGGAGAGTTTAAATGATAAGCTACCTCAGACCTCTGATAGTTGTGTCTGAAAAGCTGATGCAGGAGGATTATCATGAGTTCTAGGCCAGGCTTGGATACTTAGTGAGTTTGAGACCAACCAGAGCTGTAGTGTGAGATCTTTTCTCAAAACAACAAAGCACCACCAACAATAACCAACAAATACCAGTCAGAGACCCCTTAAGATGGAATGCCAACCCAATTTTCCTCATTTGGTCAAGTCTCAAGAAAAACCTACCTGTCTCTGTAACACATAACAGAGGCAGTGGAAGAACCTAGGGCCTGGGTTGACTTTCTCCCCAGGAAAAGATTTATTGCGGTGTTTCTAATACACTACATGTGGGCTGAAGGCAATTAGAGATATCTGTGAATACAGCCCAATACAAAATCATATACCTACTTAAGACATTGTGAAATTATTGTGTCTATGTGTGTGTGATTTCTTTTTATATTTTTTCTAATTTGGTTGTTCAACTCCTTTTTTTTTAAATTTATTCTCCTGTCTTGTATTATATCCCAATCACAGTTTCCCCTCCCTCCCCTCCTCCCCATCTTTCACCCCAGATCCACTACACCTTCATTTGCCTTCAGAAAAGGGCAGGCCTCCCATGGATATCAACCAAAGATAGCATTTCAAGTCATACTAAAAATAGTCACATGCCCTCATACTAAGGCTGGATGAGGCAACCCAGAAGGAGGAAAAGACAAGTCTTGCTCCCACTGTTAGGAGTCCCACAAGAACACCAAGCTACACATCCATAACATATATGCAGAGGACCTAGATCAGACCCATACAGGCTCCCCAATTGTGAGTCAGTCTCTGTGAGCCTCTTTGAGCCCTGATTAGTTGATTCTGTGGGCCGTTTCTTGGTGTAGGAGGTCCTTTTGTATTTGTGTTGCTTTCACCAGTTAATAAAGAAACTGCTCTGGGCTTGGTGATAGGGAAGAACTTAGGTAGGTGGGGAGACAAAACTGAATTCTGAGAGGAAGAAAGAGAGAGATTGAGAGCCACCATGGAGCTGCCAGAGACAGACATGCCAAATCTTTCCAGGTAGGCCACTGCCACGTGGTAATATACAGATTAACAGAAATGGGTTAAATCAAGATGTGAGAGTTAGCCAATAAGAGGCTAGAGATAATGGGCTAGGCAGTGATTTAATTAGTATAATTTCTGTGTGATTATTTTGGGTGTATTTCAGGTGTAAGCTAGCTGAGATGACAAGCAGCTCCTACAAAGTTTCTTGTGATGACTTGACCCCTTTGACTCCTACAATCCTTCCTTGCCTTTCCCTGCAGGATTCCAGGAGCTCTTCCTAATGATTGGCTGTTGGGCTCTGCATCTTACCCCATCAGTTGTTGGATGAAGCCTCTCTGGTGATGATTGTGCTAGGCTCCAGTCTACGAGGAACACAGAGTATCATTAGGAATCATTTTATTGACTTTTTTTCACCCAGGCATGTTTGGTTCTATCCTATGTCTCTGTGCTATCCAGTTTCTGATTCTTGACCCTCGAGGCAGTGTCTGGCATGGACTCCTTCTCGTGGCATTGGTCTCAATTTGGATCAGTCTCCCACAAGATCTGAGCCACCTTTACCCTACCACATCTTACAGGCAGGATGAATGGTAGGTAGGTCAAAGATTTTGTGACTGGGTTGGTGTCCCAGGCTCTCCACTGGAAGTCTTGTCTGGATGCAGCAGATGATCACCCAGTTATTGAGTGTTTTGTAGCTGCAAATTCCATGGTGCAGGGTCAAAAGTTTGGGTAAGCCTGGACTAGTAAACTGTACCACAACAAATTTTATGTATGTTGTGAACTTTACCTTCTAGCCTTATTTTGTTGAGTTTTTAAAATAATATTTATTAATTTTCTTTGAGAAGTTTATAAAAAATGTTTCTTGATCATATTCATGCTCCTACTCCTTCCCCCAACTCCTTCCAGATATACCTCCCCCAACCCCAGTCACCATTTTGAGTCTTTTTTCTTTTCTTTAAAATACATTTTTTTTGAGAGAGGGCTGGGTTTAATGTTGTTATGCAACAGAGGATGTCCTTGAACTTCTGACCCTCCTATTTCTACCTCCTAAGTGTTAGGATTACATGCTTGTGCCACTATGTCTGGCTTATGTGGTACTAAAGATGTTTTCACTTCATCTTCCCTAAAATTGAGAAGTCCAGGGTGGTAATACCTCCTGAACCTTAAGTGCAGTCGTGTAACAGTGCTCTCATGCTGAAACGCTGATAGACGAGGAGTATTTTACCAACTGATGTACAGCCCAGCCTTGCCTCTTGTTCTTCTATAAATTGTTATAATAACCAGTGGCACAGTATGCTGGAAATTAGATTTCATTCTCCCCACAGTTTGTCCAAAAGTAAATAAATCCACTTTTCTCAAGGTAGCAGGTAAGTACATATGTGCTAGGTAACAGTGGAAAAATAACTCACCAGAATTTGACATTTATTCTCTGCAACAGAAGCAGAACATTAGAGCTACAAAAGCCAGTGTAGCCCTCAGCAGAAGGAGAAGGTTGATGGTGTTGGAAATTGTGCTAGAATTGTTCTTTATTTGGTTAGTTTATCTTGACAGACCATGTTTAAGTGTTTCAAGGGAATCAAATGGAGGTTAACTCATCCTGGACCCTATAAAATAAAACCATCTAGGGGAGGGGTAGTTGCAGGAATCCCCCCAACAGGAAGCTGGAGAAAAACCTCTGAATACCTCAGCATAGAAGGAGTTGAACACTAAATAGAAATGTGTCAATTCAGAAGTCCCAGACTACAGAAGATGGATTCTCAGTGACAAGGCCTTTGAAAAGACCAGAGACCCCAGTAGTGGGAAGCCATTTCACTAAGGGAGAAAGGACCAGTTCCCTTATTTTCCTTATATATTCACATGCTTACCCTTTTGAAGATTCAAAGTAGAAAGAAAAGAAAAAAATTATGTGTGCCCCCATAAAGTCCAATATCATATCTTTATTTAATATCTCTTCCAAAGGCATTTGAAGTCTGTGGGCCTTGGTATGGCAAGGGGAGAAGAGTTTATCTGGAGGAAAAACTGAAGAGATATTCTTTTTTGGGGGGTGTGTGGTGAGTTGTCTCATGTAGCTCATAGTGGCCTCAAAATTACTCTCTTTCTGAGACTAAGCATGATCCTCCTCCAGCCTATACCTTCCAAGTACTGGTATTATGGGCCTGTGCCACCAGACAGTAAAACTGAGGAATTTGATTAATCTCTTAGATGAACTATATACCGATTGCTAAATCAAGATTATGTTTTGTCTTTTAGTGTGACTGGAGAATTGCCATCTGCCCAAGTTTTCATCTAAAGCAATGTTTATCAGCATGTGGGTCATAATCCCTTTGACAAACCTCTATTTTCAAAATAATATTTGCATTAAAATTCATAACCATAGTAAAGTTATGATTATGAAGTAACAACAGAAATCTTATGGTTGGGGGTCACCACCTCATGAGGAACTGTATTAAAATGTTGGAGCAAGGCAAAGGTTGAGAACCAATGATCTAGAAAAAGTCAGAAACGGCATACCTCGATGGTATATATTTTATTGGAGCATTGAGAGACAATAATAAATTGCACTTTAAAAAATACCAGTGTGGGCTGGGAAGATGGCTTAGTTCATAAAGTGTCTGCTCTGTAAGCTTGAGGACAGGGATTCTAATCTGGATTACCACATGAAGACTGGGAATAATGAAGTGGATCCATGCTGTGGGATTCCCCTCTTTATGCTGTGAATACCATTGGTTAATTAAAAAAAAAACTGGCTTGATCTGATAAGGTAGAACAGAGCTAGGTGGGGGAAACTAAACTGAATGCTGGGAGAAAGGAGGTGGAGTCAAAAGAAGCCATGGAACCACTGCCAGAGACAGACGCCGGAGAAACTTTGCTGGTAGACCACGACCTCATGGTGATGCACAGATTAATGCAGATGGGTTAAATTTAGATGTAAGAGTTAGCAGTAAGAAGCTAGAGCTGATGGGCTAAGCAGTGTTTTAAAAATATAGTTTCTGTGTGATTATTTCAGGTTTTAGCTGCCAATCCACCAGAACAACCAAGTGGTTTTCCATTACAACAGATCCAGAACCTCAGCACTGAAGGAACAGAGACAGAAGACTCCCTGGAGCTCTTAGCTAGATGGATAGGTCCCATGCTCAGTGAAAGACCCTGTCTGGAAAAATAAGGTGGAGTGTGATGGAGACAGATACCTGATATTGTCCTGTGGCATCTACATGCAGTGCACACATGTATACATGTACCTACTTGAATGCACATATGCATACATACTACCAATTGTACTTGTCAGTTCATTCTTTTATTCAACAAGCGTCATGCATTGTGCCAGGAGTAGGCCATGCAATGAGAAGGTAAAAAAAAAAATCCTTGCCCTCAAATTGCTTATTGCCTATAGCAAAGGTTAACACATCTTTTTTGTTTCTACAAAAGACCTGATAGACCAGATAGATATTAAACTTTATGGGGTACACATGATTTTTACCTTTTTCCTTTCTCTTTCTGTCTGTCTCTCTCTATATATCTTTGGTCTTTATTGAAACAGGGTCTCATTGTGTAGCTCTGAGTAGCCTAAAACACACTATTTAGACGAGGTTGAGCTTGTATTGTAGTGGGAGCTACGGTGGGCTGCATTCCGGCCGCCCCGGCTCCCGCATGGCTTCCCACCACCCAGCTAGCTTATGCCCCGAAATAACAACACACAAGCTGTATTCCTTTAAACACTGCCTGGCCCATTTCTATTCATGTGTGTAGCACCTTGAGGTGCGCTTACCAGGAAGATTCTAGCCTACGTCCATCCTGGGTCGGAGTTTCATCGCTTCTGCTCTGGAGCACACCTGCATGGTGTCTGCCCCAGAGAAGAGAGGAAATGGCGTCTGAGCTTACTTCTTCTTCCTCCCCGCATTCTGTTCTGTTTACTCCACCCACCTATGTTCTAACCTATGAGGGCCAAGCAGTTTCTTTATTTTTTGACCAATGACCTTCCTTCATCATTTCCCCCTTTTCTGTTTAAACAAAAAACAAAAAAGGAAGGCTTTAACTTTAACATAGCAAAATTACATATAGCAAAACAGTTATCAAGTAAGAATTACAGTTACAATATTTACATCTATTTTATCTTTATCATAACTAAGGAAAACTATAACTATCTATCTATTCTTCAACTCCATCAAAGACTCCAGAAGGATATAATATTACCTAAGTAAATGAGAAGTAAGCAACTTACAAAACTCTAGAAATCACAGAGACATCTCACTGCCTGGACAGTCACCCAAAGTTCCTCAGTACTGTTGGGGCATCCATCTTCGGCCTACAGATCCATACTATCCAAAGACATTTCCATGAAGCAGGAAATTTCAAAGGCAGTTCAGTCACTATCAGCTGTGTCCTGCAGAATGTCTCGCAGACTCTTTCATGAATCAGGAACCCCAAAAGATCATCTCTCCTTTAGGCAAGTTCAGTAGTCCTCTCTCTGCGGGTTCTCTGTGTCCAGTTTATACAATAGTCCAGGCAAGAGCAGTTTCTTGCCCAAATAGCTATCAAACTCCATAAGGTGCCTCTTCGATGCCCATCTTCTGCTTGAAGTAGATTGGTGCTGCCAGGAGCAGACTGTCTCATTGTCATGAAAAACCCTAAGTTATTAAAACATTTAAAATGCCATATTCTATAATCTTTGAAAGATATGAAGAATGCCTATCTAAAATATATCTATGTACATCTGGAAAATCTAACTAACATGACTACAAGCTTGACTATTACTGATAACTATCCATTAACAACCTATATACATTACATTTTTAAGTGAACTACACAATCACAATACCTTAATCAATATCAGAAATACATATACATATAATAAAATTGACCTTAAATTAATATCAGTAAACCAAGATTCATATCAATGCAAATTATTCATATCTATATCATCTCCCCCTTTAAATGTAAAAGAACATTTATAAACAATATATGGGAACATGGGCGCAGTTTTTTCTCTCCAAACTGCTTCCTGCTAAATGGGGGCACTGTTATTCAGGTCTTTTATGGGATAACCTGTCTGCTAGGTTCATCTCAGTTGGCAGTTGAGCGAAGCAATTTTTAAAGGGTGTTCACAGCAACCCTTCAGGAGGGCGTGGTCTATCATACCATATTGGGATCGAAGAAGCAATCCATAGGGTCTCATTCTCTGTGAAAACAAAAGAAGAATCTCTTTTCCAAAGTATCATATCCTTAGATCCAAATTCTGAAGTCAAGGTATTTTGAAAATATCTATCTTGGATTAGTTCAGCAATATTTATAAACAAATATCTTTTAGCAGCTGTTGCTCCTTCCTCAGCATTCAAACAATTCAAACAGAGCATAATAGCATATAGTATCAAGATTCTCATTGTATTTTCTATCTTTGTGTGGCTTTATTTTAACCTCTATTTCATTTACTTTTACTTTTATTTTATATTTTCTGTATATCTTCGTCCTGGAATAACTCTTTAGACCAGGCTGTCCTTGAACTCTCAGAGATCCCTCTGTCTCTCTCTCCCAGGCATTGGCATTAAAGGCGTGTGCTACCACACCTTGAAGTCACAGAGGTCAATCTCCCTCTGCCTCCAAAGTGTTGGGATTAAAGGTGTGTACTACCACACCCAGCTACTTTCTTTCTTCCTTATTTTTTTTTTTTTACTTTTAAGAACTTTAACATTTAGCCTGCATATATTTTTAAGTACACTGTAAATCATTTAAAGGTTTTCTTTGTCTTTGAATATCTCTTTACTGTATCTCTCTCTTTTTCTGATCACACGAGCCTTTAAATTACTGAGCAATATGGGTAGGATTAAAGCCGTGGCTTTGCCAGCTAGATCCAGCCCATTCCTTAGCTTTCCAGCCTCATGGCGGAGGTACCGGATGTAGCCATGTTTATCACCACAACTCTGTGGCGTTTCAAGGTCCTTGCCAGCAAACAAGCTACAACACTCAAATGCTCTCTCTGTAGCTGACCTCCTGCCTCAAAGGGTCAGAGTTTGCCCTGGCAGGATGGCCCACAAAGCCGGCATTTTAAAACAGCACAACTTTTTTCCTGCTACGGCCGAAAACAAACAATCATGCAGTCAGCTTTTCATCAACAACATTCAAGTGTTCATGGCAGGACCTCTTAATGAGCTGCGGGTTTTGCAGCTAAAGCTGAGTCAGGAAGCCTCTCTCAGATGAGAGTGCTTGCTTGCCTTTAGCAAGCAGAGTAGACCCAAGAAATTGCTGCTACCAAGAAAATGTGCTTTACTCTATTCTTTCCCAAGCTTTCTCAGGCTTTCTATGGATATAGTCGTCCACACGTTGGGGGCCATTCTGTAGTGGGAGCTGCAGTGGGCTGCGTTCCAGCCGCCCCGGCTCCCACATGGCTTCCCACCACCCAGCTAGCTTATGCCCCGAAATAACAACACACAAGCTGTATTCTTTTAAACACTGCCTGGCCCATTTCTATTCATGTGTGTAGCACCTTGAGGTGCGCTTACCAGAAAGATTCTAGCCTACGTTCATCCTGGGTCGGAGCTTCATCGCGTCTGCTCTGGAGCACACCGGCATGGCGTCTGCCCCAGAGAAGAGAGGAAATGGAGTCTGAGCTCACTTCCTCTTCCTCCCCGCATTCTGTTCTGTTTACTCCACCCACCTATGTTCTAACCTATGAGGGCCAAGCAGTTTCTTTATTATTTAACCAATGACCTTCCTCCATCATTGTATTTGTTACAATCCTCCTGCCTCTGCTTCCTGAGTAATAAGATCATAGGCCTGTACTACCACACTCAGCTAGTGTGAATTATTCTTTTTAAACTAACCGTTAAAAGCAGGCATGGCTGATATCTGCAATCCCAGCACTCAAGTGCCTGAGACGGGAGAATAGCTGCAAGTTCAAGGGCAGCTTGTGCTACACAGCGAGTTCCAGGTCACTTTGGGTCACAATATAAAACAAAGCCCAGAAAATGAAAAGAATCAAATAAATAGATAAGCCAACAATTTAAAACTAAAAATGAGTCTTCCTTGAGAGCTAAACAAAAAGAAGTCATGTGTCAGAGTTGGCCTCTAGACCCGTGTTTGCTGCTTCTTAAACTACAGGCGAAGGAAAATACTTAACTACCAGCAATTACTATACATTATTATTAATTTTAAGAACACATTTATTCAGCATCACAATCATTCCACTACATTTAGCAATTGACAGCATGGGCAGGAGAAAAAAAAAAGGTCCACATTAAAGCCTTTGTTGAAAGGCTTTATACTCTCTACAGAATAGAAACTAAAATGACCTGCTATACAATTAGTCATAAGTACAGTCCTTGATTTTTTTGCCTACACATGAGTATTGTTTAAGACATCATTTTCCTAGTAGCTAGGCACTGTTACCTCGGTGATTGGCTGAGCACACAGATCTGTTGTAACCTGCAGCTTCCCTGTCGTTTCTCTGCCTCTCGTCTCCCGCTAAGCTTTGTTTCTCAGCAATAATTAAAACCTGCCCCATCATAGCCACCGCTGCCGCTGGAACTGCTGGATCCACTTTGGTTTTGAGGTTTCACAAATTGTTGGCCTCAACCATGATAGGAGTCAGAGCTTCTGCCTCTAAAGTTTCTTCCTTTTCATAGATGCAAAATTTGAAAACTGACAACAGAATTTCCGAAACCACTGTAGCTTCTTCCATCTTCAAAATTTCTCTCACTACCATCATCAAAGCTGCCTCTACTTTCTTGGTTTATGGATTTCATTTGAACCAGCATAGCCACTGTTCTGGATTCCATAATGCTGACTGCCTCTTCTATTGCCTCTGCTTCCTCCACTGTAAACAGGGCCACCTCCTCCATAACCACCGTTACCAAATACATTATAGCCACAAAATTCTACAACATCCATCCCCACCTCAGCTGCCTCCAAAGCCACCATATCACTGCCACTAAAACTAACTTGGTGACCGCTACCAAATTTTCTAGCACCACCACAACCCCTTAGACTAGATAAAGCACTAGCCATCCCTTGCTTCCACAAGGCTTCTCTTACTTCACAGCAGTGGCAATTCACATGATATTATTTCTGAAGGACAATCTTACCCGTGGCATCATGGTTATCAAAGGTTACAAAACAGAGCCCCTCTTCCCTCCACCGTCTTTGTCGTAATGATTTGAAACACTTCAACTTTTTCATACTATTCAAAACAATCTTGTAGGTGATGTTAGTCAGTGTCATCTTTAAGCCATCAATGAAGATTTTTTTCACAGTCAAGTGGGCATCTCTTCACACAGCTTTGGTTTTACAGCTCATGTGACCTCTCATTCATGGCTGTACCAACTTCCTCCACAATGGTGTAAATGACAAACACAACCTCCTAGAGAATTTGGCTTTTGGATCTCTTTATCATATAGTCATTGAGTATTCCCAATTGTTCGAAATGGCTCCTCAGACTCTTCAGTTGTTTTGAAGTTTGGCCCTCAAATGAAGAACTTCCCCACCTATTCAAGCTTCTTAAGAGACTATAACTGAGAAATGAGGGCATCAAGATAAGACAGTTCAGTGATGCTTCCTTCAGGATATCCACAGGCAGAAAAGAGTAAGCTAAGGAATATATCCCCATATGGTAATTAGAATTGAAGATGTGTTTAGGGCATTAGGAGACAAAGAAAATAATTATTCGGCAATGACTGGAAATCAAGGCTCCAAGGAAGATGCACTGTTGACCTGAGATCAGAATAAATAGGAGGTAAAGGCAGCAAATGCTGTTCAAGGTCAAGGGAGCTGTCAAAGAGGGAAAGAGTTTGGTTCACTTTAACAATTCAGTGTGTGTGTGTGTGTGTGTGTGCATGCACACACACACGTGCACGTGCACACACATACTTCTAGGAATTGTTTCTCTCTTTATATTGAGTAGGTTCTCGGTATTCATAGTTAAGTGTCCTTATTTTCTGAGCCATCTCATGGCCTTTGGTTCATGCTAGAAAGTACAGAAAGGATAACATTTAGAGAGGTTAAATTATTCAGGGATGGAGGCAAGACTCAATTTAGGTGTGCCTGACTCCACACCTGTGTTCCTAACTACTGGATCATATTGCAGCCCCACTATTAAAGCTATGTCCAATATCTATCTCAAGAATTTACAAATTGGAAGCTCTGTTTGGCTCATTCTGTTTTCCCTGAGGGAGAAAATGTCAAAGTTCTAAAGGGCTTACAGGACTTTAAGGTAGGAGACTGAATCAATAATGTTGGGTTGGCTTCATTAGACCTCCAGTTCTTCCTTTAAAACACAACCTCATTCTCCTAGCAAGACTTAGAATATACTATGAAAATTTAAGGAATTTTGATGTTTCTTCCTTAAAGCAGTTCTTTTTCAAGGTAGCTAAGTTTGAAGAACACTATAACATGAATTTTAACATTTTTGCTGTAGATTTAAACACTTAGAGAGTATGGAAATCTCTGGCTTGCAGTACTGTTTCCATCTTAATCAACAACATTAATGATTGTAGGGCAGTGAGTTTACTCAGTATAGATTAAATCCAGCAGTTTTTAATTGATTGCTTTTTGGATTTTTACTGAAGTAGGATTATCGGAAAAGTTAGTTTGGCCATCCAGTTACTATTTTTTGAAAGAACTCACATTAAGGACTGCCTTCTACCCTTATAGTCAATCAGAATTGAGGGAGAAATGGGTAGGAGAGAATAAGAATGTCCCAACCTTTGCTGTTACTGTCTTTCCAGTGATCTGTGGTTCTTACTCAAGACTGTGCTTTGCACATAGGAAAAAGAAAGAAGCTAGGCTAATTCCCAGACATTTCTAAGTCCAAGGCTCACGAATTTTGTTTTGAGACAGGGCCTTACTAATTATCTGTTTTTGACCTGGAGCTTGCTATGTAGACCACAGTGGCCTCAAACTCACGGAGACCTGTTTGGCTCTGCGTCTTGAGTGCTGTGATTAAGATATATGTTACTATTCCTGGCTCTGAATATGTATTTTTAAAACAAGCTCTTCAGCTAAATAACCACTACCAAGACATGCAAATGCCTACAGATCTAACTGAACGAAACAATATATCAGACTCCCTTAATCTATGCTTAGAAATTCTTGAGAATGAACTATATAAAATTATACTGTAGTGTTTCAGTTCATTGTGATAATAAAATAGTCTTTTATTACCAAATAAATTGGATGTTATTGCAGCAATGAATATGATGCTCTTTGGTGCTATATTCTCAGAAGAAACATCAAACTGTATTTGAAATGATTTTGTGCATTTCATAAAGTTAAAGATCAAATACAGATTACTGGTATGTATTGATTCAACATCCTGAGATACCAAAGGAATACAGAAGATACAAATTTACAATGATGGATAAAATGGGAATGACGTTATTAGATAATGAAGTTGTATGAAAGTTAGGAAGCAGGGGAGTGGTAATTGGCAAGGCTGTGTAGGGAAAGCCACAGTTTAGAGTAATTGCAGGGGGTGATACACTGAAAGGAAAGATCGGATGCTGTGGTTTAGAAAACTGTCCCACAAAGGTCTGTGACTCAAGGCTTGGTCTACAAGATAGTGCAAGTGGGATATGGTTGGACCTGTAGGAGGGTTCACAGAGTGGAAGGGGATCGTCCTCTAGATGTTGCAGTCATGTCTTTGCAAAGGATGGTGGAACACTGACCTCTCCCTCCCCAAGCCTCTTGTGAAAGATGCGCTTACACGCTTCCTCACACATGCATAGTTGAAGTTGCCATTCATGCCATGACATGAGGAAGTTTAGGGACATCCCTTAGTGAGCTCGTGCTACTTTAAAATTGTGAGTTCAATAAATTATTTGCCTCTAATCTTTCATTGCAGCAATACGAAGGCAATTAAAACAACTTTCTTCACATAAATGGCTTGAAAAAGAAACTAACACAGAAAGTGGGAGGTAAATGAAGTCATTTTTCACACAGGTGATTCATTGCCCTCCTTAATCTAATGAACAGAATGCCATATATATATATATTATGAGTTTCAAAATTTGGGGGTGATATTCTTTACAGAAGTGCAGAGATCTTAGAGAAAATTCATCCAACATTGTTGCATTTTAGGACACCCTACAGCAAGATGACAGACTTCTTTCGTGTATATAAAGTTTCTGATTACTTTTGAAAACTTTTATTTTCCTATTCTTTGATATGAATAACAAACCAGTGATCAACATATTTGAGAATTTTTTTCAACATAAAGCGAGATATAAATAGACAAAACCAGAGACAAACATTAAAATTATGGTGTTGTCCTAGTTATTTTTCTACTGCTATGACAAGACTCCATGGCCAAGGGAACTTAAAAAATAAAGCATTTAATTTGGGGCTTATGATTCCAGGGGACAGTAAAGTACATGACTATTATAGAGGCGAACATGGCAGCAGGCAGGGACAGCACTGGAGCAGTAGCTAGGAGCTAGCTTACATGCTGAAACAAAAAAAAAATTTGAGATGGGAAGAGGGAGAGAGAGGGGAAGGAAAGAGAGGGGCACTCATTGGAAATGACATGAACTTTTGAAAGGCCCACATAAGATTGTAGCCATAATGCAAAATTCACTTAGGCCAACTTCAAAAGTCTGCATACTCTTTTGGTCTCAACACAGTTTAAAAATCCAAAGTCTCTTCTGAGATCCAAGACAACCTCTTAATTTCAACAACCTATAAAATCAAAAAGCAGATTATGCACTTCCAACATACCATAGCTATATATATTTCAAAAGGGAAGAATGGGGACATAATGGGGAAATACTGAGCCAAAGCAAGACTAAAACCCAGCAGGTACAACTCCAAATCTTGCACCTCCATGTCTGATGTCAAAGGGCTTAGATGGCTCCGTTCCTCCAGTTTTGCCGACTGCAACATACTCCTCTCTCTTGGGACAGTTCCATTCCGTGTCTGCAGCTCTTATTGGCAGATATCTCATGAACCTGGCATCTCCAACATATTGTGATCTCCAAGGCAATCCAAGCTTCACTTTCACAAATTCACAAAATAGCCTCCCCTGTCCTCATATGGGTTTAAAGGAGTTACCCTACAATAAGGTATTATATCAATACAATTGGGGGAACAATACCCCAACTAGACACCTCATGATAGCAAACAAAAGCCTCAGTACCAGAAATGGGTCACCTCTTTTTGTTGGTCTACAGAGTCACATAGACACCCCCTAAAATTACTGGCTACTGCCAATACTCTTGGCTACCCTCTAGAACTATTGTTAAAGACAATGCACAGTCGGGTCATATAATGTGGAGAAATCAACTTAAAACTCATCCGGAAGTCTCATCTGCACTGGATAGTTGGTGCTGGAATGTGCCGTGTATGTTGCCAGAAGAGAAAAGCAGTTATCAATCTCACTTGTCTGTGAACTCTAAAAGGTTCAAAACTAATTGGTCTGAGAATAAATGCCCACTGTTGCAATAGTGGCGTGGATGTCATGGAGTAACTAATCATTTGCTGACTCTTATCTAAAGCTCAGTTAATTGGATGGAACCTATACCTGACACTGTTAAAGGAGCCACAAACCTGTGACTAGACCCTAGGGGAGAACACATTTTATTCTACTAAATGAACATAATATCAAAATAACTCCTAATGAATTATTGCTATACCCATAGATAAGAGAATCTCACAACCTTCATTAGAGAAACTTTTTTCTGTGGTAACTAACACAGAGACCTCCAACTAGTCAGTGTGCAGAGAATGACACTATGGAGTACTCAACTCTAAAACTGGGGCAAACATATTATACCCTTCCCTCCAAGGCCCAGAAATCTTTGCATAAGAGAAGTTGGAAAGATTGTAAGAGCCAGAGTTGGTTGATAATGTCAAGGAAACCGTTGAACATATGAACTCATGGTGACAGCATGTACAAAACCTGCATCAAATCTAGCTGGACAAACAGAACGAAGAAGACATGAAATCACATCACTAGCTGAGGAACTATTGGCATTTGATAGCTTCTTGGAGAAGATGAGTGAGTTTTCTTTAATGACACGATTCCTGGTATGTTGAACACATACCAGAGTAGGTCCTATTCTCAGGACTAGCTGGAAATTGCAAATTGGACTTGATGGGGAAAAATGTTCAGTGGGAAGGTGCCTTTAAAGTTTGTGCCAGCTGGTGTCTTCGACCTTGTAGCATTGTGACATGGCATTGCAACTAGCAAATTTCATGCTTTAGAGCTACCCAATTAGTTTACAGAAGAAAAGCTCATACTATTTGGTGTTAAACCATATTATAGTTGAAAACACCTGCTATAAAGAAGAAATTTACATTGTATCATGAGGAGCCAAATTTAGCTTTCATTATAAATCCTTCCATAGTTTATTATATTTGGCTTCATACACATATTACATAAAAATACTTCTTAATTGCTTAGAAAATTGTTTTCAGTAATAATTTAGGCTTTTTCATGGAGACAATTGTCACCATGGATAAAAGGATTTTGATTAGAAAAAAATTAAGTGATAGGTATTCGTTGAACATTTACTTTGTATCAGTAATTCTATTAAGAGTTACAAAGGTACTCTAAGACTATTTAAGACTCAGTTTCAGCCAGGCAGTAGTGGAGCATGCTTTTAATCCCAGCACTTGGGAGGCAGAGGCAGGCAGATCTCTGTGAGTTCTGAGGCCAGCCTGGTCTACAGAGGGAGTTCCAGGACAACCAGGACTGTTAAACAGAGAAACCCTGTTTTGAAAAACTTTGAAAAAAAGATCCAGTTTTTGTGCAGGAGAAAGTTGAATCAGTACAAGGAGCAATATAAGAGTAAAAATGCTTAGTAAACGTCATAAAAGGCTGAATTGTCAGTGTTAGATCATTGTTACTAGAAAATCTTGCAGCAAGAATGTGTAGTTAGCTTGGATTGAAGTTACAAAGGACTGTGAATAGGCTGCCTATGGTTTTAAATTACGGAAAAGATAGAATAGGTTGAGAGGGAAGGAACATGAGCAATGGCCTGGAGCAGAACTTTTTCTTTTTATGTATTATTAGAAATTTTAATCTTCTCTAATATCACTAAAAAGCTTTTTCTGTTTAAATCTTCCTAATATAACAACTTTCTCTGAGTGGATCATTTTTTTCTCTCTGACAGTGCAATAAATTTTCTCTTGCTTTACAGAATGGGAGCTGCCATTTTCTAAATGAGCCCTTCTCCATTCTGCTCTCCTTTGGTGCCAAGTCTTAATAAAGACAAATGGGTTCTCCCATCCTGTGGCTGCCGTCCATCTCAGCGGATGACTATGAGAGTGAGTGCCTGACCCCCTTCCTGTCAAATAATAGAAAAACCTTTATCTTTATTTATTGCCATACTTTAATTACTAGAAAAAAAAACCTCTCAATTAAGGAACAAAGGGTTTGAAAAGTCATTAAAACAAAACCAGGATTTCTGAGCACATCAAAATGTTTTCTATTTTTTCTGTGTAGGAAGAGAAGTGTTGAGGGTGATTGGTGTCATTTGGGTTAAATTCTAAGGCATTCAATATCACAGTATGTATTGTTCCATGGAAGAACGTACTTGGCAAAAATTATAGATAGCATTATGGGTGGGCCCACCAATTTAAGGCTTTGGGGTCAGTTCAATGACAAATTTGGTCAGGTGATTAGACTATACAGGTGATCCTGGAAGCTCTTTACAGACATAGCCAGAGTCAGTCCATCAGGCTTTTGAGTGGTTTCCTGGCAGGAATCACTGTGACATTTAGAAAAACGTGTTTGTTCCTTATGTGTTGCTCTGTGATGTAAAAACAACAGGAACTGGCCACCTCGAATATTTTTCTGCTCTTTTTCTGTTTAAAATCTAAAATGCCATTCCTCTACTCCCTGGTGGTACAATTTTGCATCTCTATAGAGCCTTTGGCAAATGGCAGGTCAGATTTTACTGGCCTCCTTTGGCTCTTTAATACTTTATTGTGAATTTGTTTATCTGAGTATGTGTGTCTGTATGCAGCAATTTTTTTAGAATAACAATTCTTTCTTACAAGTTTCAAGTTATAAAAACGATAGCACAATTTGTATGCTATGAAATCTGACATTTGTATGAGAACATTTGCAACATATGCAAATATTTAAGAAATAATTATGAAATGAACAGCCACTTGCTAACTGCTCAGTCTAAGAAATTGAATGTAAACAACCAAAACCTTTTAAGTACGTGGGTCTTCTCGCCTCCTCTCCAGAGCTGGCAATTATTCCAGGATTGAACTTGTTGCCCTTTTGTTCTTACTGATGCATGTGTCTTTATATAGTGTGGCTTGGTTTTAATGCAGCTTTCAGATCTTGACATACGTAAATCCATACTGTATTGATTTTCCTGAAACAATCTTTGCTTACTATTTCGTGAGATTAACTGATGTTGATGTGTGTGGATTTGTTTAGTCATTGTTATTGAACTTTGTATTATATAGATACACCATAATTCATCCATTCTCAGGTCAAATGCTTACATTGGATTAAGCCCTTTTTCATATGACAACACATGTTACGATTGGAAAGGAAAACCTCAAGAAATATGGAAACATATGAAGTAAAATTTGGCTCATTCTTCCCATCCCCTGTATGCAAGCAAGCACTATTAAGAGTTTAGTTTCAGGTATGCCATGTTTTGTTCATATTCATGGGAGGCCTGCCCTTTTATGAATGGAGAATGGGTGGGTGGGGCAAAGACGGAAGGTGGGGTGAAAGACTGGGAGGAGAGGAGGGAGTGAAAGTTGTAGTTGGGTTATAAAATAAGTAAATATTTTTTAAAATTTAAGGGTTTGGTTGCTATATTTCAAGAATTTTCTGTACACATATGTTTTATTATGTATGTACATGCATAACGAACAAAATTACACTCAAATAACCTGGTAATAAATTATTTTTACTAAGTCATATATTAGGGATATCATTCTATGTCATTAATATATATATTTGTCCCTTTTAGTGTTGTCCATGTATACTTTAGTATTTGTAACATGATTTCTAATTGATTTTGGTAATAAAAACCTGGAGTCAGCTATTAGGGGTTGAAATCTAAAAGATCAGAGAGTCAGAGCAACCAGCCACTAGTTCTTACCTCTATGAAATTTCCTGTCTGAGGTCTCATAGAGAAGTTATTCAATCTGAGAACTTGTAGAGACAAGATACCCATTCAGTCTGAGGATTCCTGGAGACAGGATCTTGCCCACTTGGGTCTGAGGATTCTGTAGAGGTAAAAAGTCTCTCTAGTGGCTGGTTCCTTTACTTCTCTGATATTTCAGCATTTTCCCCAATATCTGATTTCCAGTTTTTATTATTAAGACCAATTAAATTTGCTCTACCAGTATGTAGATACTTGATGAGTATTACTAATGAAAAGTTGTGCCATTATAATAATGCTGCCATGACTATTCTTAAAAAGACATTTGAATGAAGATAAAAACAGAATTGATTGAAAGACAGGTTTTTTTTTTTTTTTTTTTTTTGGTTTTTCGAGACAGGGTTTCTCTGTGGTTTTGGAGCCTGTCCTGGAACTAGCTCTTGTAGACCAGGCTGGTCTCGAACTCACAGAGATCCGCCTGCCTCTGCCTCCCGAGTGCTGGGATTAAAGGCGTGCGCCACCACCGCCCGGCTGAAAGACAGTTTTAATTTTTTCACATACTTGTCTTTACATTTCTGTATTGCATTGTATTTTCCTCATGTTTTCTATAGTAATTCTACATGTTTTTTTCTTCTAATTATCAAAATATACTTCATGTGTAGATAATTTGGAAAACAGAGAAAAGTAGTAAAAAAATCAAAATAGCAGCTCCATAAATCTTGACTGTGTCTATACTTTTCACTCATAAGATGTGATTTTTGGAGGAACTGTAGTCAGTAACTGAAACAGACTCTTAACCACTTTTGTTTATGTTTCCATGGACAGAACACAGTGGAACTGTCCATATTAAAGATCGATCACATTGTCAAATTCAAACGACTCTACAATATTATTTATTTGGAAATTCGACTTGGTCCTTATGAGATGAATCTGTGGGAAGTACTTGCTTTCAAACCTGAAGACCTGAATTTGATTCCAGGGAACCATGTGGTAGAAAGATTCAAGTTACTCATGCAAGTTGTACTCTGAATTGCTTGTGTGTGTGTGTGTGTGTGTGTGTGTGTGAGAGAGAGAGAGAGAGAGAGAGAGAGAGAGAGAGAGAGAGAGAGAGAGAGAGAGAGAGAGAAAGAATAAGGTCATAAAAAATAAAAATAAAAATTCCAAACTCTTACTGCTACGTAAGTATTATTTACATGTTTTTACTCCCTCTTCCATACCATTAGCAGCAATTGCATTTGCAATCTTCTTTTTAGAGCACTTTGAATCAAACTGAAAATAATTTGATGGTGCTACCCACAGAAACAGCTGACCTGAGCTAGTGAGAGCTCACTGACACTGATTGATAGTGGGAGAACCTACATAGGACCAAACTAGGCCCACTGAATGTGGGCTCAGTTGTGAGGCTTGGGCAGTCTGTGGGGCTACTGGTAGTGGGACCAGGATCTATCCCTAGTACTTGAACTGGTGTTTTGGAGCCCATTCTCTTTGGAGAGATACCTTGTTCAGCCTAGATATAGTGGGGAAGGTCTTGGTTTTTGTCTGGAAGTCAAGTCTTAGAATTTGTTGATTCCCCATGGGAAGCCTTACCCTTTCTGAGGAGTGGATGGGGGTGGGGTATGAGGAAGGGTAGGGCAGGAGTAGGGGAGGGAGAGTGAACTGGGGTAAAATGATAAAATATTGTATTAAATAATTCTTAATAAAAAATCTAAAAGAGAAATTAATAGCTGTTTATTTTCACGTATTTTTCTTTTTTTATCATTGACACATTTTTGAATGTGCATATATTTTCAAGTCTACTTAACACTGGAACTGTAAGCTTTTGTAGATTTCTATATCCTTTTGTAGCTATGCCTGGGCTAATAATGAAAACTGAAAATTGCACTAATGATTTCCCAAAATGAATAGAGCATCTCTGTATTAACTAGTATGCAAATATGATCATGCCATTTTGTAGTTTTGTTTTGTTTTCATGTTTCCACAAAATACTTTTATGCTAGACATTTTAATGCATAGTTCTATTTTTTCATTTTTATGGTCATCTTTTATACTCAACATACAAAGATCCACTTTTAAAAAATAATTGGGTTGTCCTATAGAAAATAATGTACTATAATTTGCTCAAGCATTATCTTATGGATTGTCATTTAGACTTTATTTTAGTTGTTTGGTATTATGATCAAAACTCTACCACACCCGCCTGTACTACGTGCCAGTAAGGTACTACTCCTGTATTGTGGTGCCTGCACTACAGGACCCTTTGTGAGCCAGGCAAGGGCCTGGAGATTTAAGCATTCAAAGACACACAGACACAGACACGGGTCATCGTTGAAACAGGAATGCCCCCTTTATTGTGTCCAGGGGCAGCTTATATAGAGATCCTTAACTGATAGACACGCCCCAGCTGAACCCATCAGAAATGACTCCCCTGCCATCAGGGTCTCCTGGATGTTTACAAGTGATTCAGGATCTGGGGGTTCACAGCTCCCAACACTCTACGAGTTACCAGTTGTTTCAGTTTATCTGGAACTTTTTTGGATTCATCATGGAAAGTTTCAAACTCCAGGAAACCTCACTTTTCTGCTAAAACTGAAATGGTGGGCTACCATAGTCTGCCAATTTTCCCATTTATTTATTTTTATTTATTTATTATTTGTTCACTGGTACTTTTGTTGTCATTGCATCTATTCCCAGGAGTGAGATTGCTGGGTCATCTGATTTGATTCATACATAACACTCTGTGTGAAGGGTTTCTGGAATAGAATTCAGGTTCCTTTTAGGGTGTAGAATGTAGATAATGAGTCATAGATTAAGAATCTAATCTGTATTAGAATTCACAATAAAATTCTTTCATCGGTTGACCATTTCAGTAGAGGAAGAGGAAATTGCAGAAGGAAGATGAGGGATGGGTAAAGGAGAGAATGTTAAAGAACCTAATGACAAAATCCATCTTCATATTTTAATCTATAACCAATCAGCATTGCTGTGTATGTCTGGTTTAAGCACAGAGCAGGGAGATGAGAGTCTGGAATTCTATATTGTTTCATGTCTTTTTAAAAAATAAAATGAGAAGAACTAGTGTTTTGTTTCTTTCTGGGGTTCTGTGTACATTAGAAAACTAGACTCCAGTCTTAAGACAGACTTAGAGCACTTCAACTGTTATAAGGGTTATAAAATACGAATATTGCTCCCAGCAATCCACAGATGTCTTCTTGGACTGTTTACAGATGTTGGGTTATATTACCATCTCTTCATTAATACTGAGCAAATAAGGTTTCAGCTGGCTTATTTAATATGCACATGTACAGCTTCTTCTGCCATCTGAGGTAGCAGATCGAGCTAAGATTCTCAATATTGTTTGCCGCCTGGTTTTCGTAAAGCGGCAATTAAGGAAGGAAGAACATGTGCCTTCCAGGACCTTGCACTCATCTGTCACTTCTGAAATAGCTTCAAGGCGATTTGTTACATAGTGCTGACTGAATGATTGCTTTTACTGTGATAATTGCCAACGAATTTCCTGTAAGGGCAGAAAAGGAGAGGGGCAAAGGGAGAAGGTTAAGAAGGAACATTCTAAGGCTCTTTGTTCCTTATAATAGTCTTAAGTCATTAGAAATTCTTAGATTTAAAACATCAGAAAAGAACAGCAAATAATCTGCTACACTGTGATGAAATCCTCAGTGGATGGGAAGTTGACCTTGAGGCGCCAATTTAACTAAGAGACAGAACCGTGGAAGGTCTTGCACACTTATAGTCCCAAACTACACAATAGCTTCCATCAAAAGATTTCAAATGCCTCTGTTAGAGAGAGAGAGGAAAGAGAGAGAGAGAGAGAGAGAGAGAGAGAGAGAGAGAGAGAGAATATAAAGCAGGGACTGTGGATTTATTTATTTCTGTTGAGTGGTTGATGACTTCAGGTACTGGCCATTAATTTCTTGTCCCCTAGATGTGGCTGGTAATGCCTGTGCTGTCTGGAAAGACAGTATCAGATAGTCATTCTCAGTGCCAACTATGGGACCAAACTACTTTAGTTTCAGTCTTGATTGTGCTGTGGATTTGTCATGTGACTGGGGCAAGAAACTCTGAACCACTCATCATTTTGCAATCTGTTACATGAAATAATGACACTGCTTCCCAAGGACTGTTAGAGGTTAAAGTTATTCTCTTTATATGTGTCTCTGTGTTTTGCACATGTGTGTATGCATGTTCACAGATACGTGGATGCACTACTGTGTACTTCTACATATTCATACATGCATGTATATGAACATATGGAGACTTTAGAGACTGACACTAGAGACTCTTCCTTGATAGGTTTTCCCCTTATTAATTGTTACAGGCTTCCTCAATTGAACTCAGAGTTTGCCATATGGCTAGGCTAGCTTGCTGACTCCTGAGATCCATGCCTCTGCCATCTAATCTCTGGGATGGCAGGCATTTATGTGCATCCTGGGGATTTACTCTTCACTCTTGTGCTGTAAGAGAACTTTCTCCCCAGATCCCTCCTTTAAAGATAATTCATGACAAGTACACAAAACTCTGTCTCACCTAGTTTTCAGAGAATTGTGATCATGTGTGATCATAGGCACAGAATCTAGCCAGCCTGTGTCTAAATCATGATTCTGCCAATAAGTGACCCTAGAATATTGCTTAGCCTCTGTATGCTTTCAGATTTTCATCTGCAAAGTGAGAATAGAAATGGATACATACTTCAACTAGTTAAAACAATTTGTTTCAGACTTCCACAATGAATTCCATAAATAATGGGGTTAGGATTTTAGCTTAGATTTATCTATTTTCTAGCATTCTTATTTTATGACATTTGATAAGTTTTTGTTTAGGTACTTGCCTTCAGGCCTGATGACTTGAATTCTGATCATGGAACCTACATGGTAGAAGGAAATTACTGACTCCTACAAGTTTTCCTTTGACATCTGCATGTTGTATGCATAGTCTTCCCGCATTCAGTCAGTGTCCTGTTGCTGTGAAGAGACACCATGACCAAGGCAACTCTTATAAAAGAAAGCATTTAATCGGATCTTGCTTGAAATTTCAAAAGTTTAGTTCACTATTACCGTGGCAGGGAGCATGGAAGCATGTAGGCAAGCAGAGTAGTAGCTGAGAGTTCTAGATAAATATTGATCCACATGCAGCAGGATGAGAGAGCCACAAGACCCATGATTGGGCTTTGAAAACCTCAAAGCTTCCTCTAACAAGGGCATGTCTACTCCAACAAGGCCATAACTTCCTTATCTTTTTCAAGTAGTACCATACTCTGATGACCAAGCATTCAATATATGAACCTACAGGGGTCATTCTTATTCAAACCATCACATTCCACTACCTGGATCCCATGGTCTTGTAGCCAAATCACAGTGCAAAAATGCATTCAGTACAACTTCCAAAGTCCTCATAGTCTGCTTTAAAAATTCAAAGTCTCTTCTGAGACTCAAGGTACTCTCTTAACCATAACATCCTGTAAAATTGAAATGCAGATCAAATACTTCAACATACAGTGTGGAATATACATTACCACTTCAAAAGGGAGGAAAGGAAACATAACAAGGAAATACTGGACAAAAGCAAGACTGAAACCAGCTTGGCAAACTCCAAACTCTGCATCTCCATATCTGAGGCCAAATCACTCTTAAATCTCCAACTCCTTTTAGCTTTGTTGACTGCAACATACTTCTCTCACTTGGTCTGGATCCACACCTTATCTGCAGATTTCTTTGGCAGGTATTCCATGGCTCTGGTATCGACAAAATCTTGAGATCTCTAAAACAATTCATGTTTCACCTTCAGTGCTTCACATAAGGGCCTCTCTGGGCTTCCATGCAGGGACAACCCTGAAACATACCTAGTCTCACTGGCTTTCCTTAACCAGAGAGAGAGAGGAGAGAGAGGGAGAGGGAGAGAGAGAGAGAGAGAGAGAGAGAGAGAGAGAGAGAGAGAGAGATATTCTAGAACCCCTTTATTGTATCCTTGACTCTAAAGCCAGAACCACATTGTCAAAGCTGCCAAGTTCTGCTGCTTGATGGAGCTGGAACTCAGTCTCTTCATTCAGTGGCATATGTACTACTTTTCTGTTGGTGATGATTTCTTTCACTGTTTAAGCATTTCTTTAATTCCCTTTTACAAGTTGGAAGCTTAGCTGGTTGGGGTCTTGCCCTGAGGATATCATTCACTTTATCACATTTAGCAACAGGCTTTTCTTTAAACTTTTATCTCTTTGAGCACTGAACTTAGCTCCATTATGCTTCAAGGTGCTCCTTTTATCTTCAAAATCTACATTTTGTGTTTTTTCTTAGTGTGTTCCCTTTCATTATAGATCTGCATAAGAGTGATCACTAGTAACCCCATAACAGAGTCAATACTAAGCTGTCCTGAAATCTTCTCTGCCAAAGCCATTAAATCAAAACCTTCATTTTAGCCACAGTCAAACTTTAGACAAGAGCAAAAAGCAACCACATTCTTTGCCAGAATATCACAAGAGTGGTCTCTAGACTATTTACTAATATTTTTCTTCTCTGAAACCTCCTGACCTGAGATATAATCTAGATTGTTCTCAGCACCACTATCTGCCATGCTCCTACTAGTATGGCCCATTAAACCATACTGTTTAACATGTTCAACTGCTTTCCTAAACCAAAATTCCAAAGTCCACTCCCTGATGGCTAAGCTTTCAAATATATAAGCCTATGGGGACCATTCCTATTCAAACTACCACACTCCACATGTACAAAAATAAATAAATGTCAAGAAAAATTTAAAGACCCCCCCCCCAAACACAGTGTTACTAATAATGAATCACTCTACAGAATGAGAGATTTGTCTGGTAGCTTGGGTGAAGAAACAGCAAGACTGCTATAAGCATCTTCCTTATTGCTATGCTTGTCTGCCCTATTTCCTGTACTGTGAAACCAAGAGGACAGCAGTGGTGCTTATCAGAACTGAAATTCATTTTGGAACTATTGTTGTAAATATCATCTGGATCCAGGCAGTGGATAAAACTGATCCAAAGTGCTGACTTTAGAAGTTCTATATTTATAAGAATGCAACAACAATAAAGAAAGAAGGAAAACCAATTGATGACTGGGTAGATGGTTCCTCCCTTGAGTTCTACCAGACTAACATATAAGTAAAATCAGCATGGTACTTATCCCATCTGTTCTTTGAAAATATGTAGTCATCCATCTAACTTTACCTTTGGAATTCAGCCTCCATAGCATTGATTATAATGGTGACTAGTGAGATGGGGGAAGTCCTACTCTGCACAAGTTTTAAAAATATCTCTTTCCCATGGAGACAGTAAGAACAGATAGCAAGGAACAGGCAATAAACAGACATATCTTTTAGTTATAGTTTTGTAGTATTTTCCAAAGAATACACTGGATGTTTTCCATAGTATTCTTCATGGGTCATATTTTAGGGATGCACATTATAGAAAAACATAGTATAAAAACTTTTCTCTTTTTAAATTTAGTTGTCTCTCTAACTGTCCATCCATCTGCCAATTTGTGTGTGTGTGTGTGTGTGTGTGTGTGTGTTTATGAATGTCATGGTGTGTATGTGGAGGTCTGAAGACAATCTCAAATATGGATCTTCACCATCAACCTTGTTTGAGTCAGAATCTCTTGTTTGTTATTGTGTATACCAGGTTAAATAGACCACAAGCTTCAGAGCAGTGTCCAGATTTTACCTCCCATCTCCCCATAGGATCATGAGGACTGAAGATATGTGCCTCTATATCCTTCACATAAATTCTAGGAACTTTAACTCTGGTTTTTATGCTTGTTTAACAATCACTTTACTGACTGATCCATTTGTTCAGCCCAGAAAGGCTTATTTTGCTTTTGAAATATTCCTTTTACTGGGGGTAAAAGATAGTCTTTTGTTAAATATGGTATGGGATCATCTAAGATTATGTCTTAGGAAGACTTTGTAACTCAATTGATGCATGATTCACCAGTGGAGAATAAGAAAAGATTGATTATTTACTTTTTTCCAAATAATACCATGGGATGACTACTACTTTGAATGGAATCACAATTTCCTTATCCTCATTCATTCTGAGTGTGCACTTGTTGAAATGGTTATGACAGACTACAAGCTTTAGCAAGCAAATTTGAATATTAGATAAACACCAATAATTCTTTTAGTATTATTTCTGTGCAATAATTATATTTTATTTTTAAATATTTTTATTATTTAAAAGTTTTTAAAATTTAAAATATATTTTGATCACATTCTTTCCCTTCCCCAAGTCCTTCCAGATTTTCTTCTCCTCCCTACCCACCCAACTTTAAGTTCTTTCTTAAATACAAACAAAGAAACCCAGTACTACAACAAAACTCCTCCCAACCAAGAAAGCAAAATACATCCCAAAAAACAGAAAACACCAAATTGTAATCAAATAAAAGCACACACAAAAAACTGTGTGAGGTCTGTTATGTATTGGTCAACTACTCCCAAACATGATGCCTGCCTTGGAGTAGTTGACAACACTCAGTATCATTCTATTAGAGAAAACTGATTTTCCCTCTCTCAGCAGGTATAAATGACAATTCAGTTGATAAAACTTAACCTAGTGTCTAGATATTCATTTATTCATTCATTTAGAAATATAGCAACATAAACTAAGAAAAGACTATTACATTGAAGTTGGAGAAGACAAACAGAAGGAAAAGTGCCTCAGAGAAGGCACAAGAATTAGAGACCCCACTCATTTACCTACTCAGGGATCCCATAAAAATACTTAACTAGAAGTTGTAAGTATAGAAGGCCGGGGGCAGACCTCTGCAGGCCCTGTGCATGGTGCTTCTGTCTCTGTGAGTTTGTATATATCCACTGTCACTCCAATGATTATATTTTAAAAGTGACGTGAAATTTAATGTCATGTTGTATTTTTATTTTTGTTTCATTTTTGAGACACGGTATCATATAGCCTATACTTATATAGCTGAGGATAACTTTGAACTCCTAATCCTTCTTCCTCCACATAACGGGGGCTGGGATTAGATGCATATGCCACCAGGTCTGGTTTATGTTCTTCATTTTACTTTACAGAATCACCAACACTATTTGTATGGTGTTTTCTTTTTTTAATTGTTTTTATGATTTCTTTATTCTTTTTATTTCCTGTCATATAGTTCAAGGAAATGACAATATATGTAAGAAGTGAAGGAACTCAAGTACAGAAGCATTATTGCATGCTCTCATTTATTTGTGGAAGCTAAAGCCAATCTCGAGGAACTTAACATTTGGAATGTTTGGGGGGTGGATGGGAAGAGGTTGGTTAATGGTTCCAGGGGTACATCATGATAAACAGAACTTCTAATGTGATACAGTAGTGTGATGGGTCCTTTTAAATGTCGATAACATTGACGTGTTCATTGTTATTGCTATAGACAGTTAAAATGTTCGAATGTTGAGTCACCTGGGAAGAGTGACTCAATGAGCGGTTGTCTAAATCAGGTTAGCTGCGGACATTTCTGTGGGGCACTGTCTTGACTAATTTGATTGGTATGGGAAGACCCTGCTTAAAAATGCGTGGCAGCATTCCTTGGTTTTGAGCCCTGTTCTTGCCCGTAGATGTGACTCGATGCTTCACATTCCAGTCTCCATTTTTGTTGGAAAATTTTGTCACAGCAGCAGAAAACAATGCTAATATAAGTAGGGCAGCTCTGATTGAGAAGAATCAATTGTATATTTCAAAATAGCTAATAAGATTTTGAATGTTTCCAACGCAAATAAATGATGATAACTAGGCAACAGACATGTTACTACCGATATGATTATACTTAGCATTCACATATAAAAATTTCACACTGTATGTTATGCATATGTACAATTGCTGTGCGTCGATTAAAAAGAAAAATCTATTTTAAAAAGAAATAAATTGAACTACTACTCAGTTACATTCCAGCATTAAATAAGGGAGAGAAACGACAGAGTGAAAGCAAGTACATTTCAAAACAAGGCAAAATTAGGCAAGGCCTTTTTATTTATTTTATTTATACATACTGCATGTATATACAAGGCCTTTTAAAGAAGAAACTATACAAAATGGTAAAACGAACAGTTCCCAGGGAATAGTTAACAAAGGATTGAGTTTGTAGCTGCCCCTGAGGTGGGGAGATGCTACTGAGATGGGGTTGATTTCTCTGTGTAGCCCTGGCTAACCTGGTGGTCACTCTATAGACCAGGCTGGCCTCGAACTCACAGAAATCCTTTTGCCTGTACCTCCAGAGTGCTGGGCTTAAAGGCGTGAACCACTACTGTCCTGCAAGAGATTGGTTTTTTTTTTAATTTTTTTTTTTTTTTTTTGGTTTTTCGAGACAGGGTTTCTCTGTGGCTTTGGAGCCTGTCCTGGAACTAGCTCTGTAGACCAGGTTGGTCTCAAACTCACAGAGATCCACCTGCCTCTGCCTCCCAAGTGCTGGGATTAAAGGCGTGCGCCACCATCGCCCGGCAAGAGATTGGTTTTTAAACTGATAAGTGGATCCAGGGGTGGTTGTCTCATCTTTTATTATTATCCCTTCAATTGTAGATATGCTTATCTTTTGGGCAAAATTTCATAATAAAAATGAAAAAAAAGGTTTTCTATATTTGTGAGCTATCTGCCCAATGTCAGTGTTTGACTGAGACATGCTTTTTTTCTAACTCAATGAAAATGCAAATTTTCAGTTAGTTTATTTCTATTTAATGCTTAAGTCAGATGTTGTTTTCTGCATCAGGTGTATTTGTACAATTCGAGACGGACCAGTTTGTGTGAACAGATATTTTTGTTTGACATAAAGTTCTTCCTATAAATCACCTAACTATGCCTTATATTTAGCACATAATAACTCACTGACAGATACCTACTGGAAGGATGCCATTTGTTAAGTGACTGTGATGTATATCAGTCTCTGTTGCTATTAGAGATGGCCTATGTGAAATTGCATCTGTGTAATTCAATGTTGAAATGGACCGCAGGCACAGGTAGTGATAAATCAAGCTGTAGTGATTGCATCACACTTAAGAGAAACCATGAGTGGTGTCGGCCAGACCGTACTGCAGAATTAAATCCTTGTCTCAATATTTTACTTCAGATAAACTGCTCTTTGCTTTAGGCTGCAGACTCAGGAAGCATACTATAGGAGCATAATAATGTCTTTTTCATGGGCATACCACTCAACTGCTCTGTATTCCAGGTTCCTCTTGAATAAAGACAAAGAGCTTAAGTAAGTAATATCTAAAGTTACTTTAATATCAACATGCTATGGTTCCATAGTTTGAGAAATACTGTCAATCCATCTGTGATATTCCTTATTATTTTCAAAAATTATTAGCTTATAAAGAATTAGCCTCTATTGTGGATTTTTCAAATAACATTTGTTTTTGTTGTTTCTCCCCCCTTCCTCTTCACCTTCCCTCCCTACCTGTGCTCTCCTATCCCTAGCAACCACATTTTCACTTCCATGTTGCATGCAATCTTGTTGTCTCTCTGCCTTGCAAAACTTCTTCTCTTGTGATCTCCTATCTAGCTTTGTAGCCTGTACTCACCCTATAACAACTCCCCCAAGAAATCAGGGAAATAAATCATCATTACCAATCTAAAGATAAGGAAAGCAGGGCTTGGACTGGAGAGATGGCTCAGTGGTAAAGAGCACTGACTGCTCTTGTAGAGGATTTGTAGTTGACTCCTAACACCACGTGCTGGCTCGAAGTTGTCTGTCACTCCAGTTCCAAAGGATTTGTCACTCTGTTCTGGTTTCTGATTGTTACCAGGCATACACTTGGTATGCATGCAGGCAAAACACACATACACATAAAATAAAACAAATATACATGTTTTAAAAAGGAAACCAGGGCTCAGAGTACATGTCACTATCAAATATGCAATCCATTTCAAGGAAATTTTAAGCATCCCTGAGACAGACTAACATTTGTATTGATGCTTATATATAACATTTGATTTATAACAGATATAGAATTGCAAGACTGTGGTGGCAAACTCGGACTATTTAGCACGTAGCACTGAAACAAATGAATATCCATATGGATAAAGTGAAATTGGATCTTTATTTCACATTATATACAGCAATCAAATCCAGATGGTTTTAGGGGGTCAATGTATAAAATTCAAAACTGTCAGTATAAAAAACATTTTATTGTAAGAAAGAAAGGTTTCTTGAATGAAGCAAAGGTATAAACTAGAAAAAAGAAAACATTTAAATTTTACTGTACTAAAATATTGCAAGAGAGACAGCTGAGTGAATGGATTAAGAAATAAAGAGTTGAGTGTATTTCTTGAAGTTTAAAGCTTGATATAGATACTAAATGTGATCTCACATATTTGAAGGGTTAAGGAAGGAGGTAGAATTTGTGAGTTAGAAACTTAGCCAAATCAAGGGAGAAGTCAAGGGACCGAGATTCATCATCTATGTCAATATAGATTAAATGAGATAAACCAAGAACCAGAGCAAGGCAAACAGCATCAAAAAACACTACACACAGAAAGCGAGATGCCTAAAGGGATTTGTCTGGGAGCAAGGGGCAGGGAGGCAGCATTTCGCTTGTCATTTTGTAGCACTCTGTACTGTTTAGGGTTTTATTAGCCATTTACATGTTCCCTATATAATAAAAAACATAATTAAATGAGTAGGCAAATAAATATGACCAAGTTGTAGGCTTTGACCTCATTTTCTAGCCAGAACTTTCAATAAGGCACGAGAGGATCAAGTTGGCAGGTTAGATTCTAAGCATTGCGTCTGGTAAATCCCTGGAGAGATGATTGCATTTCTGAAATAAGGCAGAAGCAGGTTGGAAAGTGTTTCAATCTTTCTCCCGTCTCCTCTGTTTACATGATTCATGGGGAACAGATGGCCCATCTGTCTGTATTTAAGAGAAGTGTGTGTGTGTGGGGGGGAGGTTGTTCATGGTTTGTAATCAATGAAGCAATAATTACATCCATTTCGAGTAAACTGGACTCCATAAAATGTTGTTTTGATTTATGAATGAGATGGAGGACAAAGAGAAGGTAGGGTGATTGGAGTGTCATTACGGCATATTGAGGAAAGAGTCTTTAACATTGAAGCAACTAAACACCTCACTAGAGCCCTGATAACACTATGTTAGGGGAATAGGACTATGTCTGTTTTTGATTGCTCTATCCCTACCTTACCTAACCAACTTCACACTATAACTGATATTTTGTTCAAAACTGACATATTCCCTTTCTTCCAGCACAGACTACTGTTACTAAGAATATACTGGAGTTAACCAACTTCAAGAGCTAGGTAGAAAAGCTTTATTTCTTCCTTTCTAGACCCCTGGCATGTTTAAATATTATTATTTGGTGCTATTAACTCCTTCCCCTCTGAGAATGCTTCTCAGCAATAAGAATGAGAATGCATTGTGTCTCTCAAATAAACGTCAAATAGCTGTAAAAAATGATTGGAGTTATAGGATTACAGACAAGGACAAAAATAAATTCCGTCCACTTCCTGGGGTTTTGGAATGTATAAATACAGTCATGTCATTCTTAGCAGTGTCTTTTATTTACTTAGGGTTCAGAATATCTTATCCGTGTGCTAACAAAAAAAATTAAAAGGAAGGTTCCCAGCCATTAATTCCTGTGTAATGACCTAGCTTGTTTACTCCATAGCAGCATATTCTAGCTGTGTCTATATAACTTTCCCAAATTTGTTCGCTTCAAAGGGCCATCAATTGGTAGGATGGTCCATGGTGCACAGGTAATGGTAAAGACTGGAATTACATGGGGATCCACTTTTCCAGCTTTTTGTCTTAGGTTGGCACTTGGAAAGATCTGTAAGTATATACTGATAAATATAAATATATTTGGCCCTCTTCTTGTCCCACCCAGCTTGCATCCAGAACCCTTCTTCCTTCTGTCCCCTTTCCTCTTTGGGCACATAACACCATCCAGCTCAGTCTGTCTGGCGCTGGGGGCAAACCCTCAGGGCAAGTAGGCAGGCGAGACCTCCTTTGTCTCACTGGCCCGCCTGCACCAACCAAGGTAGGCGCTTTGTTTAGGAACTACCCAACCTGCACGGAGATCTGATCTCGGCACCAGGAGAGACAGCAGGGCGGTGAGTTTGTGACCAGTGGCGGCAGAAGCAGCCCTGGACAGGGAACTCTGAAGTTCCTCATCCCCTCCCTATACTCCCCGGGCTCCCTGCAGGGGCTCTACCCCCCCATACTGCCTCTCTCTTCTTGTCCCACCCAGCTTGCATCCAGAACCCTTCTTCCTTCTGTCCCATTTCCTCTTTGGGCACATAACACCATCCAGCTCAGTCTGTCTGGCGCTGGGGGCAAACCCTCAGGGCAAGTAGGCAGGCGAGACCTCCTTTGTCTCACTGGCCCGCCTGCACCAACCAAGGTAGGCGCTTTGTTTACGAACTACCCAACCTGCACGGAGATCTGATCTCGGCACCCCAGGAGAGACAGCAGGGCGGTGAGTTTGTGACCAGTGGCGGCAGAAGCAGCCCTGGACAGGGAACTCTGAAGTTCCTCATCCCCTCCCTATACTCCCCGGGCTCCCTGCAGGGGCTCTACCCCCCCATACTGCCTCTCTCTTCTTGTCCCACCCAGCTTGCATCCAGAACCCTTCTTCCTTCTGTCCCCTTTCCTCTTTGGGCACATAACACCATCCAGCTCAGTCTGTCTGGCGCTGGGGGCAAATCCTCAGGGCAAGTAGGCAGGCGAGACCTCCTTTGTCTCACTGGCCCGCCTGCACCAACCAAGGTAGGCGCTTTGTTTACGAACTACCCAACCTGCACGGAGATCTGATCTCGGCACCAGGAGAGACAGCAGGGCGGTGAGTTTGTGACCAGTGGCGGCAGAAGCAGCCCTGGACAGGGAACTCTGAAGTCCCTCATCCCCCTCCCTATACTCCCCGGGCTCCCTGCAGGGGCTCTACCCCCCCATACTGCCTCTCTCTTCTTGTCCCACCCAGCTTGCATCCAGAACCCTTCTTCCTTCTGTCCCCTTTCCTCTTTGGGCACATAACACCATCCAGCTCAGTCTGTCTGGCGCTGGGGGCAAATCCTCAGGGCAAGTAGGCAGGCGAGACCTCCTTTGTCTCACTGTCCTGCCTGCAACAAGCAAGGAGAGACATCACTATAACACCAGGAGACTAGCACTGCAGAGAGCCATCACTGGGAAGGTACATCAGTAGGCAAGGAGACCTGATCCGGTAAAAGAAGATCCAGAGGGGAGCATTCGGAGAAAGAGATGGGCAGGCGCCAATGCAAGAATTCACCTAACAATCTGAAAAACTATATGAAACCACCAGAACCCAGCGACCTCCCAACAGGTGGACATGAACACCTTAATCATGAAGAAGTAGATAAAATTGACTTTATGAAAGTGATTGACGCCCTTAAACAACATGTAAAAAATGCCCTTATAGAAATGGATGAGAAGTATAACAGAAAGTTTGAAGAATTGAGTAAATCAGTGAATGATACCCTAGGAAACCAAGGAAAAACAATCAAACAGATAATGGAAACAGTTCAAGACTTAAAAACTGAAATGGAGGCAAAGAAGAAAACACAAACAGAAGGTCAGCTGGACAGGGAAAATCTAGGTAAACGAATAGAGACTACAGAAGCAAGCATAACCAACAGAATACAAGAGATAGAAGAAAGAATCTCAGATTCTGAAGATACCATAGAGAAAATAAATACGCTGATCAAAGAAAACAGCAAGGCCAACAAATTCTCATCACAAAACATTCAGGAAATATGGGACACAATAAAAAGACCAAACCTAAGAATAATAGGAATAGAAGAAGGAGAAGAAGCGCAGCTCAACGGTCCAGAAAATATATTTAATAAAATTATAGAAGAAAACTTTCCCAACCTAAAGAAAGATATACCTATGAAGATTCAAGAAGCATACAGAACACCGAATAGGCTGGATCAAAAAAAAACATCCTCTCGCCATATAATAATCAAAACACAAAGCATACAGAATAAAGAAAGAATACTAAGAGCAGCAAAGGAAAAAGGCCAAGTTACTTATAAAGGTAAACCTATCAGACTTACACCTGACTTCTCTATGGAAACCATGAAAGCCAGAAGGTCCTGGATAGATGTACTGCAGAAACTAAGAGACCATGGATGCAAGCCCAGACTACTATACCCAGCCAAGCTTTCGTTCACTATAAATGGAGAAAACAAAATTTTCCAGGATAAAAACAAATTTAAACAATACGTAGCCACAAATCCAGCCTTACAGAAAGTAATAGAAGGAAAATCACTAACCAAGGAGTCCAACAATGACCACAATATCTCAGACAACTAGAGACCCTTCACCAGCGCAACACAAAGAAGGGGAACACACAAAATTTCCAACTTAAAAAATGACCGGAGTTAACAACCACTGGTCATTAATATCACTTAATGTCAATGGACTCAACTCTCCTATAAAAAGGCACAGACTAAGAGATTGGATACGAAAACAGGATCCAACATTCTGCTGTTTACAAGAAACACACCTCAACCACAAAGACAGGCACCTACTCAGAATAAAGGGTTGGGATAAGGCTTATCAAGTAAATGGACCTAAGAAACAAGCAGGGGTGGCCATACTAATTTCTAACAAAGTTGACTTCAAACTTAAATCAATCAGGAGAGATGGAGAGGGACATTTTCTACTCATAACAGGAACAATTCATCAGGATGAAGTCTCAATCCTGAATATCTATGCCCCTAATATAAAAGCACCCACGTACGTAAAAGAAACATTGTTAAAACTCAAGGCAGCCATCAAACCGCACACATTAATAGTAGGAGACTTTAATACTCCTCTCTCACCAATGGACAGGTCAAGTAGACAGAAACCTAACAGAGAAATAAGAGAATTAATGGAGGTAATGAATCAAATGGACTTAACAGACATCTATAGAATATTCCACCCAAATAGGAAAGAATATACCTTCTTCTCTGCAGCTCATGGAACCTTCTCAAAAATCGACCACATACTCGGTAACAAAGCAAACATCCACAGTTACAAAAAAATATTAATAACCACCTGTATCTTATCAGATCACCATGGATTAAAGCTAGAATTCTGCAACAATGCTACCCCCAGAAAGCCTACAAACTCATGGAAACTGAATAGTCAACTACTGAACCATTCCTGGATTAAGGAAGAAATAAAGAAAGAAATTAAACTCTTCCTTGAAGACAATGAAAATAAAGAAACAACATACTCAAACCTATGGGACACTATGAAAGCAGTTCTGAGAGGAAAGTTCATAGCACTAACTGCCCACTTAAAGAAAACAGAGAAAGCACACATTGGAGACTTAACAGCCCACCTGAAAGCTCTAGAAAAAAAAGAAGCAGACTCACCTAGAAGGGGTAGAAGACTGGAAATAATCAAACTGAGGGCTGAAATCAACAAAATAGAGACACAGAAAACAATTGAAAGAATCAATGAATCAAAAAGCTGGTTCCTGGAGAAAATCAACAAGATTGATAAACCCCTATCCAAACTAATCAAACGGCAGAGAGAGAATTTGCAAATTAATAAGATCAGAAATGAAAAGGGAGACATAACCAAAGACACAGAGGAAATTCAGAGAATCATTAGATCTTACTACAAAGGCCTGTATGCCACAAAACTGGAAAATGTAAAAGAAATGGACGCTTTTTTAGATAAATACCATTTACCAAAGTTAAACCAGGACCAGGTGAACAACCTAAATAGACCGGTTAGTCGTGAAGAATTAGAAGCTGTTATCAAAAACCTCCCTTCCAAAAAAAGTCCAGGACCAGATGGTTTCAATGCAGAATTCTACCAGAACTTCCAAGAAGACCTAATACCTATTCTCCTTAATGTATTTCACAATATAGAAACAGAAGAGTCATTGCCAAATTCCTTTTATGAAGCTACAGTAACTCTGATACCAAAACCACACAAAGACACAACCAAGAAAGAGAATTACAGGCCAATCTCACTCATGAACATCGACGCAAAAATCCTCAACAAAATTCTGGCAAACCGAATCCAAGAACACATTAGAAAAATTATCCATTATGATCAAGTAGGCTTCATACCAGAGATGCAGGGCTGGTTTAACATACGCAAATCTATCAATGTAATCCATCATATAAATAAACTGAAAGAAAAAAACCATATGATCGTCTCATTAGATGCTGAAAAAGCATTTGACAAAATTCAACATCCCTTTATGATAAAAGTCTTGGAGAGATTAGGGATACAAGGGTCATACCTAAATATAATTAAAGCTATATACAGCAAGCCGACAGCTAATATCAAATTAAATGGAGAGAAACTTAAAGCCATCCCACTAAAATCAGGAACACGCCAAGGCTGTCCACTCTCTCCATACCTCTTCAATATAGTTCTCGAAGTTTTAGCAATAGCAATAAGACAACATAAGGGGATAAAGGGGATTCAAATTGGAAAGGAAGAAGTTAAACTTGCATTATTTGCAGATGATATGATAGTGTACATGAGCGACCCCAAAAACTCCTCCAAAGAACTCCTACAGCTGATAAACGCCTTTAGTAATGTGGCAGGATACAAGATCAACTCCAAAAAATCAGTCGCCCTCTTATACACAAAGGATCTGGAAGCAGAGAGAGAAATAAGAGAATCATCACCTTTCACGATAGCCACAAACAGCATAAAATATCTTGGGGTAACTCTAACCAAGGAAGTGAAAGATCTATTTGACAAAAACTTTAAGGCATTGAAGAAAGAAATTGAAGAGGATACCAGAAAATGGAAGGATCTCCCTTGCTCTTGGATTGGCAGAATCAACATAGTAAAAATGGCAATTCTACCAAGGGCAATTTATAGATTCAATGCAATCCCCATTAAAATCCCATCAAAATTCTTCACAGATCTTGAAAGGACAATAATCAACTTTATATGGAGAAACAAAAAACCCAGGATAGCCAAAACAATCTTATACAATAAAGGAACTTCTGGAGGCATTACCATCCCTGACTTCAAACTCTATTACAGAGCTACAGTAATGAAAACAGCGTGGTACTGGCATAAAAACAGAGAAGTCGACCAATGGAATCGTATAGAAGACCCGGATTTTAACCCACAAACCTATGAACAACTGATTTTTGATAAAGGAGCTAAAAGTATACAATGGAAGAAAGAAAGCATCTTCAACAAATGGTGCTGGCACAATTGGATGTCAACCTGTAGAAGAATGAAAATAGACCCATATCTATCACCATGCACAAAACTCAAGTCCAAATGGATCAAAGACCTCAATATCAATCTGAACACACTGAACCTGATAGAAGAGAAAATGGGAAGTACCCTACAACATATGGGCACTGGAGATCGCTTCCTATGTATAACCCCAGCAGCACAGACATTAAGGACAACATTGAATAAATGGGACCTCCTGAAACTGAGAAGCTTCTGTAAAGCAAAGGACACTGTCATTAAGACAAAAAGGCAGCCTACTGACTGGGAGAAGATCTTCACCAACCCCGCAACAGACAAAGGTCTGATCTCCAAAATATATAAAGAACTCAAGAAACTAGACTTTAAAAGGATAATTAACCCAATTAAAAAATGGGGCACTGAACTGAACAGAGAATTCTCAACAGAAGAAGTTAAAATGGCCAAAAGATACTTAAGGTCATGCTCAACCTCCTTAGCGATCAGAGAAATGCAAATCAAAACAACTTTGAGATATCATCTTACACCTGTCAGAATGGCTAAAATCAAAAACACCAATGATAGCCTTTGCTGGAGAGGTTGTGGAGAAAGGGGTACCCTCATCCATTGCTGGTGGGACTGCAAACTTGTGCAACCACTTTGGAAATCAGTGTGGCGGTTTCTCAGAAAAATTGGGATCAACCTACCCCTGGACCCAGCAATACCACTCTTGGGAATATACCCAAGAGATGCCCTATCATATGACAAAAGCATTTGTCCAACTATGTTCATAGCAGCATTATTTGTAATAGCCAGAACCTGGAA
The DNA here is from genome assembly GCF_950005125.1 of Chionomys nivalis. NCBI lineage: Eukaryota > Metazoa > Chordata > Mammalia > Rodentia > Cricetidae > Chionomys > Chionomys nivalis. Next base: position 91,504,750 of record NC_080112.1, read on the forward strand.
GCAACCTAGATGCCCTTCAATGGAAGAATGGATGAAGAAAGTGTGGAATATATACACATTAGAGTACTACTCTGCGGTAAAAAACAATGACTTCTCGAATTTTGCATGCAAATGGATGGAAATAGAAAATACGATCCTTAGTGAGGTAACCCAGACCCAAAAAGAAGAACATGGGATGTACTCACTCATAATTGGTTTCTAGCCATGGATAGGGGCCACTGAGTCTATAATTTGTGATCCTAAAGAAGCTAAACAAGAGGGTAAACCCAAGGGAAAACATATAGATATCCTCCCAGCTATGGGAAATAGTCATGACTGATGGGCAAAAAATTGGAATCTTGGGGGTGGGGTGGGATGGGGATGAGGGGTGATGGGGAGAGAAAAGTGTGAAGGAGAGGATGAGGGGAACTGGGGGAATCGGGGTGAATGGGGATAAAGAAAGGTTGGATAGGGGAGCAGGGAAACTCATACCTTAGGTAAGGGAGCCACCTAAGGGGTGACAAGAGACTTGAACTTGGAATGGCTACCAGATGCCCAGGGCAATGTCCCCAGTTAGTTCATTGGGGCACCTGAGGATAGGGAACCTGAAATGAACCTATCCTATAATCTTACTGATGAATATCTTGCATATCGCCATAGAACCTTCATCTAGCGATGGATGGAGATAGAGCCAGAGACCCACACTGGAGCACCGGACTGAGCTCCCAAGGTTATAATGAGGAGCAGAAGGAGAGAGAACATGAACAAGGAAGTCAGGACCATGAGGGGTGCACCCAACCACTGAGACAGTGGGGCCGATCTATTGGGAGCTCACCAAGGTCAGCTGGACTGCTACTGAAAAAAACATGGGATAAAACCGGACTCTCGGAATGTGGCGGACAATGAGAGCTGACGAGAGGCCAAGGAGAATGGCACAGGAACTTTCATCTGGCGATGGATCGAGAGAGAGACAGAGACCCAATTTGGATCAACCGTCTGAGCTCTTAAGGTCCAAATGAAGAGCAGAAGGAGGGAGAACATGAGCAAGGAAATCAGGACCACGAGGCGTGCACCCACCCACAGTGACAGTGGAACTGATCTATTGGGAGGTCTCCAAGGCCAGCTGGACTGGGACTGAATAAGCATGGGTTGAAACTGGACTCTCTGAACATGGCGGACAATGAAGGCTGATGAGAAGCCAAGGTCAATGGCACTAGGTTTCGATCCTAATACATGAACTGGCTTTGTGGGAGCTTAGCCTGTTTTGATGCTCACCTTCCTGGGCCTGGATGGAAGTGGGAGGACCTTGGTCTTCCTGTAGGGCAGGGAATTTGGACTGCTCTTCAGTAGCGAGAGGGAGGGGGAATGGACTGGAGGGAGGAGAAGAGGAGTGGGGTTAGGGGAGGGGAGAGGGGGGAGGGGGCAATGTGTGGGAGGAGGGGAGGGAAATGGGAAACGGGGAGCAGTTGGAAATTTTAATTAAAAAAGAATAAAAAAAAATATATAAAAAAAAAAAAAAAAAAAGATCAACTCCAAAAAATCAGTCGCCCTCTTATACACAAAGGATCTGGAAGCAGAGAGAGAAATAAGAGAATCATCACCTTTCACGATAGCCACAAACAGCATAAAATATCTTGGGGTAACTCTAACCAAGGAAGTGAAAGATCTATTTGACAAAAACTTTAAGGCATTGAAGAAAGAAATTGAAGAGGATACCAGAAAATGGAAGGATCTCCCTTGCTCTTGGATTGGGAGAATCAACATAGTAAAAATGGCAATTCTACCAAGGGCAATTTATAGATTCAATGCAATCCCCATTAAAATCCCATCAAAATTCTTCACAGATCTTGAAAGGACAATAATCAACTTTATATGGAGAAACAAAAAACCCAGGATAGCCAAAACAATCTTATACAATAAAGGAACTTCTGGAGGCATTACCATCCCTGACTTCAAACTCTATTACAGAGCTACAGTAATGAAAACAGCGTGGTACTGGCATAAAAACAGAGAAGTCGACCAATGGAATCGTATAGAAGACCCGGATTTTAACCCACAAACCTATGAACAACTGATTTTTGATAAAGGAGCTAAAAGTATACAATGGAAGAAAGAAAGCATCTTCAACAAATGGTGCTGGCACAATTGGATGTCAACCTGTAGAAGAATGAAAATAGACCCATATCTATCACCATGCACAAAACTCAAGTCCAAATGGATCAAAGACCTCAATATCAATCTGAACACACTGAACCTGATAGAAGAGAAAATGGGAAGTACCCTACAACATATGGGCACTGGAGATCGCTTCCTATGTATAACCCCAGCAGCACAGACATTAAGGACAACATTGAATAAATGGGACCTCCTGAAACTGAGAAGCTTCTGTAAAGCAAAGGACACTGTCATTAAGACAAAAAGGCAGCCTACTGACTGGGAGAAGATCTTCACCAACCCCGCAACAGACAAAGGTCTGATCTCCAAAATATATAAAGAACTCAAGAAACTAGACTTTAAAAGGATAATTAACCCAATTAAAAAATGGGGCACTGAACTGAACAGAGAATTCTCAACAGAAGAAGTTAAAATGGCCAAAAGATACTTAAGGTCATGCTCAACCTCCTTAGCGATCAGAGAAATGCAAATCAAAACAACTTTGAGATATCATCTTACACCTGTCAGAAAGGCTAAAATCAAAAACACCAAGGATAGCCTTTGCTGGAGAGGTTGTGGAGAAAGGGGTACCCTCATCCATTGCTGGTGGGACTGCAAACTTGTGCAACCACTTTGGAAATCAGTGTGGCGGTTTCTCAGAAAAATTGGGATCAACCTACCCCTGGACCCAGCAATACCACTCTTGGGAATATACCCAAGAGATGCCCTATCATATGACAAAAGCATTTGTCCAACTATGTTCATAGCAGCATTATTTGTAATAGCCAGAACCTGGAAGCAACCTAGATGCCCTTCAATGGAAGAATGGATGAAGAAAGTGTGGAATATATACACATTAGAGTACTACTCTGCGGTAAAAAACAATGACTTCTCGAATTTTGCATGCAAATGGATGGAAATAGAAAATACGATCCTTAGTGAGGTAACCCAGACCCAAAAAGAAGAACATGGGATGTACTCACTCATAATTGGTTTCTAGCCATGGATAGGGGCCACTGAGTCTATAATTTGTGATCCTAAAGAAGCTAAACAAGAGGGTAAACCCAAGGGAAAACATATAGATATCCTCCCAGCTATGGGAAATAGTCATGACTGATGGGCAAAAAATTGGAATCTTGGGGGTGGGGTGGGATGGGGATGAGGGGTGATGGGGAGAGAAAAGTGTGAAGGAGAGGATGAGGGGAACAGGGGGAATCGGGGTGAATGGGGATAAAGAAAGGTTGGATAGGGGAGCAGGGAAACTCATACCTTAGGTAAGGGAGCCACCTAAGGGGTGACAAGAGACTTGAACTTGGAATGGCTACCAGATGCCCAGGGCAATGTCCCCAGTTAGTTCATTGGGGCACCTGAGGATAGGGAACCTGAAATGAACCTATCCTATAATCTTACTGATGAATATCTTGCATATCGCCATAGAACCTTCATCTAGCGATGGATGGAGATAGAGCCAGAGACCCACACTGGAGCACCGGACTGAGCTCCCAAGGTTATAATGAGGAGCAGAAGGAGAGAGAACATGAACAAGGAAGTCAGGACCATGAGGGGTGCACCCAACCACTGAGACAGTGGGGCCGATCTATTGGGAGCTCACCAAGGTCAGCTGGACTGCTACTGAAAAAAACATGGGATAAAACCGGACTCTCGGAATGTGGCGGACAATGAGAGCTGACGAGAGGCCAAGGAGAATGGCACAGGAACTTTCATCTGGCGATGGATCGAGAGAGAGACAGAGACCCAATTTGGATCAACCGTCTGAGCTCTTAAGGTCCAAATGAAGAGCAGAAGGAGGGAGAACATGAGCAAGGAAATCAGGACCACGAGGCGTGCACCCACCCACAGTGACAGTGGAACTGATCTATTGGGAGCTCTCCAAGGCCAGCTGGACTGGGACTGAATAAGCATGGGTTGAAACTGGACTCTCTGAACATGGCGGACAATGAAGGCTGATGAGAAGCCAAGGACAATGGCACTAGGTTTCGATCCTAATACATGAACTGGCTTTGTGGGAGCTTAGCCTGTTTTGATGCTCACCTTCCTGGGCCTGGATGGAAGTGGGAGGACCTTGGTCTTCCTGTAGGGCAGGGAATTTGGACTGCTCTTCAGTAGCGAGAGGGAGGGGGAATGGACTGGGGGGAGGAGAAGAGGAGTGGGGATAGGGGAGGGGAGAGGGGGGAGGGGGCAATGTGTGGGAGGAGGGGAGGGAAATGGGAAACGGGGAGCAGTTGGAAATTTTAATTAAAAAAGAATAAAAAAAAATATATAATAAAAAAAAATAAATAAATAAATATATTTGGCTTTCAAGGCCAATACATTCTCTTGTCAAACTCTGACATTGTAGTACAAAAATGGCCACGGATGGTAAGAAAATAGATATGCTATTTTATGCCAATAAAATTTTATTCACAAAACAGATAATAGGTAGGTTGTTCATTTTTGCCCTAAATTAGTTTTTCCAAATTTTACTACATGGTTCAAAATACATTTATTTGGAAATGTATATGGCAGACATGCACATTTATACCAAAGAAAGAGAGATCTTTTCAACTTTCTTTGTGGTCAAGATTATTATCACTGTTCTTGGAACATAGCAGGTGGTCAATCCATAAAAGTTTCTTTTTCATTATTTTGTTGAGACAGGATGTCTCCCACTATATCCAACCTTGATCCCTAATTCAAGATTCTCCTGCCTCAGCTTTATAAATCCAGGTATTACAGACTTCCTTCAGCACTTTCTTGAATAGACACTGGTACAGAGAACTAGAGGTTCTACAGTGTTATGAAAAATAATCTAAACGTCTGGCTTTATCAAACTCAAGTAGCTTTGCATAAAAACTTATTTACTGAAGCAAAGCCTTGATTTAGTGAGCTTTAGACATATTTTGTAAGCCTACCTCATTTAAATAAGTCATAACCAGGACAATGCTTGACTCATAGAAAGCATTCAATAAGAGTTTGTTTTAGGCTGGGTGGTGGTGATGCATTCTTTTAATCCCAGCACTCAAGAGACAGAGGCAGATGGATCTCTGTGAGTTTGAGGTCAACCTGGTCTTCAGAGTGAGTTCCAGAACAGCCAGAGGTACACACAGAGAAATCCTGTCTCAGAAAAAAAAAACTAAACAAAAAAGGTCTTACTGTATTTAAATAATAAAATGTATCCGTCTTGGGGCCTTTGCTATAGAAAACTAAAGTGCACAGTCAAACTCATTTTAATTGTTTTTCTATTCCTGGCATCTCGAAAGGAAGGAAGAATGGGAGGGAGAGAGGGAGGGAGGGAGGGAGGGAGGGAGGGAGGGAGGAAGGGAGGGAGAGAAAGGAAGGAAGGAAAAAGGAAGAGAAAGGAAGGAAGGAAAGAAGGAAGGAAGGAAAGAAGGGACAGGAAGGAAGGAAAGAAGTGACAGGAAGGAAGGAAAGGAAAGGTAAAGATAGATGATAGATAAAGAAAGGAAGAAAAGGTGGGAAGATGGGAAGGAAAAAGGGAGGGAGAGAAAGAAAATAACAACTCAGCACTCAGGTCTCAGGACATATGATGAAGGGGTACTTCTTCACAATAAACAGAGACATTAAGCACACATGGTGGCACTTATCTTTAATTCCAGAACTCAGACAGGGGCAAGGGGCTGCCACAAGTTCAAGGCCAGAGCTATATAGTAACAAAACAGAGACTCAAAGACACACATACACAGAGAGACAAGCAGAGAAAATTTTTTTTTGTTTTGTTTTGTTTTTCGAGACAGGGTTTCTCTGTGGTTTTGGAGCCTATCCTGGAACTAGCTCTTGTAGACCAGGCTGGTCTCGAACTCACAGAGATCCGCCTGCCTCTGCCTCCCGAGTGCTGAGAAAATTTTTTATAGAAGAAGGTGAACTTCTCACACGCAGAGATGAACTTGCTTAGTTGTAACTATTTTCAGTGGTCAATGGCTTGTACAGAAAATCGAGCATCACCTTTGTAACCAAAGATCACTCTTAAGGCAACCTGCTTGAATTTTTCTGGGGGAAGTAGCCGTTAGCTCATTTTCTTTCTTGTGGGTCTTATTAAGCTGTTGTGAGTGTTGGTGACACATAGGCACAGGTACAGAGTCCATGAAAACTACAGTATGTACCTTTGTGGGGACAGAGAAGGCAGTGTTGGTGATGAGGTGGTAACCCCAAGGGAGAAGGCTTCAGGAGCATTTCCAATGCCGGAGCAGTACCATGCATCTGAAAAGCAGTCAAACTCAGGCAGCTGGAGTCACCTTGTTAGATCTGGGGCTTGTTGTTTTTGGTAAATTGGATCGTGGAGCAAGGCATGACTGTCTCATAAGCGTGTATGACACTGATATTTACCAACTGTTGAACTCAGAGAGCAGAAGAGACACGATATGCCTGATTGAGCGAGGATGACCAACACCCAGAGGCTATTTCTCTACTAGCTATAGCCATGGCCAACCTGTGGCATGCAGACTGCTTGCATCCCAGGGGATAGGAGACCCTAACACATTTGAATATATCATGTGGCAATGTCAAAAGGCGGGTCATCTCTGACAGAGTGTATCAAAATTGTGTGTGTGTGTGTCTTAGTTAGATTATTATTGCTGTGAAGAGACACCATGACCATGGCTACTCTTATAAAGAAAACATTTGTGTTTAATTGTGGTGGCTTGTTTACAGTTCACTGGTTCCGTCCATCATAGCCGGGAGCATGGTAGCATGCAGGCATGGTGCTGGAGAAATAGCCGCATGTCCTACATCTTGCAGACAAAGAGAAGTCGACTGACTGTCACACTGAGGGAAGCCAGAGAAAAAGACCTCACAGTCATCCCCCATAGTGACAGACTTCCAGCAGAAGGTGTGGCCCAGATTAAAGGTGTGCCCTGCAAACTCAAGGTCTGAATTAAAGGCGTGTGTCCTCCAGTCCCCTCCGAAGACCACACTTTCACACAACAATGCCACTGTCCTGGTAGTGCCAATCCCTAGGAGCTTATGGGGGATGGACAATTACCACAGTGTGCAACACAAATCGAGGGATGTGTTTCTGGAGAAAAGACTAAACAAGCTCTGATTCTCATGTTTATTTCACATGACACTGCCATGATTTCCTGCCATGACAGACTAAAACTGTGAGTTCGGATAAATCCCTCATCCCTTAAATTACTTCTGCCAGGTATTTTGCCATCTGAAAAAACTAATGATGAGAAAACTCATAGACCATAAAAGAGAATGCTACAGCAATGGAGGGGAGCAAAGTGTGCCTGCCTAAATGTTGCAAATGTTGATGAATTAAAAAAGCATTATATTAAGGGTTGGGAAGGTGGATCAGTGAATAATTGCTTGCTGTGTAAACACAAGGATCTGAATTCAGACCCCAAGAACCCACAGGAAAAAAAATTCTGTGCATCAAGTGTGTGGGATTGGGGTACACAGTGGAGGCAAGAGGATCCTAGGGATCGGTGGTCACACTGTGTATATGGGAATGATTGTTAATGTATATGAGAATTATTTCCAGGGTGATGGAAGGTCCTCTGGAACTATTGAAATGGTTGCACAACATTGTTAATGTATTAAACCATTGAATCTTATTTTATTTTTTGAGAAAGCTCTTATAATTTGAAGGATGATTTTAGACATATGAATTGTATGTTAATAAGCTATGCAACTGAAGTTGCGCTTGAATTTCTGACCCTCCTATATTTATTTACCTTCTGAATGTTGGGATTACTGATGTGTGTTACCATACCCATTTTACCTGACAATCTTAATGCCCATGTATAACACATCCCTCAAATATTAGCTGAATTCCTGTCATAAATACTCCCACTAGTTATGTCTGAAGAAAATGGACTAGAGAAATGGTTTCATGGGTAAGGATACCTGCTGCTAATGTCAATGAACTAAATTCTGTCCCCAGGACCCAGGAAGTGGAAGTAGAAAACAGACTTCCTAAAGTTGTCCAGTGACTTCCACATACTACTATGGCATGTACTCACCCCCACACATAAATAAATGTGATTTATGAAGTACTACATTTAGCCGAGTATGTAATGGCAATTGACAGCTTCTGGGAGAGGTACGATTAGTTTTCTTAAAAGTGTGGCCCCTGCTAAGTTGTCTGTGCTCCAGTGGAGGGCCACACATCCAAGAATACATGGACCGTGCAAACTGGATTTGATGGTTTGAAAAAAAGAGGATGCCTGAAGGGTGAGTAAGGAAGAAGGCTCATCTGAATGAAAATGATCAAATCACATTGTTTGAAGGTCTCCAAAAACTAATGAAATATTTTTCATTAAAACTTAATGAAAGGCTCCTAGCAATGAGATCAGGACCTGTCTCTGGAGCTTAGCTGGCTTTTGAGAACCTCTTCCCAGTGCTGGATTAATTTGCCCAGCCTTGATGCAAGGGGAGGAGCTTGGTCCTGCCTCAGCTTGATGTACCATGCTTTGTTTAAGCCCATGGGAGGCCTTCCCCCTTTCTGATTGGAGATGGAGGAGGAGTGGATGGGGAGAGGGGTAGATGGGAAGATGGGAGACACAGAAGGAGAGGAGGGAGGGGAAACTTCAGTCGGTATGCAAAATAAGTGAGAAAATGTTATTTCAATATAGTAAAAAACAATAAAAAGATCAAGAGGAAGAAGAATTGAATGCAGTACATTACTTGCTTATTTTCCAATGTCTGCACATGAATTTGGTATGACTTTATCCAGAGAGATCTGATCTGAGAATATCAGTCCATCACAAGGTCAAACGAGTCTCATTTTAAAAGAACTGCAGCTTGCTGTGCATTAGCTTTGTGACACTGGGCAATAATTTTAGCGTATCTGGTATACATACAGCTACCTTTAAAAGATCAGAAATGTATACAAAGATCCATATCTAAGAACATTCTTACTACATTGATTGTAAATGGTGATATACTGAAACCATTTAAATGTACTCTGACGGGGGAGTAATGGGAAAAAGCCATGATGCAATGGTAGAAAATTGCACTGCCATTACAAAGACATGATTGGAATATTGGTGATGATTTGGGAAATTCCTGCGAAATAAAAATCAAAATAGATGCAGGACATGGTGCACATGCCTTTAATCCCAGTACTCTGGAGGCAGAGAGAGGCAGATCTCTGTGAGTTCAAAACTAGCCTGGTCTACAAAGTGAGTACCAGGTTAGCCAGGGCTACACAAAGAAACCCTGTCTTGAAAAACCAAAACCCAAAACCAAAACTTACACACACACACACTATATATATATATATATATATATATATATATATATATATATATATATATAACAATTTTAGGACCACCCAACACTTGGGTGTAGGTGGGCAGATTACAAAACATTTCTATTTTGTTTCTGTATATTTCCATATATTTTAGAAGATTTTCTTTGGGGACAACTCTTACACGCATGTGCACTATTTTATTTGAAATATCAATAATAAGAATAATAATAAACTTCAAGGAAGTTATCATTTCCCTGTGCCTTTCTGGATTGTCTTGCTTTTTGGTTGCTTGTCCTATTGAATCAACCCATGAGAGACAGAATGATGTACAAGTTTTACTATCAAGTGGGTCAATTAAAGGGCATAAGATTGAGTGAGATATTTGAAGGATGAGAACTGTGGAAAGCAAACTAAAAAGTGTGAACTATGATCAGTTAGCAGCTGGAAAATATCCAATGAGAAGACTTGTCTTTCACGAAAGACTGAAGAACAGAGGATTAAATTGCAGCTGGAGGGAATTAGAGCACAGCTATTGCAATACAATTGACAGTAAAGACTGTTAAACCCAGCAGTGGTTCACATGGAAATTATTGCTCACCCATGCAAGATGATTTCAACTCTAGATTTATTTACAGGTGGGCACAGAGAACGAGTGACTTCATGTAATATTTATCAGCCACAGAATCCTATGATTTCATGTTTCAGTAGGAAAGAATGGCAGCGACTACTTATTAGAAGGAAGACAGTCAAGGAGAAGTAAATGAGAACTGATAATCGATTGCATTTTCATCTTTCTACCATGTCCACTGGTAAGGGATTTCCATATTTTGAGAACACAGTCAAATATTACTTATTGCCAGTACACAATGGCAGCATTTTTTTTAACACAATGCAATGAATAAATCTCAAAGAATTTTCTTCAGCTGACATCTTCAGTAGCTCTTAATATATAACAGCTCCGAAGAATTCTAGGTGTCAGGATCCTGCAAATGGTGAGTCTTGGCACTGGAGCTCTGGGAGATTGGCTCAGGCTCAGGGACACATTTTAGCTGATGCTATGTTTTGAAATCACCCTGCAGTGCTTCTAAGTGCCAAATCTCAAGCTAACTCAATGGCTTGACTGCAAACTTAACAGGATCCCAGGAAGCCCATTGCAGCGGTGTGAGTTGTTGCTGTTGCTCAGCTAGGGAATTGTTACTGTGAGTTACAGCTCTCTGTGCCCTAGACAAAAACACTGAGCCCAAAGGGAGTGCTGCGGATCTTTGAGTAGGGGAAAATATCTGGGACCTCAAAAGAATTTGATGGTAATTCTCTTCTAGCGGCGACATGAGAGGCAATGAGAAAGTCTGAAAGATTACTTCTGAAAGATAGCTGGTTGATATAAATGTGTGCCTTTTGTAGCAAAGCACAGTATTTCTGTAATAGAAACTAAAACTTGCTATGCATCTTTTTTTTTTTTGGTGAGAATAGGATGATAGCAAATTCATCCATACTCAAGTGAAGTTGTAGACAGAAGTTTCTACTTGGTGGATAACTGAAGTCGGATGTACACTTTCTTCAGGGAACGGGTTTCAAAACAGAACCAAGGAGAGAAAATGAGATGGCAAGATGAATCTACCTCTCTTCCAACCTCATCCCCAGAACAGCATCATTAAACTTCAAAAACACATGTTGATATATATGGGTGTTTCTTTATAAGTGCGCATGGGTACAGGCGCAATATGTTTAAATATTGTGAAGAAATATTCAAACTTGCTGGATACCCAGAGACGCCAGATATTATGCACTCATTACCTTATTCTATACTTACAAGGGAATTGTTGCTCTGCTTTTCAGGAAAGTGAGGCTAAAACTTAATGAAATGCTTGCTCAATACTTTAGGACATTACTGAGTCTGGAAAGAAAACGGATACAGGAATGGGATGCTACTCTTGGATTTCCACTTAGGTTTAAACATCTTTCAGTGAAGTAATATTACACACACACACACACACACAGAGAGAGAGCGAGAGCGAGAGCGAGAGAGAGAGAGAGAGAGAGAGAGAGAGAGAACGCAAAAGTTTTAGTATTTGGAATAGGGCTGGACCTCCTTGGAGTTCTGAATAACCATAAATTGGTGGGTAGAAAGCATGATACTTAACTCCCCTTTCAAAGGCTTCTACTTTTATCTATTTCAAGGCTAATTTTCTTAGTTTTGTGTTTATTAATCTGACTTCCCTGAAAGCCGTCTTTTGCGACTTTACATCACATAGCCTCATTGAACTTTTAACTGGCTTTTCTCCAAATGAGTCATGTTCAGCCTCTAACTTCATTATCCAAGAATACTTCATCCTGCTTTTCCACCTGGATTACTGCCACTCTTCACTAGAATAATTGCTGAAGGTGCCAGGCAGACAGTTTTACCCTAACTAGAGAGCACACCACCTCTTGGGGCGGGGGGATCAATACCGAATCAAATCAGAGAAAGACAGTAGGATGTCATGTGAACCTATCTTTCCCAACTCAGCTCCAGAAAATCTTTATGCATGTTGTTTAGTATGGATGTTCCCCAGGGTAAGGAGAGGGCATGGGATTTAGTTTAAAGCTAATAATAAGTAACATGAAGTTAAACAATGATTATGCAAAACTATTCTTAAAATGTATTCAGCCATTTGCGTGGCGTCCCAAGATGCATGTTTTGCACAGCCTTGTATGTATATATGAATGTGAAATACATGTAGCATCAAATTGTAAAATCGCTTTCAGAATAATGCAGTGAATCACAGAAACCGTGAAAGTGGGAACTGAGACCTCATGAGGGAATCACAAATGCCAGTCTGCCTGTCCATGCTCACAGAATTCTGGGACCCGCTGAGACTTCTTGGTAGCCTGAATTATTAAAATTATGTATTTGTTTCCCTTCAAAGCAGTTGTGATCCTTTAGGCAAAAGTTCTATAAAACTTTCCCCTCAAAACGAACTACTCTTAAGGGTCAGCCACATGCCCAACAGTAGAACTCAACAGAAAATGAACTCAGTGGCATCTTTGTAGGTTCTTTGCCTCATAATGTAGTGTTGGGGTTTTTTTAAAAATTATGTTTTTTAAAACTTATTTTTACTTAATAATACATATATTATTACTCATTCTCTATATGTCTCTTATCCTCCAGGTCCTCTGCATATATGTTATGACTGAGTCCAGTTTGGGGCTTTTATGGAATTTCTGTGTGGGAGCAAGTGGATCCCTGTGTCTATATCTGTTTCTTGTGCCATTCCCTGGCCATTTTTTTTCTGCTTGCTTTGTCCTATTCAGATGTGTGCATTTTGTTTTGGATTACATTTTATCTTATTATTATCCTTTAGGAGCCTGATTGTTTTCTAATGAGAGACAGAAAAGGGTTGATTCCAGATGGGGAGGAGTGAGATGGGGAGGAACTGGGAGGAGTAGAGAGGGGAGACAATAATTACAATATATTATATGAGAAAAATTTATTTTCAATTAAAGGAAAAAAAGATCCCCACAAAAAAACCACACCAAAACAAAACAAAGTTCCCCTTCTTTCATACAGAATTATCTTCCTAGGATTCTGTTCAGAGCTCTACTATAGGACCTAATAAGGTTTACCATAATTATTGAAGTATTCGTTTTCTCAAATAAACTGGGAGCTCCTCCCCAGTATGATCTATACCATCTTCTTTATGCCTCACACACCATAGCACCTAAGCTAGTTCTTTGCAAAATGAAGTTCGAAAAATCTCAAAACTATTGGAAGTTATTGGGAAATTGTACCTGTGTTTAGCTTTTCTGTGTGAGATAGGAAACACGTGTCTTTGATTGTGACTGATAACTTCATTATCATAATAGTAGATGATGCTCTCAATAACAAAAGAAGGAAACTGAGTCCACATGACATTTTCATTGTGGTAAAATATACATAATAAATAATTTACCATCTTAACCATTTAAAATATATTGTCCAGTACTAAGTATAACGTTGCTGTACAGACACCATCACCATCAATTTCCAAAACTCTTTCACCTTCCTTAGTTGAAATAAAAAATAAAGTAAAACCCACAGAAAATGACAATTCCACTTTCCCACCCTCTTGTCCCTGGTAATCACCACTTCCACTTTCTTTCTCTATGAATTTGTACTAGACACTTCATGGAGAGGTGCCATCAATGTTTATCTTTTCGTTGCTGGCATATTTCACTAAGCAGAATGTCTCCCAGGTTCATCCATGTTGCAGCATATGTTAGGATCTTGTGAATATATAAGATTTTGTTTGTTTCCTCTTTTGACAGGCAGTTGGATTGATTTCATCTTTTTATTGTCATGGATACTGCTGCTATATGCATGAGGATACACGTATCTGTTTATGTTCCTGTTTGCAATTCTTTGGGACATATGTTTCTTGTGCCATTCCTTGGCTGTTTTCCTTCTGCTTGTTTTGTCCTATACAGATGTGTGCATTTTGTTTTGTCTTATATTTTATTTTATTATTATCCTTTAGGAGCCTGTTTGTTTTCTAATAAGAAGTGAGACTGCTGGTACATATGGTAGTTTTAGGTTCGATTTTTAAAGAGTTTCACCTTATTATTTTCCACAGTGGTAACATTATTTTACATTCTTGTCAGCAGTTTACATCTACATCTTTTCTGACACTTATTTTCTTTTTCTCTTTTATTTTCAACTTAATTGTGATGAAACTAATGTGTTTGGAGTAATAGCTTATAGCTTTTTTTTATGTCCATTTCCCTAATAATGGACATGTTGTCTTTATTGGCCTTAAGTGTATTTTATTTGGAGAAATGTTTCCTCGAATTTCTTTCTTTTGAATTTTTACATTGATTGATGGGTTGATTTTGTGTGTGTGTGTGTGCACAATTTGTGCATGCACGTGAAGCTCAAAGAACAACTTATGAGTGTCACCTCTCTTATTGTATGATAGGTTTCAGGGCTTGAACTTGGGTCATCAAGGATTGGTGGTAAGTGCCTTTACCCCCTGAGCTTTCTCATTGACCTTCCTCACACATTTTTAAGTAAAGTTTTACTACTACTACTACTATTATTACTATGCATTCGTGGAGAAGGAACAATGAAAGCAGAGCATCAAGGAACTCAGGACTATGGGACAAAGCTTTTAGAAGCCAACAAGGGCAAAGAGTGGAATTTCTTTTGGTACCTCCAGAAAGAATACAGTCCACAAACACCTTGACTGTAGTCCTAAAAGATCCATTTCAGATTTCCAGCCTTGAACTGTTAAGAATTTTTTTAAAATAAATATTTGTTTACAGTAATGCCTAATAGTAACAGTAAGAAACCAATGGCCTACTTTATTGTTTAAGCTACTTGGAACTGTTTTGTGTTTTATCCAGCCAAGTTTATCTTAATTGACATATCAAAGAATTCAACAATAAAATAATAGCCAATTACACATTTTCAGCTAACTTTGACTACGGAGCAAAAATCAATCCCATTCAAGGAGCTAGCTGCTAGGCACTCAGCATATGGCAAGGGTCTGCCTCCATAACAAAATGGTGATGTTTGATGATGTTCCAGTTAAAAATTAACCAGAATGGTTCTCAGTAAATGTTTACTTGATTAATACATGAATGATTTTGTTGACCAATTTGGTTTTTGGTGCTTGAAATACGCCCTGTGGGGGGCGGCACTGGAGAAGTTTGTGGAACTGAGCTAGAAAGGCTGTGGATGCCTCCCGATGCTCTGGTTTGGCAGGCATGTTTAAAGGTACACTATGCATAGCTGATTGTTGCCCCAGAGGGCCATCTTATAAACTCAGGCTCTTGTGCAAAGCCAGGCTTGCCTCCCACAGGGATCTTTTCCTTCTCTGTTATTTGTTGTTCCATCGCTAGGCTGAGGTATCACCCAAACAACAGACCTTTTCATTAAGTCCCTAAGGACAGAGACCTAGTCCAACTACTTTGGACAAATTCTGCTAAAAGTCCCCAAATCATCAATGAAGCTGAAATGTCTCAGCCCCTCCATCCTCACATCCTGATTCCACATTAGTAGTCAGACACTGTTGCCTTGAAACAGACAAAAACACAAAACAAACAACAAACAGCAAAACCTCAGCAGCACCACCAACAAAAAGACGGACTTATTTCCCTATCCTTCCTGATGTTTGTATTCAAGCCTGAATCTGACTTTCCCCTCTTTCCTCTCTGATGACAGTGTGGGGAATTATAGAACAGCAGTGAAAAGATGGCAAAAGACCCTGCAGATGATTTCAAGGGAAAAAATGCTTTCTGGAAAACATGTAAGTAAGCCCTGTGCCTAGAGGTAAAGCTGTTTCCCAAGATAAAGTTTTCCATTCTATCATGCGTCTGTTTTCCAAGGAATAGATCCAAACAACTGGAGATGTAATTATCTTCCTTTCTAGGCCAGTTGAGCATCTCAGTTGAGGATTATTTAGAAATTTAGTTTCCCTAAATCCCCTCAAGCTGCTTGAATTTTGGACTTTTCACAGTAGGTCAGTGGCCAAATTAAAACTTACATACTGTCCCAGACAACTGCTACCCAGATCTTAAGAATCATGAGAAACCGTTTCTGTGAAAACAGGTCATCAGCTAACAGCATGACACTTGAGCTTCAGGGCTTAAGAGGTGACCCAGCCTGTCTAGAAAGATTTGTCTTGCCTTGTGTGTCTCACAAAGTCACATCCAATATGGTACTTTTCTTTGGCAGGAAGACAGGCCTGGCTTCAAATCTTTGTTATCTCACAATACTGCTTGAAAGTAACTTTGAGGTCATTTAACCAGTTTGAGTCTAAATTCTGTCTTCTGCAAGATAAAGATAATCACTACCTCACAGTTCTGGTGGGGGCATTAGAAGAAATAATATGCACACAAATGCTTGGTAAATGACAAAAAAAAAAAATGGAAATACTTGCAGTGGCAATTTGGGGTCAAGTTTTTGGCCTATGGTGATCTAGACTTGGTTGCTATCAATAAAATCATCCTTCTTTCAGGACCTTTAAAATGAACTCTTGATAAACAACTCCAGGACCACTTTCAGTCCTGCAGGAGAAGATGGCATTTGGCAGTCCCGTATTCCTCAGTTCTGCCATGTGTGATTTATTATGGCATATCATAAGGAATGAGCAGCTTTCCCCCACAGCAATGAAGCATTTTGTCTATCAGGTTTCAGATCATTACTTATTATACTAAATCACAAATCCTATTGCCTAATTGGACAAACAGATATTCCCTTTCAGTAATGTTCTTTTACTTCAGTGACTCCCAACCCTGCAGAGATAGCAACCTGCATTGCTGAACAGGTTGCCCTTTCCCCTCTCTCTCCCTGTTGGGTTTTGTCTCGTCACTTTTTTTTCACAGGGACGTTAAGATTCAAGGGGAATATGAATCTGTCCCTGCTTGAACTACTGACTACAAAAAAATATCATCAGAGTCTATTTCATTTCACTTCTAGAGGAGTACATTAATCACTTCCCTTTCCAAAAGAAGTACATAGGGCCATTAAGTGATCAATACAACGTCCAAGCTTGCCTTATGTCCACCATGAGAATGATACTGAGTGCAAAGAAAATTTGTCTCCCTCCTTATCACTAAGGGGAATGTCTTACGTCAGTGTAAGACCCCAGTAACTTTCTGGCATCATTTCTTCTAAACTTGGCAATTAGAAATAGGGATAAATACATACATTTGTGGTTCCGATGGATGAGAAGAGTAACAAAGACATGAGAGAAGCCTAGATGTCCTATGCTTGGATATAGGTTTTGTTGTTCATGAACAGAACCTAATTGATAAGACCTTAAATAAACATGTTAAGGTCTAGAGGTAGGTAGATCTCTGCTATAAAATTGTTCAGGAATCTATACTCCTCATACCAAACCACTGTTTGAATAGTTCTCCTATCTATACAGAACAAAAGCCTTTCCGCAATGTTGACGAATCAAACTGCTCGAAGGAAATAGGAGGAGGTACCGTCTTGTGAGTTTGACCAGAGTTCTTTCTTCAGGCCTCTTCCATCTGCATCTCACTGGCTTATATCACATGACCTCAAGGAGCTGCAAGGAAGCAGAGGAATGTACTCTTTACTCAGATTACCACCAGCTAAGGACCATTTTACTTAGTGAAAAGGGTATAATGGACGTAAAAAAACTGATAATAAATATTAAAATAAAAATAACATTTTACAACCTTCTCATGTCTTTAAATTTCTAGAAGAAAAGCATCAGACTAATTGTATTCTGACGATAAACACATTCAAATTGCATTTCTGACAATAAATACCCTTAGGTAGCCACAAAGACAGGGTTGACACATAGTCGATCTGTCTTACCGTGGTTGTTCTGACATTGAGTTTCTGATAGCCTTTCATATTGACTGGTGAACAGCTACTGCTTTAAGAATCCACACTTAACCTCTTTTTCGGACCACCTCCACCATTACCTGAACTTCCTATGATTCTGCAACTAAAGAGTTGAGGCCTGGTTTAGCTAGGACATTGCCATTTCTAATTGCTTCCAACTAGTAGAGATAGATAGCAACCAATTTTGGCCACCACCCCCATGCTGGCTATGCCCCATTAGGGGTTAGTTCAAGACTTTCTTGTTGCCTGACTACAAATACTTGACATCTAGCATTAGTAAACATTCTACACACTTGATTATGACTGACGTAACATCATTTCTGCATCACAAAAATACAAAATTCCTTTTTGTAAGAAAGGAATTTCATCCCAATCTAGTTAAAGGGAACTTTGAAAGAGATCACTCCATAAAGCAAACGTGGGAAGCCATTTGAGTGAGGTTTTAAATGACAAGGTCTGACAAGAAGAAGAGCCTGTATTCTTCAAGAAAGCAAGAGCACATCTGGATGGAGTCTCTAAGCAGCAACACTAGCATCTTTAAAAGCGGAATTTTAAATGATTGTATTCCCCTTATCCAGGCAGGAAGAGTCCTGTGGATTGGCTTCCTCACTCTTATTTCCCACAGGAACACCTAACAGGCAGAATGTGTGGAGACTCAGAATAATGGCATAAAGCTAATTATGCCCCAGCATGCACCTTTACCCCATCAATATTCCATCTCCTTTTGCACGCCTAAGGAAGTAGGCGAAGACAATCTGGTTTAGGAAATTCTCTTAACCATTATGAGCCTTGATGACAACCAAGATGAGATAAATCTGTCTGCCTTCCAAGATGGTTGTGAGGTTCAAAATGAGAAAATGCACATTTTATCTTACAGTTGTGGGAAATAGTAGGTGTTTAGAATTTTTCAGGTCCTTCTTTGTCAGTTTGCCACCATTTCTAGGTCACCATTTATTGCCAATAGTAGGAATTTAAAGGCCAGATTTGTTATTTGTCCCTGTACCCCTCACATTCAGGAGGTTGAGGCAGGAGGGCCTTGAGTTTGAGACTACATAATAAGTTCAAAGCCAGTCTGAGCTACAGAGCAACACCCTGGCTCAAAAATAAGTGAACAAGTAAAAATAATCACACCACAGATCATGTGCCTAATTTCTCATAGAATTTCAAATGTCTCCACCTTACCTGCTACCCCTGCTCGTGCCCCAGGACTTTCGATTCTCTTGGAGATCACCATATTAGCAGAGTCCCATATGAGCGTAAAAGGTAAAGGTTTCAAGTGAATCTTCAAGGCAGAGGCACCTTCTGGTGTATTCCATCTTTGTACCAGTTTCTCTTACTCTCTACACTCTTGTATGTGTTTGTTCCTCTATGCCTGTGTCATCTTCTTTCCATCACAGGCTAGCTCTCCATGGAGCCACTAAGAAAGCTCCATATGCAAGTCCACCTCCAGCTGTACTTCTCCTCTCCACTGCTGCATCCGGATTTGATGACAAGGAAATTCTGTTGCCTGTCTAAACTTAACCCTCCTACCCCTGTGTGCATGAATCCAATCTTTTGGTACTTTCAAAGCTCTATTACTTTTCTTATACTTCTATTCTTTGGTTGTTTTAGTTAGCTCCCTCCCACTAGGATTTTAAATGGGTTCAAATATTGTGGTAGTTGGGATGTAATTGGTGCCCATAAGCTCATAGGGAGAGGCACTATCAGGAGGTGTGGCTTGATGGAGTGGGTATGGCCTTGTTGGAGCAAGTGTGTCACTGTGGGGCTAGGCCTTGAGTTCTCCTATGCTCAAACTACCCCCAGGGTCAATGTTGGCTTCCTGTTGCCTGCAAGATGTAGGACTCTGGGGTATTTCTCCAGCACCATGTCTGCCTGCATGCTGCCATGCTCCCAGCCAGGAAAATCATGAACTAAACCTCTGAACTGTAAACTGCAACCTCAATTAAATGTTTATCTTTTTTATTGATATTTATTGAGCTCTACATTTTCTCTGCTCCTCTCCCTGCTTCTCCTCTCCCCCCTTCAACCCTCCCCCAAGGTCCCCATGCTCCCAATTTACTCAGGAGATTTTGTCTTTTTTCTACTTTCTACTTCCCATGTAGATAATATCTATAAATGCTTGGTCATGGTGTCTTTTCACAGCAACAGAAACCCTAACTAAGACAATTATCTGCTGTCATTTAAAATTATCCCGTAGTTATGAAATGGTGAGGTGGCTCAGCAGTTAAGGATATTCACTGTTCTTCTGAAGACTAGTGTTCAGTTCCAAGCACCCAAGTCAGGTTCACAACCTCCTATAACTCCAAGAATTCAATCCCAAGAATGAAATTCAGTTCCACAATGTATCTTTAAAGTGGAAAAATGATGATATCTCGAAGTCTCGAATTCCCAAAGTTACAGCTTTCCGTTCATACGTAGCAACCATATAAGAAACTTAAGTTATGAGATTCTAAGGCCTAGAGAAATTGTTCAGTGATGGAGATGTCTTGCTGATCTTGCACAGGATCTAAGTTCAGTTCCCAGCTCCAAAGTAGTTCACAACCACCTGCCACTCCAGCTCCCAGAATCCAATGCCATTTTCTGGTCTCACTGAGTACTGCACACATACTTTCACACATACTTAAAAATCAGTGGTTTATCATGTTCATAGGCACCTTTAAATACTGTTTCCTCATCTATAGATGCCAAATATATCCCAACTAAAAACAAGTAAGCCGTAGTTTATTCTATTTGTGCCAGTTTTATTTCTACATCATGTTCTGTTTTTTGTTTTGTTTTAATTTTTGCTTTTGGTGGGCAGGCTTTAGAGGTTGAATTTTCAGTCTGTGCAAGTCTAGCTTTCAAAGGAAATTTAATTTTTTTTCTTGAGGGTCATTCTTTTTTATTGTGTTTATTGAGCTATATGTTTTTTTCCTGCTCCCCTTCCTTCCTTCCCCTCCCCTTCTACCCTCTCCCATGATCCCCATGCTTCCAATTTTCTCAGGAGATTTTGTCTTATTCTACTTCTCATGTAGATTAGATCCATATATATCTTTCTTAGGGTCCTCTTTGTTGTCCAGGTTCTCTGGGGTTGTGAATTATAGGCTTGTTTTTCTTTGCTTTATGGCTAAAAGACACTTATAAGTGAGTACATAGTATATTTGTCTTTCTGGGTCTGGGTTACCTCACTCAATATTGATGCTTTCTAGATCCATACATTTGCCTGCAAATTTCAGGATGTCATTTTTTCCCCACTATGCAATACTCCATTGTGTAAATGTGCCACATTTTCTTTATGCATTCTTAGGTCAAAGGGAATTTAGGTTGTTTCCAGGTTCTGGCTATGACAAACAATGCTGCTAAGAACATAGTTGAGCACATGTCCTTGTGGCACGATTGAGCATCCTTTGGTTATTACCCAAAAGTGATATTGCTGAGTCTTGAAGAAGGTTGTTTTCTAATTTTCTGAGAAATCGCCATACTGATATTCAAAGGGGCTGTGCCGGTTTGCACTCTCACCAGCAATGGAAGAATGTTCCCTTTACCCCACACCCTCTCCAGTATAACCTGTCATCCATGTTTTTGATCTTGGCCATTCAGATGTAAGATGGAATCTCAGAGTTGTTATGATTTGCATTTCTCTGGTGGCTAAGGATGTTGAGCGTTTCCTCAAGTGTCTTTCAATCATTTTGATTCCTCTGTTGAGAGTTCTCTGTTTAGTTCTGCACCCCATTTTTATTGGATTATTTGTTCTTTTGATGAGCAGTTTCTTGAGTTCTTTGTATATTTTGGAGATGAGTCTTGACTGTCATTCTTAAGTAACAATTCTTAGTAGTGTTAGTCTCCTATGATGATCCATTTTATTCTACAGATAATGACATCTGTCTGTCACTATTACAAGAGACAAAGAAAATTAATAGGGTAAAACATCTTAGAAATGTACTAAACTCGCAAAGTCTCAAACAAAACTTGCATTTTCTGTACTTATTCCTGTGGAATATTATTTCCTGTATATCATTTCCCTTGAAAAGTAGTTTCCCATTGACTTTCTTTTGTTAAGGCCAGAGAAAGATCAGTATGGCTTGTGATTTGTCTTCCACAAGTAATCTCTCTTTTCCCCCATCTCTACAAATAGGTCCCTTGCAGCTGAGACAGGACCTTCTCTTTCTAGGAGATCTTCAGGAGTCAGAAAACTCTTTCTACAATAATCATCTCCAGGACAATGCCCCCAAGAGGCAGGTGGGCCACAATAGCCTTTCACAATTTGATAGCTCCACTCTTGCATAGTAGTTACATAGGGTCCTTCCATGTAACTCTCAACATCAGCTGCATCTGGGAATTAACAGTGAAGGCAACATGGCTTCTAACAATCTAAACCCTTCATAGTCTGTCATCGGCAAAAGTCTGTTGCAATTCATCTTGTCATTGTTTTCAGTTTTCTGCACATAAACCTTGTAGTTCAAGGGGCATGGGCCACAGTATGTTTTGAGATCTTAGTAGTGTGAAGATCAATTCCACCCACTCGGGTGGGTCTTCCCACTGTCCCACTTGGTCCCACAGTTGCTCTTATCTAGTGTCCATGCTTTTAATTGACTATGGGTATAGAGTAACTTTTCCTCATTTGCTTTTTCAACCACAAAGTATCATAATCTAGCTTTGTTTCATATCAAATGATTATTATAAGGACAAATAATGCCTCCAAACGCTCATATATAGATCAATTTTGCTAATTATAAAATAGTATAGATGCAAAAATTGATTGTAAAGGCCTATTATATTATTATGAGGACAAATAATGCTTCCAAATACTCATATATAAATCAATTTTGTTAATTATGAAATAGTATAGATGCAAAAATTGATTGTAAAGGCCTATTATATTCTGAAAATAGCTATTAAATTCTGAAAAATTCATTCCAACTGCTCTCTGGGTTTACCTTTTATATAATGATGCCCTCTGCTGTTCTCTGGTGTAATCTACTTCAGACCAAACAGTACTTGGTCTGCTCAAGATCATTATTAGAATTTGAGTGACATTTGGAAATCATCTCCCTCATTTTGTTTATTTACTTTTTGGGGTCATAAAACAGAAATGCTTCCCAGTTTATTTCCTTTTTTAAAAAAAATGTTTTTTTTAATTTTTCCATTCAAACATTTACACTTCCTTCCCTTCCCAATCCCCTCCTGCTCCCCCACTCATCCTCCTCTCTTCTCCTCCCTGCTTGAGAGAGGGCAGGGAACCCTGCCCTGTGGGAAGACCAGACCTGCCCCCCCCCCCCGACATCCAGGCCTAGGAAGCTGTGCATCCAAATAGACTAGGGTCCCAAAAAACCAGAACATGCCATAAAAACAAGTCCCAGTGACTTTATCAATGGCTTCTCAGTCAGCCACAATCAGAGAGTCCGGTTTGATCGCATGCTTGTTCAGTCCCAGTCCAGCTGGATTTGGTGAGCTCCCATTAGAACAGGCACACTGCCTCAGTTGGTGGACCCATCTCCCTCATTTTAAAGATGAATCAGAAAATCATGCACATAGGAAGGAAGCACCTAAAGTCAGTCACAACACAGGTTGACCTTCGATTTCTTGAATACAAGATCAGTCTTCTTTAGTCAGAATGTCGGTACAGAAGGAAATATACCTGAGGTGGTACATGCCTGTCATCCCTTGGGATGGATGAAGCAAGAGAATTGTGAATTTTTGAGCAATCTAGACTGTGTAACAAATTCCAGGCTAGCTTTGTTTATATAATGAGGACTGTTTCAAGGAAAGAATAAAATCAAACCAAACAAAGCCTACTTCTGAGTTTTCCTTAAGTGCCTTGATTATCTTAACTAACACTTGTTCTCCCTACTAAGTCACCCAACAAAGAAATCCAAGGTCACTTTTTGGTCTTGACTTTCCCAACAAATATATTTTTGCTGTGTGATCTCAATGAATCCCATCTTTAAGTGTTTCACCCATTTTTCCATTGCAGTAGCTTTCTAAATGTTTCAACATCTGCTGGGTTCATTCCATCAATAAATTCCTTCTTAAAAATCCTCATTATGTTAACCAAAAATAAGTCTAGAATTACTTGCTTTCCTTCAAAGATGGTACCTAAAGAAACATAAAAGGAGAAAAGAGATGTTTAGTGAATAGGAAGGGAAGAGGTATCCTCCTTTGGAAGGACATAAGTGTGAGTAATAGGGGGTGGGGTGGTTCAGTACCATCATAGACTTTAGGTACATGTCTGAAAATATCATAATGAAGCACACTGTATTATGTAATTAATACACATAAATTAAAATGCACATCAAAACCCTATGATATTTCAGATAGTATTATAGAAATCCAAATTTAAAAGATATGTTCTCAAGGAAGTCAAAGTTCAATGGAGAGAAATAAATATGAAAATATAGGTCAGGCTGGCAGCAAATACTTATAATCCCAGATGCCAGACATAGAGACAGAAGGATTGTGAGTTTGAGGTTATCTATACAGCAAGACCCTATCTGATAGAAATAGAGATAAATGCATGAATGAAAAATTCTGGTTCTGCCAAACATGAAAACAGTCCCTCTTTTCCTATTACCAAATTAGTCTTCTTCTTTTGTTTTTTTTCCTCGTTTATGGATTCCACTTATCAGAGAAAACACGTGATACTTGTCTTTCTGAGTCAACAAAGATTTAGTAGTATCTCCAAATAGGTTTAGTAGAAACTATTCATGCAATTTTCAAGTGTACTTTAACATACATCTTATGATGAGAAGGAGGCTTGGTTACAGCTGCTGTCAAGATTTAAGATTGGTGGACCCAGCAAGTGAGGGCTTCAAACAGTGTTTTGAGTATAACTTACTGCATTATGTTCTCTGTTGATTCTTTAAGTTTCTGGCATGAACAATAAATAGGCTTATTTGCACTTTCACTTTTCTAGGGAGAAGTTTCCTGGAATTAATAGAATGATGTTAATGAAGGGGATAGAACAGTAACATCCTGAAGTAGATTACTTCAACCTGTCATGTTGGATAGTTTTGTATCCATCCTAGCAGGAAAGAAGATATTTTAAAGAAAGACAATTGTGTTCTTCCTGTGGCTAAGGGACTATTAAAACAGTGGTACCTAGGGAATTATAAGTTCCAAGGAGTCTCATTCTAGGAGGAAAAAGCTGAAGCCTACTGCCAGTCAAAGGAGAAACTTACTTCCCATAAAGAGATTTCACACACCATTCTGACAACTTATTAGATAGCTTTGTAGAACAGACTGGAGTCCAGGCAATGGTGGATTCATTATGGGGGCAGGCGATCACATCCTTGACCAATATTTCTTAGTTATGCACACATCTTGCCCTCCATTGAAAAACCCAAATCTCGGGTCAGGATCCTGGAAATGGTGGACATGAATTTTTGTTTGTGGCCATCTATGAAGGCCTATTTTGTTCTCCTTTTCACTGTTTCTTGTGTTAAAGTCTAGCTCCTTAGGGTGGTTGGAGAGTAACTTTGACCATAACAGGTTTGATGAGAGTTTCATTCTCATAAATAACTACAAGAAGATATGATAATCACATGTATGAAGAAGGTATGGTCACCAGTCTCTGCAACAGAGTGGATAAAATCAGAAAAACTTTTAGAGACTTGAACTCTGTATTAAAATGTGAATAACAGCTTACATATGGACATACTGTAGGCTGTGACTGCTCTTCCATTACCCGGCAGCCCAGACCTGAATAATCACACAGAACCTATATTAGTTGCAACACTGCTTGGCCTATTAGCTCAAGCTTCTTATTAACTAACTCTTACATCTTAAATCAACACATTTCTATTAGTCCGTGTATTGCCACAAGGCACCGAGTAAGGCTCTATTCTGGAGTCTTTCTCCTACTGCAGCTACATGGCGTCTCTCTGACTTCACCTACTCTCTCTATATATTTCTTCCAGCCTGGCTTTATTCTGTCCTGCTATAGGCTGAAGCACCTTCTTTATTAACCAATCATAATAAAACATATTTATAGCATATAGAGTGGAATCTCACATCAACATAATGCATTTGATTAAGCATTCTTCAATTGATTGACATGCGGGTTGCTGTTTCCACTTTGGAGCTATTATGAATAATACTTTCATGAACATTTATATACTCAGCTTTTGAGAACACATCTTATTTTTTCTCTTAAGTACATATTTAGGAGTGAAATTGCTGGATCACATGGGGACTCCATGTATTATTTGTGAGGAATGGCCAAACTACTTTCCAAAGAGACTGAATCATTTCATGTTTCTGCCTACAATGTGTAAAGGTTAAAGTTTCCCCATGCTCTTGTAAAGGTTTATTATTTTCCATTTTATATCTATTCATTGGACTAGCAAGATCTTAGGGAACTGATGTGGTTTCTCCCCGTGATTTTAATTTGCATCTTCCTGGCAATTAGTGTTAAGAGCAAATTCCATGCAATTTTCATTGTGTATCTTTGGAGAAGTGTTTTTAATTTTATAAAAGACCTTGACCATTTGAATTTAATATTTTTCTAAATTAATTTATTTTAAAGAATTTCAACATGCATATAATGTATTTTGACAATGGTCACTGTCATTACCACCTCATTTCCTTTTTCTGATTGAACCTCTTTCTACCGAGTTTTCTTTCTACTTTTATGCTATTTTATTTTATTAGATTTATTTATTTATTTTACATACTGACTGCAGGTTCCCCTCCATCCTCTCCTACCATACCCTCCCTCATCTCCTCTCTGCCTCACTTAGCCCACTCCTCCTCTGCTTCTGTTCAGAAAAGGGCAAGCTTCCCATGGATATCAACAAAGCATGGCACATCAAGTTTTAGTAAGACTAAGTTCCTCCCTTGTATTAAGACTGGGCAAGGCTATCCAGTATAAGGAATAGGTTCCCAAAAGTCAGCCAAAGCATCAGAGACAGCCCCTGCTCCTACTAGTTAGGAGTCCTACAAGTTGACCAAGACACACAACTGTCACATATATGTAGATTTTCTATGTCAGTCCTGTGCAGGCTCCCTGGTTGTTAGTTCACACTCTGTGAGTTCCTATGAGCCCAGGCTAGTTGTTTCTATGGGTTTTCTTGTGAGGTCCTTGATCTTTCTGGCTCCTACAGTCCTTCCTCCCCATCAAGCAGGATTCCTTGAGCTTCGTCTAATATTTGACTGTGGGTTTCAGCATCTGTTTCCATCAGTTACTGATTGATGTCTCTCTCATGATTATTTGGTAGTCACTACTCTATACAAGTATAGCAGAAAATTGTTGGGCATCAATATATTGACACTTTTGTTTTCTCCAATCATGTTTGGTTCTGTTCTAGGTCTTTCTCTGGTCCATTCTGCCTCTGGGTCCTGGCACTCCAGGCAAAGTCAGGGGTGGGCTCCCTCTTGTGGTATGGGTGTGAGTCTGAACCA
The DNA here is from genome assembly GCF_950005125.1 of Chionomys nivalis. Taxonomy (NCBI): domain Eukaryota; kingdom Metazoa; phylum Chordata; class Mammalia; order Rodentia; family Cricetidae; genus Chionomys; species Chionomys nivalis. The sequence goes on from NC_080112.1 coordinate 91,531,815, forward strand.
GTCATTGGTTGGCCACTCACAATCTCTGTACCACCCTTACCCATCCTACTTCCACATCCCACAGGCAGGACAGAGGTCAAAGGTTATGTGGCTAGGTTGGTGTCCCAATCCCTCCACTGGAAGTCTTGTTTGATCACAGGACTTGGCCAGTTCAAGCTACATATCAACTATAACTAGGACTCTTAGCTCAGGTCATCCTTGTAGATACCTAGGAGTTTCTGGTGCACCAGGTTTCTACTTGACCTCTAAATCCCCCCATTTCCAATCATCTCTTTCAGTATTCTCCCCCTCTATATACTCCTCATGTTGCCATCCACACCCGCCCACAGTCCACCCACAAATTCCTTTCTAGTTCCTCTTTCCAGGGAAAACCACGCATCCCCCTTGGGCCCTCCTTACCTAGCCTCTCTGGTGCTGTGGATTGTAGCATAGTTATCCTTTACAGTTAATAATCCACCTAAAAGTGTTTACATACCACGTTTGTCTTTCTGGGTCTGGTTTACCTTATTTTTTGAAACATTGAATTTAATTAGGGTTTGGTTCCATGGGCACTGGCCTCGAGTAATATACCAGAGCAAAAGAATTATTTGTTTTTAATTGCTGAGTTTTCAAAGCTCATGTCTTTGAATACATGTTCATTATCTTTTTTATGAGAGATGGTCTCACTGTGTAGCCAAGATTTAAGTTGAACTGGCTGTGTAGTTGAAGCTAGCACTGATTCATGACCATCCTGTCACCATCTGCCACACCCAAGTGCAGGCAAAAAGTCCCTTAATAAAATACACAATTTTCAAACATTTCCTCAATTCTATGGCATGTTTTCACTTTTTTGATAATTTCCTTTGAAATCTAAAAGTTAAATTGAGATTGAAAGTCCCGTAACATAAAATTGACCTTCCTTAAGTGAAACAGTCAGTGGATTTTAGTGCATTTAAAAATGTTACACAACTACAACTGCTATCTTCTTCCGAAATGTTTTCTTTATCCCCAAAGGAAATTCAGTGCTCATTAAATGGCTGCTCCATCTTCTGCCTTCCCTCTAACCCCTGGCAACCAGACTTGCGTTCTGTCCCAGTGGATTAACTTTTCTCAATATTTCAAATGAGTGGAATCAGTTTCTTTCTGTCTGGTTTCTTTCAGTTGCTATAATGTTTCCAAGACTCTTCTGCACTGTACTGTGCACCAGTATTTCATTCTCTAGGAAGCTGAATAATGGCAAGGGGGAGTTTTCCAACTTTATTCTTCAAGACAGTTTTATTTTTTACAACTTGGGGATCTTTACAGTTATTTTTCATTTCAGAAATTACATGCCCATTCCCATAAAGTGACATTAGAAAGTTTTACTTAATGTTTTTTAGGAATTTCTACATGAATACTGTATTTACATGACTTCTACCCTCTCTTCCCCTCCATCCCTTCATATCCACTGCCTCTCAAATTCATGACCTAATTTATTTATTTATTTATTTGCTAAGGACTGAATAGACTAGCATTGGACAGTATCATTATTATAACAGTATTGGGTCTTCCGGTCCTTGAAAATAGGATTTCATTCTATTTTCTATCACTTCTTTAATTTCTCCTAGTAATGTTTCCTAGTTTTTGATGATAAAATGTCCCAAATTTCTGATTAAGTTTATTCCTATATTCTTATTTTTGTGCATTTTATGTTGCTGTTGTTACTCTTGAAAGGGAATTCTATGTCACCAAGACTAGGTAGTTGAGAACAACCTGGAATCTCTGATTGTCTTGCCATCACACTCAATTTATGCAGCACGGGATTGAAAATGGGATTTTGGGCATACTGAGCCACATCCCCAGCCTTGTCTTAACTTCCTTTGGGGGTTTTCCATTGCTCATATATAGAGTCAAGAAAAAGTGATTAGACATTGCCAAGCTGCCTTCATTATTTGAGTCAAAATAATGTTCATTTATTCATCCCTTATGTTAATGTAATATGTAATTGGTATTCATTTAATGATAATACATCATTGCATTCATGAGATAAGTTCCACCTGCTCATAATATATAGTTCTAGTAATTTGTTTGGATTTGACTTTCTATTATTTTATTGAGAATATTTGCACTTATATTTATACAGTATATTCATCCATAGTTTTCTTGTGATACATTATTATGGCTTTGGTTTCAGGGTGTAACCGCCATCACATGACTGGAAATATTCTTTTTCTATTCTTTTCTTTCTGGAAGAATTTGACAAAGATGGCTATAACTATTTTATTTATTTATTTATTATTTATTTTTGGCTATAACTATTTTAAATGGTCTGCAAAATACCACCAGACAAGGGTGATTCTCAACCTTTTACAAAATAAATTGCTGTGGACATAGGATTTTATTTCTTCTTGAGTCAGTTTGAAATATTTATAGTTGTATAAATTTGTTCATTTTGTCTAGATTATCTTATTCACTGACATATTAAATGATTTTGATAAAAATATTTCCTAAAAAACCCATTTCTAGTTTTTATTGCTTATAATTTTATTGTCTTATTTGGGAAGACTATGCCTAACCTCAGGATAAGATTTATTCTTACATTTACTCTAAGATGATTTATATTCCTTCCTTCCTTCCTTCCTTCCTTCCTTCCTTCCTTCCTTCCTTCCTTCCTTCCTTCCTTCCTTCCTCCCCATCTGTCCTTCTTCTTCTCTTTTTATTCTCCTCCTCTTACCTCTCGCTCCACCACCTCTTCTTTTGCTTCTTTCTGTGACTTTTATAGTTTTAACTCCTACATCATTGTCTATGATATTCTTGATCCACTAAAATTTTATAAAGTAAGATAATTGTTAGGGGTCATTATATGTTTATTGATCTATATGGCTACTCAATTCTTTGTTATTTTTATAACAATATGGTTTTGGTGCCCATTAGTTCTCAAACTTACTCTAGAATTTAATACCAGGGCCAGGATATTTCAGGAAAAACTTCACTTTTATGTCATACTAACTAACATCAACCTGGGGCTTCACACCTTAGTTAGAGGGCAGAGCATGACATTTGTCTTCATGTAGCCATTTAGATTGCTCTATACTACTGTCTACCTGCTTGAAAGTTATTGAACTTGTGGTAAATGAGATGAGCTAAAGTCTGGGATGCTCACAATAAAACACATGCTTGTTCTCTCTGATCCCATTTCTTTTATGACTCTTTCCTCTGCTTTCTAAACTTGTTTCAAATAACCTGGGAGATCACCTGAGATTCTGTACATGCTGGTCGCCATCATGAAAGTAGACAGGAAGAAGAGAGGAGGAGAAATAAGATGTACTTGTCAGAAGTTGAGAGGGAGAAAGGAGGGAAACCAGAAATGAGTTAGGGGTGAAGAAAATGGGCATCTGAGAGTGCAGCAGCTTTAGCTTAGAACTCTGCTGAGAACGGAGACAGAGACGAATTTTAGGAGAACAACAGCTGGTTATGACCACATTCGAGCTGGAGAAAAATCAGAGGGGCAGGGCAGCAAAGAGACAGCACCCAAAAATAGGGAAGTAGGTAATGCTTCTATGTTTTAACAAAAATAAAGGTATTAATAGCATTCCACTAAAAGGTAAACATGACTATTATTTTGATATATTTCATTTCACTCTTGTTTCTATATGTATTTTCCAACACACATAACAATTATCCTTGGGTGGGGAGGATGTGTTCCAGTTGTATTATCCAAAGATGACTCTAGGGGCAAGTGTGGTAGAGATGAAGGGTTGCAGGTCTTGTCCCAATATAGAAACAGGTTCAAATCTTTTTAGTTCTGCCTTACTCCCACACTTCCCACACTTCTTTGTATGGGTATCTTGAGTATGTTATAAAATAACATTGTTTCCTTCCATTCCTTTTTGATTCTCTAACTCTTCATATGTCCCTTCCCTCTCAAATTCATGGTCTTTTCTTCAATTGTCATTGTTTTACATACATACGTACATACATAGACACACACAAGTATATCAGTAAAATTACTGATCAGTGTTCTTGCATACATATTAATTGAGTGCTGACCACTTGGTATTAGATAATTAATTAGGGGGCTCCTCCCTGGGAGAAAAGTTTCTTTTTACCCAATATAATATTACTTTTATTGTAGATAACAAAAATTTAGTTATATTATAATTTTCAAGAGGCCCCAAATCAATATGATACAGCTGGAAGAATGATCTGTTTGTGACACTATGAGTTTCACAAGCACAATTTTGAACAAACTGAGCCAGATTCAAAAGAATATATAGCATATAACTCAATTTTTGCAAAGTACAAAAGAAAGGAGAGGTAGTCTATATTGCTAGTGATTGAGTTAATGGCAACTTCACAAGGGAGCCAGGTAGTAACTTTTACAACTGGTTCCTTTTTTCTCACTATTACATTTATGAAATTTACTATGTGTGTGGAAGAAATTGTGTATGAAAAAGTCATGAGGGACCCCCAGGACATGACAATATTATGGATGTTATGTGTATCCCTTTTGTGAAAATTTATTTCTCCTCTGAGTATATTACTTTCTAAATGAATCTTATATTTCAATAAAGATTTAAAATATGATGGAGCTGGATGTGTTTGGTGCATAGTGTTACTCAGCACTCAGGAGGCAGCGATAAGTGGAGTTCTGTGAGTTCAGGGCCATCCTGGTATACACAGCCAGATCAAGGCTAGCTAGGGTTATCTAGAGAGACCTGTCTACACACACACACACACACACACACACACACCAATCATGATGGACAGAGGATATATGATAGATGGCATATGTGTATATATATGTATATACATACAAGTGCATTTAGTTTTTCTTTGCTTTTATGTTTTGTAAAAATTAAAATTTGCTGTGCATTCTTTTGCATCTGGCTCTTTTGGCTCAACATTTCTCTTGTGAAACCCATTCATAGTGTCACATGTGGTTGTAGATAATACTTTTCATTGCATAATATTCACTTTGGGCCTCTTGAAAATTATTATGCAATTAAATTTTATTTTTCACTATAAAAGTAATGTGTATAATAATGTGCCAAAATACAAATCATCATCGGTGCCCTTCTCTGAGGCACTCTTCAGAACAAAGGGAGTTTTTTTTTAGGCCACAAGATGGCAGCATTAGTTTCTGTTTTATGCTCTCTACCGCTCTGGTAAACACAGAGACTCTAAGCAGCTTGGAGAGGAAAGAGTTTATTTGACTTTCCGTTCCAGGTCACAGTCTGTTACTGAGGGCAGTTAGGGGAGAAATTCAGGTAAAACCTGAAGCAGAAACCGTGGAGGAATGGTGCTTCCTGGCTCCCTCCCTCTGGCCTGTGCTCAAGCAGCTTTCTTATACAACCCCGAGCCACCTCCCCAGGAGTGGCACTGCTGACCCCGCTATATCAATTGGCAATCAAGAAAACACTGCAAAGTCATGGCCACAGGCCACTCTGAAAGAGGGAATGTGCCGATTGAGACTTCCTCAGGTAGCTCTGGACTGTGTCAAGTTGTCAGCGGAAGTTATCAAGGAGACTGCACAGAAATCAAATTCCAAGGTTTTTAAGAAAAAAAAACTTAAGTACTGAATATTTGGTATATTATTTTAGAAAAGAACTTAGTTGGGTTTGTAGTCAATGTTCCCTAAATTTTCCAGTGAAAAAAATAATGTTGTCGAATGAGGATGTACATGAGAACCTATTGCCAGTCAGAAGACAACCCAGGCTGACAACTCAGATTCCTGAGCTATCAGCTCGTCCTTTCACACTTGAAGCTCCTATTTTCAGCTCCGGCTCCATCCTCTCCCAGCTTGGAAGAGGCCATTTCCCAGTAATAAGTGTTTCCCCCTTAATTCTAGCAAAGTTAAATCTCAAACGGAATAGAAAATGCATAGAATTGGCAGGATTGACAAGCTGCAGCATGACATTTCCTTATATGGGCTTTTATAAATATCACATGGCTGATTCTGATGAAGCAGGCTTAGGTTTCTCCTTCTTTATATGTGACAGATAAATCAGATTTCACCAGTCTCTCTAACATGTACTTGCTTCCCTTCCCTTTTATCATCTTCTTTTTCTCATTTGTCCACCCCACCCTTGCTGTCACTCTCTCTCTCTCTTTCCTGCTCTCTGTTCCACTTTCCTTGCTTATTTCATGTCTTCTCAGGCAAGAAGCATTGAACTCCGTTATTTAAAAATTGACTGCCTGATATGCTTAAGCATAACACAGTACAAGTTTATGAAAGAGGCTATGAGCGTCTGAGTGAGGTGAAGCAGCCAAGCAGACTTATAGTCCATCTTTGTTGGTTTCTTCCTTGACATCACTCCTTGTCTATATATGACCAAGGAGGTCACTTCTGACATCCAAGAAAACAGGGTTGTCACTTTGCCTTGCAGCTCACTGCTTCCAATCTCTGCCTTTACTTCTCTACACATGGCCCTGCTTCTTGTCACCAACAAGTGTAAAGGACGCAAATGCAAAAACGTATCAGAGGGAAACCAGAACACATGACTGAGAGGAATGTTTGGCTTGATTTATGTTTCTGTGTAAAAGAGAGAACCCAAGCAGACATTGTTTCAATGCTTGCAGCTGAAAATAACCCTCCCTCTTTCACCCCCTCTCTCTGAAACATGGTCACTTTTATCCCACACTGGTCTCTAGCTCATTCCGTAGCCAAAAGCAATAATGAAGTTGCCATCATCTTGTTCCCACTTCCTGAGTACTGGGATTGCAGGTGTACAAAATGATGCCTGGTGTTATGTGGTGTTGGTGATGGAACCCAGGGTTTCTTGCACTCTAAGTGAACACTCCCACATTATCCAGCCCTTGAAAAAATCACGTGTTTCCGTTTTCATGATAGGAAGTAAAGCTACAGAACATTTCAGAGCAGAAGCTTTCTTCATTTAGATTATCATTTGTTTATCAATGGTCATACTCCATGAGTAGAGTGATGGGGTAGTCCAGTTCATCGTTTTACAAACAAGAGAGTGAAAAACCTGGCTGAGAAAGTAAGTCTGCAACCCCCTTAGGGTCACAGAGTTGGAAGAGCATAGATCCAATTTGTATCATCTAAAATTGGGAAGGAAAATAATCTTGCTTAATTTGAAAGTCTTGAAGAGTGTAAATAGAAGGCACAAGTTCTCCTGCCCTTCACCTATTTCTCAAAGTGCTGGCTAGAACTGCTCTGACAAAGGCAACGATTGAAGC